>NC_135777.1:6690870-6704336 GCF_028453695.1 Augochlora pura
ATATATGTGTGTGTTATACCTATATTGCCGAAAAGCAGTCATTTTCCCGTCTTCAAGTTCCCGTCTTTCTAGTGTTAAACGAAGAGGAAACAAAATCTCATATTTGTATATTTTATATTAAATATATAGAACATAAAAATGCACAAAAGTACTTCCATATTAGAGACTATTGAAAGCAGAGATATAGAAAAATGTCTGTGTCAGAAATAATATAAGATATCAAGGTACAAGTACAGTATTTTTTGGTTTCCGTTGAAATTAATCGTGGTGGTCAATTCCAGACAGCGAACAAACTGCGTTGTCTGCGGTCGTTAACTTTGAGCTCCTGGGTCAGGTGTAGGCCCAAGTCCAGACGCAAAGTTCGCCAAGTCGAAGACTGCGAAAGACCAAGTTCTTGCGCACGGCGAGGAATCGACTGCCTCGGGTTCTCCTGCACACTTTCACGGACAGCGGCGATGTTCTCGGCCGATCTAGCTTCCCGTTGACGTACGATCGTTGGCTGATCATTCACCGAATCGGTCGTCAGAATTTGGCCACCGAACGTTGGAGGGACGACTTTGAAGGGCCACCGCGTCTACCATAAAATGGGCGCAACGTTTTCACTAACGAACACTTGTTTTGATAATGCAATTTGATCATTTGGCCGTGATTTTTAATCGTGTAACTCGCCGTGGTGATTTGGCATAATTGATCGAATTGTAGACAACAGATTTAATCGACGAAACAACATGGCCGCTACAGACCGTCAACATCGAAAACCCTATGTATCCGAAAAATTCGAAGAAAGTACAATTTTCAGTATTTCAACATCCTAATCGAGTAATTCGAGGGACATCCGTGTAGCACAGAGAGTCGACTCTGAGTCGACACCCGCCGCATTTAGCCCGGTTTTCGAAACTGGTTCACCAAAATGGAGCACAAGAAGCGGCAGGGGGGTTGGCGACGGCAAATGGACGCCGTCGCCGCTGGTTTCGTGACATCCGCGGCGGATCCGGGAAGTAACGCGCTGCTCCAGCGGCGTGTACGTTTCGACAATTACACGACAAAGGTGGAAGGCACTGGCAGAAAATCGGCGGACAGTCCCCATCGGCGCAAAGGGTATCTCGCGGCTCGGCCCGGCTCAGCACCGGCGAGGGGAGAGACGCGGGACCGACTCTCGAGCGCCTCTGCAGAGGGCTCCAGCTCTCGTCCCCGCCGGGGGCACGAAAAAAAATGCGAAAAGGGGGCCGGGAACAGGCCTGGCCCGAAGGTGGGAACACGAGGGAGCGAAGAGGAATCGTGGCAGCCTCGCAGAGGTGTGGCTAGCCGAGTGTTTCAGAGTGGTTCTTCTGGTTTCTGGTTGGCTCCACGGCCGACGGGAGGCCTAACCAGCGGGAACCGGACCCGGCTTCCCTTCTTTCAAGACTTTTTGCCCGGCCGTGTCTCATGGCCAGTCGTAGGTGTCAGAATGCGCCTTGCTCTCGGTCCTCGCCGGGCCTTGCCGGGCTTCGGCGGCCACGTCCGGGGGACACGGGACGGAGAAACCGACGGATCCAGGTAGAGAGAGAGAGAGAGAGAGAGAGAGGGAGGGAGGGAGAAAGGGAGAGAGCGCAGAATTACTCGGCTATTGAGATCGGCAGATAGCCCTGAAGAAATCATAGCGGCCACCCACGAGACTCGGCCGTGCCCCTTCGACGGCTTCGTGCCCCTACGGGCCCCCTCGATCTTCGCTCGCTGCTCGCGCTGCCTAGCCAATTTTCCGACTTCCCAGATCGAATTTCCGACTATTTTTTCACTTCATCCATTGTCCGCATATCCTGGAAAAGCATTCGCTAATGCGACGTCTTAGAGGATATCCTCTTTTTTAATTATCGTTTAAAAATCACGTGAACTGCATTGTGCAGCCTAAAACCCATACCGTCGTCAATTCGCAGTTATTTCAAAGTACCTATCTCAGGTTTGCAAAAATATGTCTGTATGAGGCCTATAGACGTCCTATCTATGTACTGTTATGTATTAACCCTTTGCACTCGAGTGGTGACTCTGGGGCACCACTGCAATTGTTACATCACGTTCGGAAATAATATTTCTACATAGAAACTTACATTGAAAAATTATTAAAATTGTAACTGTTTTTGTATGAGTTGCAAGATTCAATTTCAATTGAACATAACCTCTTTACCTTATAAAATGGAAATGTTACGTGTCAGAAATGTTACTTTAGAATTACAGTTAAAATGGCTTCGAGTGAAATGGGTTAACCCTTTCGCAAGAGCATGTTTGCACAGTGAAACGTCGCCAGGGGTCGGCAATATTTTTGAACACTTTGCCGTTCGCGCTGTTTGACGATAGGCGTCGATAGACGTCGTTTTAACGTCTGAAATGGAAGTCGTAAAACGTCCATCAGATGTCTTCTACACGTCTAAAGGACTTTTTAAAGACGTCTTTTAGCAAAAAATATTTCTAGGACGTTCGTAGGACGTTCATAGGACGTTCGAGACGTCTGAAAGACGCCGATAAAATCGCCATAACACTTCCATAACGTGTTTTCTAGATTTCTAAAGAACGTTTCAAAGACGTCTAGAATACGTCTTGATTTATAACACAAAACGTTTCTAGGACGTCCATAGGACGTTCGAGACGTCTCAGAGACGCCCATAAATTCTGCATATCACTTCCATAATTTTCTAGATTTCTAAATAACGTCTCAGACACGTCTCAAATACGTCTTGATTTGTAACACAAGACGTTTCTAAGACGTTCGTAGGACGTTCGAGACGTCTCAAAGACATCCTTCTGCTATCAGAAAAGTTATGAAACATATGAAATTAATTTTTCTTCTAGGTCTGCATTACAGGATCAGACTTAACCCTTTGCACTCGAGCGGCGCCTCTGAAAATTGTTACATAATTAACAAAATAATGTCGACGTTATAAAATAGCCTTCTGTTAACCGCGCAACAGTTTAACGAGTCACGCGGCTCAATCTCATACAGCAAATTATATTAAATACTATACTACATCTGGTTATATACTATACCACTATACTACATTTGGGTCTAAGCTTAAAATGGCTTCGAGAGCAAAGGGTTAAACGTTTGCCACTGAAGAATTTGTAACAGTTTATTTGACAATATTTTTTTCAGCACATTTTTCGCGGCTATTATTACTACAGGAATGAATTTTAATCGCGAAAGGATCCGTTTTAGTGCAAAAGAGGATTGAAATAAATATATCAAATAAATTCTGGAATAACAAATTATTCCAAAAAGAGAAGATATGCAGTTATTTTAGACGAAAATTACTGTTCTTAAGAAGACCGATTTTAGACCGTCATTTTTATTATAAAATTGTATTGAATCGTGCAAATATTTTTACTTTTGTAACGAAAATGGCGCGGCAAGGGGTTAATCCGGATTCCGGTGGTTCGCGAGGCTCCTTATTTCTATTCGCAAGGCTCTTTACTTCTATTCGCAACAGCGACCGATCGACGTTGTTGCAGAAATCGCGACGGACGTTTCTGCTGGTCACCGCCGCGGCGATCGCGCGAGTCACCGGCGCTGCTTATTTAATAGGCAGGTGAACGGCGGAAGCGTCTCCACGCTCGTATTATACTCGTCGCGCTTGTCCAGGATGCGGAGACCCCCCTCCCTCCCTCCCTCCCCCTCGCGCGGACGAATGTTATTTATTATCGAACGGTGCCGACAGCAAATAACACCGTGCAGCGGCGACGCGAAGCTGTTGAAACGCCGCCGCCCGGATATTCGACGGTCCGGGGGTTGGAAACAGTTATGGTGTCGGTTTCGGGATTGTTACGGACAACCGGAATAACTCTCGTAACTGTTGCAAACCAGACACGGAACAGTCGGAACCTAATTTTTCGCGAAACTCCAACGCGTCGCGAGGTTTCACGAAATTCTTGAAAACTGGAACGTTCGTGCTTCATTTTTTGTTCTTTTCTAACATTTATTTGATCAGGCTTTTGCATAGTCTTCGTAGAAAATCGAATTCTTTGTTGCATACAATTCGATGGGAGTGGGATTTTGGTAATAATATCATTGTCCTATCATTCTTTTAAAGACAGGGTGCTTGAAACTGACTTGGGTGCCTACTCCTCGCGTATTCGCTTCTATTATACCTCCTGCATCAAATATAAAATAAATTACAGCAATATTAATTACCAAAATCCAAGCTTGAAAAATAATAGGACAATGAAAGTAGCCTAAGGTCTTTCTATAACCTATAAAATGACCTATAATAACCTACTAATAAATATTTTTATAAAAAAATAACGAGAGCAACGATCATTGTGAAATTTTAATCGTGGAAACCTAGCACCCTAAGGTATTTTTGCACTATTCGCGTGAATTTAAAAAAAGGAATAACAAAAGTACAGGTAGCGAGTCAAAGTAGTTTCGTCCGCGACTTTTCCGCTGGTTCGTCTTTTTTGCCGCGGCTCCGACGGGAATGCGGTTGCCACCGGTGTGCATCGGATCGACGCGTCCCGCGAACGTTTCACGTCGATCGCCGGGTGATCTACGCGGCACGCGGCCCGACTGGACAAGAGTCCTAGCTGCTCGTTTCGTCGTTGTTTTGCGCAACGCCGCGGCCGAATCCGGGCCGGTCGATCCCTGAAATATCGTAGATCACTCGCGGCCATCGTCGCGAAAGGAGATACGCGCCGGCCGCAGCATCCCGCGGGCCAAAACCGGTCGATTTTGCGTCGATAACGAGAGCCGATCGCGGCGCACCATTGTGGACCGGCACACCTGCGCCGCACGCTGCGAACGATCGATTTTTCACCGTGAAACGCGGCGAAATGCATGCACGCGGTGAATAATGCAACGGCGATTGTTTAAATGGTCGACCGGGGCCGCTAAGCGGCGCGTCGATGCCGATCATGGCGGCCTAGCCTCGCCTCTCTCTCTTTCTATTTATCTTTCGCTCTTTATCTATTTCTCTCTCTCTCTCTCTCTCTCTCACTATCTCTCGCTCTTGTACTCTTTTTAAAGGTAGTTTCGCTCTTTATCTCTCTCTCTCTCTCTCTCTCTCTCTCTCTCTCTCTCACTATCTCTCGCTCTCTCTCTCGCTCTCTCTCTCTCTCCCTCTCTCTCTTTCTCTCGCTCTCGTACTCTTTTTAAAGCTATTTTCTCTCTTTATCTCTCTCGCTCTCTCTCTTTCTCTCTCTCGCTCTCGCACTCTTTTTAAAGCTAGTTTCTAGCTGTGCGGTTCGCGCTAGTATGGACGCGTACCGCCAAAAGTAAGTGTCGCGATGAAGCGAACCGCAACACTAGTCTCGCAGCACGCGCGACAATTTTACGCGACGCGACCAGGCATGCGAGCCGATTCCTACGATAAGAAATCGCGAAATATGGGGGTGTGGCTTAATTAACCCTCTTAGCACCGAACAACGATATATCGTTGTTGGCTCTTGTTGACAAGATAGTTTTCTTAATTATTTTTATTAAACAACAATTTAATTTCTTATTTCTTCTCCCTTTTTGAATTTTTTATTTATCAGTCTTTTCAAAATTCTCGCTATTTCTTCCCGAAACTTTATCAGACTTCGTCAAACGATTTTTAAATATTTCGCTCAGATACAGACTCTTTTAGCCGGTACTCAGAGGGTTAATTCTGAGTCTTTTACATACGATCGACTTTTGCACTGCATTTTTCTCTTTTTTAATTGAAATTGAAAAAGTAGTAAAATTAAAATTATAGTTGATGGTTGGATTCAAATTATAGGTGATAGTTCGATTTAAATTATAGTTAATAGTTTGATTCAAATTATAGTTGATAGTTCGATTTAAATTATAGTTAATAGTTCGATTCAAACTATAGTTGATACTTCGATTTAAATTATAGTTAATAGTTCGATTTTAATTATTGGGTTGGCAAGAAAGTAATTTCGGTTTGCACCAGCAAATAGCGTTACATTTGTTTCGTTATTCTTTGCCAATGTTAGAATTTTTTTCTTCTGAGATTCGGTAGTCAATACCTCTAGCTTGCTTGAGGTTGCTTGGTTGCTTGGTTGCTACAGTAATCTTACCACTCGAGCGCTAAGAGTTTAAGGGTTAACCCTTTGCACTCGAAGCCATTTTAACTGTAAATTCGACATCATTTTTCTGATGTACAGTATTTCCATTCTAAGTAACGCAGTGAATTTTTTATATATACCAAATTAAATCTTGTGATTCGTACCAAAACATATATATTTAATAAACTAATATATTCGAGCAAAATGAATTCGACTATGATTTTTCGAATGCGAAAAAGAGTTCTAACGTCATCCCCTATAATAAATGTGAACTTTCGTGAGTTTTAAGTTAACTGCAGTTTCAAGTGAACTTTCTAGTTTTACTTTAATTAATTAGATTGCTTTAATTGTGTGGGGATTGTAGTGTCTAATTGTGGGCGATGAACGTGTTAACTGATAATTAGTAAATCGACAGACGCGCAAAAGGTGAATTTAACACGTTAAATGCCACGGGGGTCACGGTGACCGGCACTGAACTTGGCAGTGACGCCATGGGGGCCACCGGTGACCGGCGCGCTCAGACTGATGAAAATACATATAATTTAAACAAATGACAATACTTATAATTTTTGTATTATTATCATCGTTGATGTAAGTGGTGCGAGGAAATGAACGCCTTATAAAACATCTGAAAATAGTTTTATTTATACATGAAATATAGTTTTATTATGTGACATTATATGTAACGTTTCAGAGACGTCTAGAATACGTCTTGATTTATAACATAAAACGTTTTTAGGACGTTCATAGGACGTTCGAGACGTCTCAAAGGCGCCGTTAAAATCGCCATAACACTTCCATAAGGTGTTTTTTAGATTTCCAAATAACGTTTCAGAGACGTCTAGAATACGTCTTGATTTATAACACAAAACGTTTTTAGGACGTTCGTAGGACGTTCATAGGACGCTCGAGACGTCTCAAAGATGCCGATGAAATCGCTATAACACTTCCATAACGTGTTTTCTAGATTTCTAAACAACGTTTCAAAGACGTCTAAAATATGTCTTGATTTGTAACACAAGACGTTTCTAGGACGTTCGAGACGTCTCAGAGACGCCCATAAATTCTGCATATCACTTCCATAATTTTCTAGATTTCTAAATAACGTCTCAGACACGTTTCAAATACGTCTTGATTTGTAACACAAAACGTTTCTAAGACGTTCGTAGGACGTTCGAGACGTCTCAAAGACGTCGTTCTGCTATCAGAAAAGTTATGAAACATATGATGAAAAGTTATGAAATGTGACAATATATGTATCGCATAATAGAAAATTCATCGTGGCGCCACGGACAATTCCTGTAAAATGGGCGCGGCATTCAACGTGTTAATCGAACTACGTTTCCAATAAAAATAACGAAAGACTGTCGGCTAAGCACCTTTGATGGGAGACGCGTGAACGCGAGGACGAGCGTCGTCGAAACCGACGGTGTTTCCAGAAAGACGGAAAGCGGAAAGTTCAGCGAACTCTCGCGGCAGTTTCGACGCGGTGACGAGAGGGGGGGTTCGTGCCGGCTTTGAAAAATAGCGCGCGGGAACCGGGCGTGCTCGCGGAGAGACGAGGCGAGCAGCGAACACAAAGCTCGTAGAGAAGGCAGAAGAGCGCGCGCGGACGAAGAGAGAGAGAGAGAGAGAGAGGGGGGCGAAGGCGGCGGAGGAAAACGCGGGTGGGAGCCGCGCGGACGCGTCGCAGGGACGTTACGGGGTTTAGAAATGACATGGAACGACCGAGCATGCGGCGTGTATGACGGGAAAACAAGAGAAGCCAATAATTTCGGGCAATTTGGGGGCAGCCGGGCGAGACCCGCTCGCTCGCGGCCAAAGGAACTCGCGTGACCGCTTGTCACGGCTCGGCACGACTCCGCGGAGCGAGCGTGCGACTGCCCACCGCGTCCGTCTAGCGTCCCGACGCGTCCAGACGCGTCCAGACGCGCCCCGCTACGCCCGTGACTTTTCTCCCCCGGGACTTCGGTGCCCGCGAGGCGCGAGTCGGAAAACACGGCGCGTGTTCCGATATTTCGATAATGCAAAAGAGCATTGAACAACTAACAGACCGAGAAAGAAAATTCGCTCCGCGTATTATAATAAAAATCGGGAGTGTTAGAATTAGTTAAATAACCAGGCAGTGGATTTTGGTATACACCGTTTGGTGTGACCGTTACGTACACGTTCTCTATACAAGAATGATCTTACATAGCTAAACAGAGTCGGTGGTCCCTAGAAGAGAACATTCTGGAATTCTTAATATAGTAATTGTATTTCTACATAGGTGTCGACGTCGTTAACGTAATTAAGCACCTATCGTGTCCTACCATATCGACACATATCGTGTTTACAGTTCTAAGCCTAAACAGCTATTCAAACAGGGAGTTGAAATTCAAAGTAATAGTAATGTTACGGCGACTTGTCCGAATGTCGTCGTAATGTGGTATTGCTCTGTGGTGAACACCCTTTAGAGAGAATAGCTGAAGACAGGGGGTTTTTTCTTTTTTTTTCTTAGAGGTTTTACGTCGCATCAGCTGCAAGGCTATTAGCGACCTTCTATTTAAATAGACCTTATATTTTGTTTATAAAGCCTGTATCTCTCAGAAATTTTAATAGGTCCTTGATTTTGTTGCTGTTTATGTTATCCTTGAGCAGTGGTTTTAGTTTGTGTTTGGTGCGCATATAATTGTATTTTCGGCAGTTTAAGACAGGGATTGCCACGAATCTGTTGTGTCAATAGACAGTCAACAGTCGAGACCGGACCGTCAAGCGATTCGTAACGACACGTTGTATCTATATTGTATATTGTACATAAACGAGTTGTAAATACAATGCCGCGACGCGAGGCGCGTAACACGTGTAGTGAAATTCGCAACAGTATTAATAATGTAAAGTTAAAGTAATAGCAAGAATTTGGGGGACGTCTATGTGTTGTTTTTAGGTCAGTGAGATTAACCCTTCGGCGACTCTAAATCGCCGCTGCGAATGTAGGCACCCGAGTCAGCTTCAAGCACCCTGTCTTTAAAGAATGATAGGACAATGATATCACCAAAATACAAGCTTGAAAAATAATAGGACAATGAAAGTAGCCTAAGGTATTATAATAAAAATCGGGAGTTGACATTCAAAGTAATAGTATTAATAATATAAAGTTAAAGTAATAGCAAGAATTTAGGGACGTCTATGTGTTGTTTTTAGGTCAGCGAAATTAACCCTTCGCGATCGAATGGCGACTATAAATCGCCGCTGCGAATGATCACGCCACGTTCCAAGATAATTTTTATCAAATTTACTTGTATGCAGAAAATTGTCAAGAATTGTTAACTGTTGCTCGTGTCACGAAAATCGGTTCCATAATATATAAAATGCTCCGGGTTGTATCAAATGAAAATATTATAAGTGTGAAAAGATATTTTGGATATCCAGTTAAAATGGCTCCGACCGCAAATGGTTAATAAGGATACCTGCATATTTATTTCAAAACATATTCCCCCGGGCATACAAAGGTTACCCGGGAAAATATGTTTTAATAAGGATACTAACTAATGTTAATAAGGATACTAAATACGTCGAGCGAAGAAAATTGATTTCTTAAGTAGACTGATTTTTATGCATTCTATGATACAGAAGTCGATACCTTTTAATTTATCAAAATGATCTAGTGACTCTATTGCAATCTAATCTATTTTGAAGTAGACACTTTCAGCTTTCATTTCAGCTAAATTACATTAAAATACCTCTATGGGAATACCTTTATGTATTTGATAATTTATATGAATTTTCGCCTTTGAACCCCACGATGTCGGAATTTTACAAAACGATCTTACATTGCCTTAATGTCGACACTTTTAACTTCCGTTTAAGCTTAACCCTTCGGCTACGGCAGACTTTGGCATACACCGGCCTACGGTACGACACGAATTAAGTCGCGACGTCCGCTGGGTACGGTGAAGTTTTTCGTTTCTCTGAAGAAGAATATTAAAATATTCAAAATACTGAATTCTATTACATTAAAACAATATTAGTCGAAGTGAACATTAATTTTAAGCTTTTTCTACAATATTTCATCATCAAATTGAATAATGAACGGGCGAAACAGGCGATATTTGATCTGGACGCCTTTATGGCGTCTACAGTAATGGAATGACAACGTGTTTCGGACGCCAATAGGCGCCGACAGTAGTCAAAGGGTTAATTGAATAAGATAAACATATCTTAAAATTCGTCAGAGGTGGATTATTTTTAATTTTTCAAGATGTTCCCACCATTCTCCTACAATATAATCTACCCTACCTTAAAATAGACACTTTCAGCTTTCATTTAAGCTAATTCTCATGAAAATACCGTCACGATAACATAGCCCATAATTTAAATAAACCAACGCTCCAAGTTCACGTAATTTTCCTCGTTTTCTCCTAGGTGTCAGAGGTGGATTATTTTTAATTTTTCAAGACGTTCGCACCATTCTGCTACAATATAATCTACCCTACCTTAAAATAGACACTTTCAGTTTTCATTTAAGCTAATTTTCATAAAAATACCGTCACGATAACATAGCCCATAATTTAAATAAACCATCGCTCCAAGTTCACGTAATTTTCCTAATTTTCTCCTAGGTGTCAGAGGTGGATTATTTTTAATTTTTCAAGATGATTCCACCATTCTGCTACAATATAATCTACGCTACCTTAAAATAGACACTTTCAGCTTTCATTTAAGCTAATTCTCATAAAAATACCGTCACGATACGGTAGCCCATAATTCAGCTGACCAATCGCTTTGAATTCGTGCGAAGATGGTCATTTCACATATCTGACACATCGATGTTGCACAATTAACATAACCGCATCAAATTCCGCGGTCTGCTCTCGCAGATAAGATCCGGGCGCCGCAAAGTGAACATTGCCGGGTAAGAAGGCATGCGCGATCGACCAAATCGGACGCGGTAAGCCGAAAGAGGACCGGTGGAGAAGACCGCCATGACCGAAAGAAAGAGGATCCCGCCGACAGCGGGACCGGCCAAGATGAAAACATAAAATGATTTTCGCCCGGCGGTCATTAATTGTCGCGGTTCTCGAACACTTGGCGGCTCGGCCGAGCCCCGGTTTTTGTCGTTTAACCAGCCTCTCGGCCGCGTCTCGCCTCGCCTCGCCACGCCGCGAAGTAGACGGCCATCTTTGCGAAACGGCCACCGGCCCGATGGAACACAATGGACGATCCAGGCCGGTGCACCGTTGCATCCACACGTATACATGTGCACGCGCGCCCGGCGTAGAGGTGTGCGCGTGTACGTGTGCATCACGAACGCGGCGTACCACGCTCGCTCTCTCCGGTGCAGTCTAATTGATGCTGAGAGAGCGGCCCACACGCACCGAGTCAATCTTCCTTCGACGGACGTTTTGCCGCCTCTTTTCCGCCCTCCCCCTCCGGACCCCCCTTTGCCCCCTCTCAGGCGGCATCGGGTGCCCCGTCGAGCCGATTCTCCCCGCCCCGCGGCGCGTAACGCAGAAAACTGAAATCACCTGAAACGTCGTTCCCCGTCACGAAAATATTCCGAACGAAGACGTTAACCCTTTGCTGCACTCGAAGCCGTTTCAACTGCAAATCTAAAATCATTTTTCTGGCTTTCATTGTTTCTGTTTTATATAGCAATATTTATTTTACGCAGATGACAATTTAGTCTTGCGGCTCATGCAACGGTTATATCTTTAACAATATTTAAATCTAAGCTTCGGCGATGTCTATTTAAAAATAATTTTTGAACGTGCTACAATTTTCAATGGCGCCGCAGAGTCGCCGCTCGAGTGCAAAGGGTTAAAACGTCGCGCCCCGCGCGAAATCTCCGCCGAAAAATTCGCCGCCCCGCGTGGCCGGTGAAACGAAATTTCGTGAATTTTCATGTTTCGCTACGATTCTTTTTTCAATAGAAATACCGCAGCGATTTTTTATAGAAATTATCTGCGAGATAGCGTAGCGGCCCCTTTTTCCTTTGAAGATATTCGGAATTCGCGCGAACCTGGCAAATGTTTGTCAGGCTGGATTACACCGCGGTGGAGACGATTAAAAATTACCCGCTCGATTTTTGCTGTGTAGAGATGAGCAGAAGTAAATTACCTTTTCGAATGAAACACGTTTCACAGGAGTATCATATTTGCTTGATGGTGTATTTGCAAGTATTTATATCCGTTGAAACGCGTGCGCCTTAAAATGTAATCTAGACGCGCGAAAGTGTTCGAACGACGAGGAAAATACGTGATAGAGTCGCTCCGAATTTATTCGAGTCTAAATCGCTTCAACGATGAATATGCCCGCTAAACAATTTCTTGGCGAACGATATTAACCCTTGCTTGCGTCGCGATCGTTCTAAAAATGGCGTGGAAACGATATTTCATTTAATTTGTTAATTGGCTATTTAAGACGTCCATAAGAGTCTTCTAGACGTCTAAAGGACATTTTGGCATTAAATTTAATTTATTGAGTAAATTTAGGTTAAATAATTTTGATTGAATTATTTTTAGGTTTATTTGATTTTAAATCGAAAATTTTATTTAAGTTTAATCTTTAATTGAATTTTGTAATGAAAATTTTGTCTGTAACGCGAGACGCTTCTAAGACGTTTCTAGAACATTTTTTTAGTATAATGAAGACGCCCCAAATGTCTCTCGTCGAGCATCTCTAAGCCATCTTTAAAACGTTTTTAAGACGTTTTTAAGACGTCCACGTGTGTCTGAGTGTACGCATCGATGCGCACAGTGGAGTTAAATCGAATCCAGTCACTCCGTCATGATTACATAAAATCCTTAACCCTTTCGGTTCGAGTGCCGGATATATCCGGCGTCCACGCGACGACCGCTGTAGACGAGCGCCGGATATATCCGGCGCACGTGCGACGACCGGTATAAACAACAGAATTTTATAGAAATAAATCTTAATATTTTATATAAGTACCTCTGAATATCTCTTAACACGTTGAATGCCACGCCAATTTTACCGGGATTGTCCGTGGCGCCACGATGAAATTTCCATTTAGCGATACATATAATGTTGAAATATTATATACAATAGATAAATGTTTCTAAAATGTTTTATACTGCATCGATTTCTTCGCACCACTACATCAACGATGATAATAATAAAAAAATTATAAGTATTGTCATTTGTTTAAATTATATATATTTTCATCAATCTGAGCGCGCCGGTCACCGGTGGCCCCCATGGCGTGACTGCCAAGTTCAGTGCCGGTCACCGGTGACCCCCGTGGCATTCAACGTGTCAAGTTACAAGCAACACTTCTCTTCAAAAATGTCGTTTTATTAAGCACAGTTTTTCTTTAACCCTTAATAACCTAGAGTTTCAATTTTGATACCAATCTTTTAAACCGAATGTTCACATTACTATTAGTTTTTTTTATAGGTTGGCTGTACGTATTTTACTGTTGTATAATATTCTTTCCAACGAAATTAAAA
>NC_135777.1:6704436-6709080 GCF_028453695.1 Augochlora pura
AAAAAAATTATAAGTATTGTCATTTGTTTAAATTATATATATTTTCATCAATCTGAGCGCGCCGGTCACCGGTGACCCCCACGGCGTCACTGCCAAGTTCAGTGCCGGTCACCGGTGACCCCCGTGGCATTCAACGTGTCAAGTTACAAGCAACACTTTTCTTCAAAAATGTCGTTTTATTCAGCACAGTTTTTCTTTAACGTTTAGGAAATATTTTAAATATTTTCTTATAAAGGAGGACTCGTCATATGCGGCGGCAATTTTCGGCGCGGGGCCTCGCACAGCGAGAGTGTCATGGCGGACAGAGTGCTCGTACCGAAAGGGTTAATCCAATCACGAGAGAGAGAGGCCCGTATCGCGTACTATAATATAAGCAGCAGTTGTGCGTAGGCCGCGACGCGTCGAAGTCTCGGGCTTTTTGGAAAATTGCTGGTCCAGCGAGCACGGGCTATAGCATCGCGCCGGAGCCGCGTACGGTCCGCGATTAACGTCCCGCATCGATCACCGGGGGGCGAAAAACGTGCGCGAGAGGCGTGTCACGGTGTTGCGCGCTCGCTATGAATAATAGAGCGTGTCGTTATTTAAATCGGCTTCGGCGAGCATCGCGCGCCGTTAATAAGAAACGGAGGCGCGCGAGCGGCGCGAATCCGCGGGCCGCGCGACGTGTAAATTGCGAATATCTCCGCGCCGGCTGGATGCTGATGATAATATGAGACGACCGCGAGATAATCGAACACGCGACGCAGCTGACGCGGACGAATAAATTAGCGGTCCGCGGAGTAAATCGTCGCCGCCGTCGCTGATACCGGGAACAGGTTCGGAGATCCAGCCCCGATCCTCCATTTTGTTCGTCTCCGCCCTGGTTCCGTGGTTCCAATTTTCGGCCATCGGGCCACGGAGCGGTCAACGCGTTTCAGTGCCACGCGATTCAGATACCAGCGACGCTAATTTCTAACCAGTGGCGCTAATTTTTTGAAAATTCATCTTTTGAAATCAGTAATAAATAATTATGGATGTTCTGTTCTTTAAAATTGCATAAAATTCTAATCCTTCGTTATTAATATATAAGCATTCTAGTCAAATCAGGCACGGAATAAACATTAATGTTCTGTCCCGTCGAAGAAATTGTATTAATTGAAAAATTCCTTTATTTGGAAAAAACAAATTAATTGAATAATCGCAGCGACTGTGGAGAAAATGGTACAGCAAGGGGTTAACCCTTTGCACTCGAGTGGTGACTTCAAGCAACCACCGAAAATTGTTCTATCGTATCTAAAAAATAATTTGAAAATTATCACGGTTACCAATGTTTCAAAAACTATTAAAAATGTAACTGCAGCGCGATCACGTGACTCAATTTCAAATAAAACGCGATAAGCCATACAAAGTGGAAATACGGTGGATCGGAGAAACAATGTTGGAATTCGAGGTAGAATGGCTTCGAGCGCAAAGGGTTAAAGCGCGGGGCGTCTATTTACCTATTTACCAAACCAAATCAATGATCTTTCGTCATCGTCGTTATTGTTGAAAGGTTTTGAATTAAAACTTTAATACACTTTATTTTTAATTCAATTTAATATTTCAGAACATTCGCGTACCCAGTAGAATAAGTGATATATAACAGAACTACATATACAGAGAAAAATTCTATACAATGTTAGTGGTAATCCGAGGTGGCAACCTCACGGTCCGGTTTCTGCTTTAGAACTGAAAAATCCGTGGGCCTTCGTCGCCAACGGCTCACCCTCGTAAAGGGCCATAAAACAGTTCGCTGGGTCTGTTTTCCATCTGTAGTCATCGTTGAAATTCCAACAGTTATTAACAAGAGGGTGAAAAGACCAGAAACGGCGGAGCTCGTCACGCGTCTCGCAGATCTCTCTCGCATAAGTTGGAATAGGAGCCGTCTGTGGCGGATGCGTCGGGTGCCTAAAGCCCCCGTCCGTAAATCCGTCGCCAGCGCCCGGAAGTCGGAAACGCGTAAATCGCGGCCGGTTCCAATACTCGCGCGGAATTTCGGCGATCGTCGTAAACCTGCCACGGGCCTGCCCGAACCACCCGGAGTTTCTCCTCTTTTCCTCCTCGGGGTTCCGTCGCCGTCGCCGCCGTCGCCGCCGCCGCGTTTCCAGACGCTGCGGTGGAAAGGACACCGTAATATTCACAGGCCATTTGCGTCACAATGCCGCCACGTTAACGACGACAATGGAAGCAATAATGAGGCGGGCCGCGCGGCCAACAAACTCGGCGGGCCCGCGAAACCAGACTTCGATCTCTCTCTCTCTCTCTCTCTCGATTGCCTCTCGAAAACTCGACCGACGCACACCCGGGGAAAACAAGTAATGCGCGCGTCCCCGCGGTGCTACGCCGTCCAAATTACCGCGATCGCTGTTCAATTTAAGGCCGAGGAAACTTCGGTACTTGACGGCCCGGCGTTATTATACTCGCCGCGGTTGCGAATTTTATTCGATTAGGGGAATTTTTGTTCGATGCACGGTGGAGGATTCATTTTGGACGATTTGCTTTTGTAATAGTTTGACGAACGTTCTGTTATGTTATGCTTTGTGTTGTTATTATTATTGTCATTATTATCATAGTATCATTGTCATTATTATTGTCATTATTATCACAGTATTATTATTATTATTATTACCATTATCATAGTATTTTTACTGGCTTGCAGAGAACTTAAATGGAATTTTTATATATTTAATAAAAACTTTATCATAGTATCATTATTATTATTGTCATTATTATCATAGTATCATTGTTATTATTATTATCTTAACCCTTTGCGGACGACTGGCGTCAGAAAGTTGCCGCTAAAAATGATCGTGCTAGGTTTCAAAATAAGAACTGTCAACTCTTGCACGAATCAAAAAAAAATTGAGTTCCATAACCTATAAAATGCCCCAGGTTAAATCAGAATGGAAGAACACTGTAAGTCCGAGAAAATATTTTGGATTTTGAAACGGCTCCGTCCGCGAAGGGTTAATCGTCGGTCGATCGAGATATCGGCGGCCCTTCGAGCGGATCACCTTTCCAGGAGACGAAATCTGCGAGTCGCGTCCTCGGGACGAAAGGTGGGGCCTGGTAAAAACGAAGGCTCGATGTATTAGGCATAAGGGTGCCATAGAGAGGGAAAGAGAGAGAGAGAGAGAGGCACGCACGGATCGATCCTTTTTCCGCGGGTTTCTTTCTCCGTGCCGTCGCGTCGGCTGCCGGGGACGAATCGTCGGCGAGGGTTGATCGTAAATTTGCTTCGATTCGCCGTTCCGCGAACCGATCGGCCGATCGGAAACGGGGATGCTGGGCCGGATCCGGTACTCGGAATCGCGGGGAATCAATTTTTTGTCCTTCTCTCGGTCCCCCCTCTCTCTCTCTTTCTCCAGGGATCCCTCCCTCCGTCCCGGATCAGCTGTTGATCGGGATCGAGGATGAGGAACGTACTCGGGCCCGGCTTCTTACGTTTCCCGAAGATTTATCCGCCGCGCGGTTTTGCGGGGCCGCCGAGCCGCGTCCGCGAACATCATTGCGCCGATCCGCTCGGCCCCCGCTCGCCTAATTTTATTCGTGCAATGGCCTCCCGAGCGAGAGCGGTGCAATGGCGCGGAGAAAGGTGTCCGCGACTCGATCGATCCACGGACTCCCGCGCGGTAACCTTAGAACTCGTCGCGATTTTACGGAGACCTCGTCGCCACCAGGGAAGCTTCCATGGAAATCGACGGTCCGCGGCGCGGCTCGCGGTTATTTCCGACGATTTTTGACGATGAAACGTAGGAAAAGTATCCCTAAGAAAAACTCGCGCAACAAGTTACAGAAAAGCCTGAAAACGCGACGGAAACTTTTAAAAAGGTCCTCCGGGTTCAGCGTTCGAGCGCTGAAACTTCACGGCCGGGTCAACGGAGACCCGACGCCGACAGTGCACAGACGGTGGACGTCGAAGCTGTGCGGAAGCCATCGATGAATATTGATCGTTGTTCGCTCGAAAGGCGATGACATTTAGCATAACTAGTCTCGGCGAGGGTCTCGTCGGCAAGATGGCGGCCCGGCGTAGATGCCGAGGAAGAAACGCGCTGGGCAGAGCGGCAAGCGGCAAGCGGCGTGGCCCCCTTAATTACGCTGGGTAAATCGTTTCGCGGTCGCCATTCATGAGTACGCCGAACCCGGGGTGTCACTATTAAAAATTCCCGGCACGAGAGAAATCGATGGAAAAAAAAGCGAGCCGATCGGGTCGCCGCTGTGTATCGGGCCCTCCCTCCCCTCCCTGCCTCCGATCCACGTGACAATTAATGGCCAGCGGAACGGAAGTCGCTTTATGTTTTCATCTCGGCCCGTCCGGCGCAGTGTTAATTACCCGTCTTTCTTGGAACCGGGCGAAAGGAAGATCGCGCGCCGCCGTGCTGACAATTCCAGTCGACTTCTCCCCTCTTCCCCCCTTCGCCCCGATACCGCTTCGAAAAGTATTTCTTAATTACCTCCCCCCCCCCGCGTGAACGCGCCACCGCCACCGTATCGGCCGGACCCTTTTTCCGAATCAATCACGAAGCCGAGAGAAGAAATTCGGCCGCTGCGCAATTGGTATACTGGCCGCCGAAGCGCGTCGCGGATTTGCAACCTGGATTCCGTTCCACCTGGATCCAACGGTGT
>NC_135777.1:6709180-6718427 GCF_028453695.1 Augochlora pura
AATAATAATAATAACATCGTATTTTAATAATAATAATAACATCGTATCTCCATAATAAAAATGACAATTTTTCTCACGAAAATTGGGGAGGACAGTTCGTCCGCGCGCGTAATCGCGACGAACCAAGCGTGTTCCTCGCTCGGACGGCCGAGGAAGAAATTTTGCGCGGAACCCGGCTAATAGCTCCGGTTCCTTCCGCTCGCCCGGCGAACGGTCGCTCCCGATGAAAAGAGTGGCCGAACGTTTTGCGAGGCCGGAAGGATACTGCGGTGTCCTTTTTCCGCGGCACCAAGGTCACGCAAAGGTTCGTCGAATGCCGACGGATGTCCGGCCGGCCAGCGATCGGTTCCAGGCGTGCGCGTACGACCGGTTTTTAAACGTTTTTCGACACCGCCTGCTTCTGGCGTTTTGGTCGCGCGCGCGCGTGTCGAGACTGTTGCGAATTGCGGTCGCGCGCAGAAGGAACTGCCGGAAACCGTGTCTCAAAAGCGTTTCCATAGACGACGCTTCTGCGGTTCCACGCGTGTCCGTTCCCGCGCGGACAACCGTGCCGCGGATACCCTCTCAGTCGGCTATCGTTCCGTTTCCTTCGACCGATCGCGAGCCGCTTCACGGTCACGGATCTCAAAGGATCGACGGAATCCTCGACAGAGATGTCAGCGATTCTGCGGTTTCAGGAACCGTCTTTTATACGAAATTCAGGTGCCAGGTATTTTTAGGGTAAAAGTTCGAAGATATGTATTTTTTAAATAATCATGCCACGTTTCAAACTCATTTTGATCAAGTTTACTTACATACAAAAAATTGTTAAGAGCCTGTTAACAGAAGTCGCAAATACAAATTCTATAACGTGTAAAACGCATCAGGTTACTTAAAATGGAAACGCTATAAATTTGGAAAATTATTTTGGATCTCAAGTTAACCCTTTGCACTCGATTCGTGACTCTGAGACACCACTAAAATTATTCCATTTCATTCGAACATAATTTTTGCAACAATAAGGTTTAGATTCAAAAAATTGTCGAGTAGTAAAACTGTTGGTAGGAGTCATATGAATAAATTTTCGATGCATACAAGTTTATTTTGTTAAATAAAATGGAAATACCACGAACTGGAAAAATTATTTCAAATTTATAGTTAAAATGACTTTGAGTGCAAAGGGTTAAAATGGCTCCGAGTGCAAATGGTTAAAATATACAATTCCAGACAGCGCAAGACGTTTTTGAAACATCTTCGAAACGTTGCCACGTGAGAAATGCTTATTGGTACATCCTGCAAGCATCGAACGAAAGTAGGGATGGAATTCGGTGGTGTGTCGGCCGTTTTGCTGGCCGCGCGCGTCGCGTCGGGGTATCATTGTCTCGCGTCGAGATACACGCCGTTCGGATCGTTCGCAGCCGGAAAACCGGAAACCGGGGGGCGTGACGGCCACGGCACCGTGTCCGCAAACGACATTATAATCGCCGTGAGGATTTTTCGTGGTCGTTTAGGCCGCCCTAGCCTCGAAACATCGCCCGATGTCGCGACGAATGGTCGACCGTTTTTAATCGACAGGAAATCGTCCTCTGAGAGACGAGACCTTGATGTCCCACGAAACGTAGACGCGGAAACTTTGAGGAACTTTGAGAAACTTATGAGAAACGAAGAGAGTGATCGTCGGAGGTTGAATCGTCGCTAAATATAACGCGTTTAATTTTTCTTGTAAAAATGGAAAATAAGTAAAAAAGAACCTGCATAAACACTTTTTCGAGCCGCTGTACAATGTATCAATATTTGGAAAAAATACCAAGTAATATATTATAGCATATCTATAATATGATTATAATCATAATAAATGCGATAATATATAAAATAACAATATAATAAACACAATAATATATAACATAATAATATAATCAATACACCATATTAATATAATTTCTATTAGTACCAAATAACAATTGTAATTCACATTAACACGAGCATACAATACAACCGTAACAAATATAAAACAAATAGAACCCTCCTCTTTATTTTTTCACATCTCTGCCTAATAACAAATCAAAGAAAATTTATAATATAATATATTTTGTTACGACTTAACTGCTACTTTGCTTTGTATATTATTATATCAGTAGAATGTTATACTATTATACTATTACATTAAAAATTTGATATAACATACTATATGTATTATACATATATTGCACAGTATATTATATTATACCGTATATTATACCACTATACCAAGTATACTATGTGATATGCTATAATATATAACCTGACATAACCTGAAAAGTGAAAACTCTTCGCGGAACATGTTCGTAACTAAATAAAAAGAGTTAGCGATTGGCAACGAAGCTATCACGCTAACACCGTCAAATACCATGCAGCCGTTTTCCATGTTCCCCGTAGTTCCATTTCCCTAAACGAATTTTTCTCGCAGGCTCAGCCGTTCTTCCTGTGATCGATCACCGGACACGTCCGGTAACTGGTTCGAAGATCGCCCGAGAAAATCGCTGGCCCGTTCGAGCGGGTTTTTTTCGAAAGAAACTGAGAAACAGCAGGCGGGGCAGGGAGCGTCTCGGATGCCAAAACGCGCGGCCACCGGCCCGTGAAACTCTCGTAAATTGTCGATTCATTAGCGGACCGAGGGAAAAAGCATCCCCGCGAGCACAGGCGAGCTGGCCAGCGGCGAGAGCTTTTTCCCCCGAAACCAACCTTCCCCCCCTCCCCCTCGAATATCGAATTAAACAAGCCGTGGCCAGGTCATGCCCGCGCCGCTCGCATTAACCCAGCTGTCCGCGTCCGTTCTCCTCTTTTTTCCACTCTTTTTCCCCCTTTTTTCCCCCCCGTCGTTCCACGATCCCTGGCTTCGCCCGCTGTTCGCCTACCTCCGCGCTGCCAACACAACCACCCCGTGGAGGCTACGCGGGTCGAAACAGGGTCAGAAAACGACCGGACGAGCTTCCACGGGAAACTCTGTTCGCGAGACCCTTGTTTCGCGGAAGAAATATCGATGCAACTGCGAATCGGTTAACCCTTTGCGGTCCGCGCAGATTTCGCGACTCGGTCATCCGCTTGGTGCCGTTTATTTTCGATTTTGCCCAATCCTTAATTTTGCTGGTTTTATTGTAAAAGGCATTTCTCTTCTGTTTGTCGTTATCGTTATAATTATGTTAAATATAATTAAATGACATTACGTATTAATTGTTAGCCAAGTATGGTAGTATAGAGTCTATCGGTGAACACTCGAGTTCGTATCAGCGTCGAGTCATTGAATCCTACCCGCCAACTGTCGACTTATATACAGCATAGCATACTATAGTATACTAGTTTAGGTATAAACATTATATGTTATATACATATTATTTATTATATATGTTATATATAACCCTTTGCACTCGAAGCCATTCTCAACTCGAAATCTGAAGTGATTTCCCTGGTTTATAACATTTCCATTTTATATAACAAAATCCGTTTTAGGCATATGTAATTGATTCTTATCATTCGTATCATCGGAACATAACCTTAACAATATTCAACCCTTTGCACTGGGCTGTCCCCTCTCAGGGGACATCGTAATTCTAGTATACGACTAAACATTAAATTTTATTAGCGATTTGCAACTATTTCTCGATCTCTACAAATTCATATAAATCAAATATTATATCTACATATACATATATGCATACATATCGTATACTATATAATAATATTATTGTTTATAAGCGCTGGTAGGTAACATCAATGATGGCGCCGAGTGCAAAGGGTTGAAATGCAAACTTTCTTATTTGGTTGTTCGGAAAGTAATTTCGTTTTTCCCAAGAAAAGACTTACTTTTTTCACAGTCAACTTCACGCTTAAGCTGCATAATCATTATATATTTGGACAACTGATATAGTAAGTCCTGTTTGCTAAAAATTTTGTTCGATTCTTTGCAATGGTTTTTGTTTAGTAATCTATTGTGTTTCATTTCCACCAAGAAAAAAACGAAACGACTTTCCGAACGACCTAATAGTATAGAGATTATTTTGCAACGTGATGGAACAATTCTATGGTGCCTCACAGGCACCACTCGAGTGCAAAAGGTTAAACTAGTATATAAGCTAGTATATATTGTAGGGTTTTTTCCGGGTATGCATGGTCGAGTGTCATAAAATGGTAATGAATGGGACGGATGGCGACAGAGTGTTTGGGCGACTTCGAGTGGCCTGTGTCTATTTCTTAGGTTCCCCGTGGCCGAAATGTAGAGTGTGAGTGAGCGAGATGGAAATAAATAAAGAAAACAGAACGAAAGAGAATGAATGCAAGAGAGAGAGAGAGAATAGTAGGATAATTTGGAAAAAGGCTGGTAAGAGTGGAGGAACGACGGAAAAGATCGTCCTCGGTCAAAGGAGGACCGTCACGTGGAGAAGTGGTTGTTGTTGCTGTAGTTGTTAAAGTCGTTGTTGTTATTGTTAAAGTCGTTGTCATAGTTGGAGTCGTTGCGTAGTCGTTGTCGTTATTATTCTTGTTGTAAGTCGCGGCAAGTTATGGAATATTAATAACAAACTGTCGTTATTGTTATTGTTAAAGGAAGGTGTTTTAGTTGCCTTATTGTTATTGTCACGGAGTCTCGTGGGATTTACTTCTAAAATAATCCCTACAATATTGAGAAACACATTTTGGGATGTCCTATCATTTTGTCGCGCAGCGCAGCGAGTCCGGTTGAACGACGTCCGCGCGCGGCGGACGGGGAAACCGGAAGAGCAGCGCCGGAGACACACAGGGAGCGAGGAAGAGTCTCCGAGGGTGTTCATTAAGGCGCCGTGCACGCGGAATTTCACGGTGGATAGCCGGGAACGGGCCGACACACGCGGGGCCCAGGCTAGAGCGAAGCCGGGCGGCCTGCGCGCGCGCATAGTCATTTCCACGACATCCGCGCGCAAAAGAAGCGACTATTCGGCACGGTCCGGTGCGCGGCGATGATAGTGGTTCCGGTGAAATTGGTCACTGGTGCCGGCCAACGGCGAAGGCCGTTGCTTCGACCGCAGGTTACGGTCAACCAACCCCGCGCCATTTCCATCGGACTGCCTTTTTCTTGCGGCTTCTCTAACTTTCCGTTCGCAAGGCTACTCTCTCTCTCTCTCTCTCTCTCTCTCTCTCTCTCTCTCGCTCTCTCTCTCTCTTTCTCTCTCTCTATCTATCTATCTCTCTTTAAAACGATCCTTCGAACGAATTCGTTGCAGCCTTTCGAATCGACCCACCGGAAATTATACGTGCTTTTATTTTATTTCTTTATTCCGAGCAGCCCTTTATAATACGTCGACGATGCGGATGAATTTGACCGGAAGAGAAAAGAAAGGAAAAATATAACTGTTTTTCTTTAGAAGAAATAATTATCTCTGATCATTTTATTTCATTCATTTCTTGGTCAATATTACTACTACTATCAATTCTTTATCTATATGGAGAAATTGACTATATTAATTTATTTTATATTCCCTTTACTTTTAACGATTTATTTTCGTTTTATTTTTATTTCAACCTCTCCGAAGTGATTACTTTGACAAAGTTACAATTGCTATTTGTACATTCACCTATATCATGTGTCCACCGACGGATCCGATGATAAAAAGATGCGCTCGCGCCGCGTAATTAAATTTCGAATAAAAATCGTCGCTGATTGGCTTCCGTTCAATTGTGATGATTCAGTTTCAAATAGAAAAGGATCGAGCAACGTTCGCAGAGGAAACAGTGGTCGCATCGCGCGTAGCCATTTCGATTTTTCGGCCACCGGCGAGAGTTCTTTGCACCCCACCCCCTCTCGGAGCCACCCTCGAGAACCGAGGCCGACGCGAGCAGCGTTTCCGCGGCGTTTACAAAACACCGTTTGCCCGGAACACCTGTTAATCGTCCCGGAAACGCGGGGATCCCTCTCCCGGGGTATGTTTGTCGCCCGTTCGCCGGCCTCGAATCCGCTTCCCGAAAGGAAATCGCGAAAATATTTTGCTCGGCTCGATTCGAATCCGATGGAAACGGGACACCGGGGGTAGGTGGAAAACACCGGGAATTTTCACTTATTCGACGCGAAATCAAGGCGTTTCGCTGGCAGTAATTTTTGCATTACACCCTTTGCGTTATAATAACGAATCTTTTATGTATAATGAAGTCCCCATAGGAAGGGTAATATAAAAAGATAATGTATATAATTTAATTTAAAATAGACGAAATTATTCGATAAACACTGAGGAAAAAGATATTTGCAGGAACTTAAATATATTCGAAGGTGGAGTACTTAACCCTTTGCGGACGACGACATTTTCGATTGGGTGAGGTAGCAAATTATTTTCATTTATATATAATACAAATATAATTTCTGTAACTTATATACAATTATCTTACTTTGTATACTGTACAAATATAATTTATATAATTTATACATAATACAAATATAATTTATATAATTTATATAATTTATACACAATTATAGACAATTTAATATTAATCGATATACAACGCCGTGGCGTCTGAGAGTCACCTCTTGTCCGCAAAGGGTTAAAGGGAATGTTCAATCAGCCCCGAAATATTCTGACACCGTGCAAGAATAGTCTCAGATAGTTTTAAAGGTTAGGTATTAGTATATAGTTAGGTTAAGTACGAGAGGACGACAGGCTATTAACGTTAATAAAGAAAAAAATCGGATCAGTTGCTTGGATCGCAGCGTCACGCGATTAACAACAAACCGAGGATCGTCCATTACCGCGGCCCGCCGAAGCAGAACGAGAACGTTCATCGGGCGGCGACCATTCTAAATAATTAACCGACGGTAATTAGCGGCGACGCGCTCGTTCCACCACCGCTGAAAAATTGACTAGCCGATCCGCCGTTGCTCGAACCGCCGCGCGCGCGCGCGCGCGCCCGCACGGAAGTTTCATTTGCGCTGAATTTTATCGCCGGCGAACTTAATTGAACCCGTGATCAATCACTTGGAGCAGATTCGAATTGTTCCGAGCGGCGCGACTCGTTGCGCCAGAGGTCTTCCACGGAGCGGCACACCGAGTGGATTAACACAGGGAACACATCCTCGAGAGCCACCACCCGCGCGCCAACGCGCGCCAGCCAGCTCCTGGCGGCAGCTGAAGGGCTGGTTTAAAATGAAAAGGTAATGACTTGTGACCGGAGATCATTTCGAGTGGCCGCGTATCGGCCGGACAATGGTCATTGTTGGCCAACACGGGTCGCAAAAGGGGGGGATGATTGCGCACCCCCGCCGGCAGAACGGCCCGGCCCGGTCCGCGGGGGTAGGACGGGGGTAGGAGGGGAAGCAATGATTTATTTTTCCTCGCTTTTAGCGGCGCCACCCCCGCGCGCCACGCTCTCTCGGCCCTTCTGTGAAACCCCCGGTGCAACAATGAAGGCATGCCTCTCTCTCTCTCTCTCTCTCTGTTTTGACGATCCCCGGCCGTGTCTCGCTGTCAAAATAGCCCCGTTATTGTTGCCCGCCTGTGGGAAGTAACAACGAGGTACCCGTCGCGTTAACAGCTGTACGATGATTGTGCCGCGCCGATGCGCTTTCGGGTCCCCGGATGACACAGTAGTATCTCGCTGCGCGCCACGCAATTCACCGGAATCTGCTAAGGCTTTATTCCGCCCGGCTCCACGTTCCCTATCGCCGCTCGATGCGGCCTGAATTTTTCGATTTTCGATTCTATCGATCGCTGTTCTTTCTACGCATCGTATCTGTCTGGACTCTCGCCTCGCGTCGCGTCTCTTCCTGATCTATTTTTCCATCTACCATTAACCCTTTGCACTCGGAGCCATTTTAATTGTAAAGAAATAATTTCTCTGGTTCGTGGCATTTCCATTCTATTTAACAAAATCAATTTCTATGCATAGAAAATTTATTCTTGTGACTCTTACCAACAGCTTTACTACTTGACAATTTTTTCAATCCTAAACCTTAATGTTGCAAAAATTATTTTGGAATGAAATAGAATAATTTTAATGGTGCCTTAGAGTCACCACTCGAGTGCAGAGGGTTAATAATTAGAAGATTGCACAATTTTATGTAAAAGAAAAATCATTCGCGAGAAACCAAATACAAAAATTAAAGCGTCGATAATTCCTGGCTGACAGAGCGTCGATATTTGAACAGCTGTAACTCCGCCAAAAGCTGTCCATAAAATTGTAAATCTTTTTCTAAATTAGAGCTTGAAATGTTTACTTTCGAACAAATCGTAAAATCGAACAAATTCTAGTCATAGCGGTTGTAGAGAAGATGGTACGGCAAGGGGTTGATGCCATCCAGCTCCTCGCAACCCTTGCCATCGTTTCCCAAAGGCGCCGTCAACAAGGCCCCTTTTGTAACATAAACAGCACCCCGGGAAAACTCTTGTCGCGCACGACGATGCGAAAAGTCTACACCACCGTCGCAATAGAATATCCGCGTCTCTTACCAGACTCTATCGTCTTTCATCGATAACTTTGAAAATTCAGGGACTCTCGAACGTAGAATGCCGGGAGACATTGGGTCCTAGAAGACACGCGAAGGGTCCGTAAGAAGACTCCTAGGGTCCGTAAGGACGTAGAGAAAAAGAGAGAGAGAGAGAGAGTGGATCCCGGTTACGGAATCCGCTGTCGGCCAAGATATAAGGAACTTTGTTCGCGACGGAAGGATAGGGGAGGAGCGAGGGAGGGGGGGGGGCAAGGGGGCAAGGATGAGAACCCCTGACGCAGCAGAGAGACAAAAGGGACCCCCCGATACCAAGTACGGACGGACTGTCTGTCGTCGGGCTGTCAGTGAGCGTCTGCCTTTTCGTATAATTCGGTGGGGGGAGAGGAGGAGGGTCCGCGCGGAGCGAGAGAGGCCCGTGAGGGAGGGAGGGAGAGTCGGAGGCGCCATCTTAGTCTGCATTCCATTGTTTTAGATGATTCATACGCGGCCCCGGCCCCGGAGGGCCTCCTAATTTATTAGTTTGAATATCGAGCAGAGAGAGAGAGAGAGAGAGAGAGAGAGAGGAGCGGGGCGGGGCACGGGTAGCGGAGGGGAGGCAGCGGGCACGGGGCCCGTGCGACGAGAGAAGCGAGACGCGGCCGCAGACGGGCCAAAGAATGGGCGAAGGGCGAGAGGAGCCGACTAGCTGGGTGGCCGGGGACCATCTCTTGTTTATACTCGCGTTCTCCCCCGCCCCCCCCCCCCCCGGGGGCCCGCGTCTCTCGCCACCCTTTTCTCTTCGCTTTCGTCTTCGTCCTCTTCATCGTTCTGGCTTCTCGGCCTCCTCCT
>NC_135777.1:6718527-6820643 GCF_028453695.1 Augochlora pura
TTCGAGCAAAATGAATTCGACTATGATTTTCCGCGAAAGAGTTCTAATGTCATCATCCCCTATGATAAATGTGAACTTTTTAGCTTTATTTTAATTAATTAAATTGCTTTAATTATGTGGCGATTTTAGCGTCTAATTGGACTCGAGCGGTGACTGACGCTAAAATTGTTCTGTTGCCTAATAAAATGATTTCTATAGCAACTATGTATTTTAGACAATTTTAGAAAAATTGAAAATTCTAGAATTTTAGAAAAATTGAAAATTTTAGAATTTTAGAAAAATTGAAAATTTTAGAATTTTAGAAAAATTGAAAATAGAATTCTAGAAAAATTGTTAAAACTGAAAGTGTTAGCATGAATCGCAAGAGTTAATTTGGTTGAAAATGCACATCGTTATTTAAAATGTAAATATGTGCATCAGAAAAATGATTTCAGATTTTAAGTTAAAATGGCTGCGAGTGCAAAGGGGTTAAAATGGCTGCGACTGCAAAGGGTTAAAATGGCTGCGACTGCAAAGGGTTAAAATGGCTCCGACTGCAAAGGGTTAAAAAGCGCTCTTTTAAGCGCACTTTTACCACACTTTTATCACGCACTTACCAACAAACCAATCGCTAAAAGCTCGATAACTCGAAAGAAAAAGATTTCTGTCATCGATGGACACGTGACGTGTGATCTCTGGACGCTTCGCTTTCCGTAAACCCTGAAAGTTTCACAAAATTCGCCGTTGTTAACATATTTTCCAAGATCGCCCATCGCCAGGTCGGAGCCCACGCGAGAGAGGGACCACCAGGAAGCCGCCACGCCCCCCGGCAGTCCTCGTGCAACCCACACACACACACACACCGGCGGCGGTGGGTTTCGCGTGTGGAACGCGCGCGCACGCACACCTTCAGAGGCTCGGCTCGTGCGCCGCGGCAACGATTTGAAACGCATCGGGGGAGGAAAAAGGTGGTTGTCCCCCCGGCGGGTTAAGTAACGCGCGAACGACGCCCCGGGGGCGGGTGAGGGGTTCGCCGGCCTGGCAAGAAAAAAAGGGGTAATATCAAAGGGATCCCAGCCTTCCGGCGCGCCGCACGGCGGAAGGGTTGCCGCGGCGGCCGTGGGGCGTCGAGGACGCAATGGCGGATTAGTCGGCTACAAGGCTCGAAAGCTTCTCTCTCTCTCTCTCTCTCTCTCTCTCTCTCTCTTTCTCCCGCTCTCGCTCTGGTCGACGAAGAGGCGTGTCAGAGGGTGAAGAAGCAGTGTCGACAGGATAATCGTCGGGTCAGCGCCGGATTAGCCCCGAGCAAACATCCTCGCCGAGGGAGAATCCTACGGGCGCCATCCTCCGCGTGCCATCCTCCGCGTTTCCGCCCGCCCTGGGCTACCAACCGAACCCATTCTTCGCTTCGATTTCCTTCGATTATCGATCGAGAACAAATCTCGCCTGCCCTTCTTTTTGATCTTACCAAATTCTTTTCATATTTATTTCGTCCGCGAGGAAACATCGATTTCGGTGACGAACGATGGTTAACCCCTTGCGCTATCGCTTTTTTAGGTTATGAAAGTATAGAAACGAAGTTAAATAAAGAAAAAAAGATTATTAAAATATGAAGTAATTATATTAGCACGAACAAGTGTTACTCGTCGCAGCAATGGGTTAAATGAATGTAAATTGAATAAATAACTGATAAATATACGTTTAACACAATAATAATCGAAAACGGGTTGCGTCAACCTAGTGTCAAGCATCATCTTCTTATTCAACATAGAATTTTATTAACCCCTTAACCCCTTAACGCCCATAACCTAACACCGGCGTGCAAAACCGGCCAAAATGTGCGGACCCGTATATACACGGTCGGCGTCGCAACTTATGTCGCTAAAATGTTCAGATTCGAATATATCCGGGCATTAAAAATAACTCAATAAAAACCAAGGAAAACATTCAATTTATCGATATTCATCAAATATTTTTCAGTTTTCTTTTTTCGTCTCCTCCTTCCCCTTCAAAATAGTAACTGGTTATTGAAAAACAGTACGATGGTTACAAAATTCGATCTGCAATGCGATTCAATATTCACTATAATTATTTATCCACTATTTTTATTGAATTTTTAGTAATTTTTGCATTTTTTTAAAATATTTATTGAAATTAAGGTCCAAATATGTATTTTCTTAGATACAAAAAATTGATTTTTTCTGGTCGGTTTTTTTCTTTCAAATTGTGCATTAAGGGGTTAATTGACCTGAATCATCGTGAATCATCATAGGTCTACAAGATCAAGTTCGTGATCGTTCTCATCGTCCGGAAGTTGGAACGATTCGTCTTTAATCGATGACTTTCCATGCCTTGCAGAGGATGATCGCGTGGGCCGAGGACAGGTGGGAGAACGAGGAGGTGTGCACCAGGAAATCCATAAGCGGGACTCGCAGCCTCGCGATTAGACCGATCCGCGTCGTGGGTGCGTAAAACAACAGTCGTAAATCAAGGATCGCCCTCCGATCGCCGTAGGGCGATCAGGTGGCGTTCCAAAGCCGGGCACGCAATCGCAGATAAAACAGACTCGAGGAAAACGTGTACCTATTGTGAAACACTAAGCGAGATGTGACACCTTGAAACAGTAGGACGAATAGCATAATTAAAGATAGACGATAATGAAAGATAGACAGAGCATGTGAAGGTGGATGGAAAAATTCTACGTACAATGAACATTGTTCTTTAGCAATTGAGAATATAGATTAATAAAAAAGGTATTAGTAAAAATTGTGTATAAATCAGTTTTAATTTCTCTGTTGTCCCTATTTATAGAAACGAAATAGAACATAACCTAACATGGAATATAACCTAGTATCGAATATAACCTAACCTGCTCGATTATACTTATTCGTACTATTTTTTATTTGACGTTAATTCTTTGCAATTATAGTAATTTGACGTTGAAATCGAATATAGTTACATTAACACTAGATTTACCCAATCCGTCAAAATGGCGGATTTGTTAAGATTATATCGAGATAATTAACGTTCCGTTAATGTACTAATATTCAGATTTTAAAGATACAATTATGGCTTATTTATTCAATAACTTGTTGAATTGTTACTTCCGGCAAATATACAAACAACGCTCGTTCAAAATCAGAATAAATCGTTACTTTCACAAACCAATATAAAGCAGCTGCTTTTAATATTCATACACTATTTACCGAAGAATTTTCACGTTATTAAATTTATCTATAATCAGTAAATTGTTAATCATACTAAGTACTGTAAGTCTTGCAATTAAACTAGTCTCGAGCGCAAAGGTTTGACCTCCTCAAACTTCATCGAATTAAAACATCAATCCATGCTAGCACAAATATTGCCTTCGATTGCGATAAAAATCGATAAAAATCTACCCCTCCGAGACCCGTGGAACAATAGCAGCCTCATTCCCCGTTTCCAGAGAAAAACATCGAGGGTCGAAGGTGGCACGGGTCCGCGCCCCCTCGTTCAAAGAACACAGATATCGGGGCGTGCGTAACGCCGCGTCGTGTCGTAGACAGAGGGAGAAGACAGAAGGTTCGATCAACGCGCGGCAATCCGCAAGATCCACGGGAATCACCGTGTCCGACTCGCTCCCCCCTTGAGTTCCGGTAAAATTCATCACGAAAGACCCCGGTCGGCCTCACCCCCCCTCGAGATTGCCCCAATAAAACGGCGACCGGTCGAAATACCGCGATAAAACCGCAAGAGAGATCGGTGCCGCGGATTCGTCACGGTGCTCGCCGATAACCAGAAACTCGAAGGAACGTCCCTGACGGACGTTCCGTGACAAATAGAGGAGCGGTCCGAGGGGCGGGTCGGGCCGAAGGGGGTTCGGAGTCCTAGCGAATTCATAGACGGCCAGGAATGCGCAATATCGTCGGCAGTCTGTCACACATTCGATCCGGTCGCCGGCGAGGAGACACCCGGAGATCTCCCTCCTGTCCACCTTTCTCTATCTCTGTCTCTCTATCTCTCTATCCTCTATCTTTATCTACAGCCATCGTTCCCTCTCTCTCTCTCTCTCTCTCTCTCGATCTCCAGCTCCTCGTTTTATTACGCTTGTCCCGCGATGGCCCGCAGATGTATCAGACAATAAACTACCGGCTGCTTGGGATTTGTGGGCCGCGTATTAATCTTCCTGTATTTATGTCGGCCCACCGGAGAAAAAGAGCGGGGGCCCCCGGATCAACCGCGAGACATCGCCGTGGAGAGGAGGGATGGGGACGCGACGCGACGCGACAGGACGCGACGAAACCATCGATTTCAGATAAAATCGGCATCGCCGGGGCCGGAGAAGAACGGATTCGTACGGCGAACGGGTCGGGGGGGATCGTTAATGGGGCAGGTTATTGGACGGTGGCTGCTTCTTCGCTCGTTCGCCGATTAAACCTCGCGGCTACGACCAGCGAAACGTATTTTCGGAAGAGAGGAAGAAGGAGAAGTGTCGAATAGAATTCTTGAGCGATTAGGAGACGATTTTTAGCACGTTGAACGGCGTTTTAACTCTCTGCGGTTGTATTTTAACACTTTACCGACCGGTAGCCTGTTAATCGAATGTTTTATAGTAACCAATAATTTGATATCTATTATTATTGAGATCAGTTAGATTATACCACCGTAAGCTTCACTATTATTATACAATTTTTTAAACGTCGAAGACATTTCAACTGCAAATCTATAAAATAATTTTTCCGACTTCTGGTATTTCTATTTTACATAACAAAATTCTATGGATATAAAATTGTAGCTCGTGACTGATATAACAATTACACTTTCAACAAATATTTCAATCCAAGCTTTGGCGATGTCGATAGAAATAATTTTGAGAGGTGTTACAACAATTTTAATGGCGCCGCAGAGTGTTAAGGGTTGAAACAAGAATTACGTCAGTGTATCTTCTTCCTCGAAAACCTCGAGTTCTGTTGAAATTCGACGAAATGAAAATTCTATATCGAGTAATAAAATAAGTCTTGAGCATAGAATTATAGAAAAAGAAATTCTTATTTTCGCCGGTTGAATCGTCAACCCCTCGGGCGCGAGCGATTTCGAAGAAAAGCATCGAGTAAGAAGAGAAGAAGCTCGGTCGGCTCGTCGGCCGGGGCCCGGGATCGGATCGAATCGTTTCGCGTTTTTCGTGGAGCAGGTGCGGATCGACGTTATGTTAATAGGGCGCCCGGGAGATTTCGGCTAACCATATGCTCTCCGCAAGAGCAATAACGGGGAGGGGTGGCGCGGGGTCAGAAATACTAATAGAAGCCGTTCGCTTCTGCGAACGACAGCTTTGCTCTTCTCTCTCTCTCTCTCTCTCTCTCACTCTCTCTCTCTTTATCTATCTATCTCTTCCTCTTGCTCTTCCTCCTTTTAGGGCCTGGTCTAGTCAATTCCGGGGCCCGAGAGACGCGTCCGGGGCCCGTCGGAACGGAAGCCAATTTATAAATTACCCCTCCCCCGATAAACTGCCAAACGGACGGTGAATTTGTGGTCGAGCATTCTTCTGGCCGCACGATGGATTTCTACCCTGATATCGGTAATTACCTCCGGTGGCTTCTGTCTTCCGATGGCCGGCGCTCGCTATCGGTATTTGAATTTTAATTACTCCCCCGGGGATTTTTAATCAATCGAATAACTCTCTCGGATAGCACCAAGAATTCCCGCGATAATCTGAAACGCAAGAATTTCACGTCAGTTTTTCCGCGATGCACTTTTGTCAACAGTTTTCGCAGCTTCGTTGATGATTTCCGATAATCAATTCTGATTTCGATGTTTAGTTATAATCTTGATATTGGGTATCAAAATGATAAATATTAATGTAAACTATAATTATCGTTTCGAGAGTTAGGTTGTATATTTATTGAAAACCAACGATGATATTATAATTGTAATATTTTATAAAAGTAATATTGTAATCGATATTAATCGCAGACAGATTATTATTGCCTAATAATCCTTATAAACGGTAACGTTTATTTTCGTATTAATTTAAGTGTTTCCTTCTCTTACACCAAAGGGTTATCTTCGCAGTGAATAAACGAAGGGAATAAAATGATCAAAGCACCTTCCGCAAAATAAATATTCTTCGCGTCGATTATGCGCCGTGGCGGACGCTTTCGCTACGAATCATTTGCATGCGCTGAATACAATGTGTCGATGGCTTCTTTCCATCGATGCATACAATCGACTGTTCAACGATTGCTTTCTACTTTGCGCAGGCAAGAATGCCCGACGAACGTTGCGTCGTAAAATCTGACGCGCATGATTTCTTGTTTCGCAACGTTTTCACTAACGAACACTCGTTTCGATAATACAATTCGATCATTTGGCCGTGATTTTTAATCGTCTTACTTGCCGTGGTGATTTGGCATAATTGATTGAATTGTAGACAACAGATTTAATCGACGAAACAACATGGCCGCTACAGACTGTCAACGTCGACCCTATTGGAAAACCCTATACTTGTAAAAATAAATTCTCTTAACCCTTAATAACCTAGAGTTTCAATTTTGATACCAATCTTTTAAACCGAATGTTCACATTACTATTAGTTTTTTTATAGGTTGGCTGTACGTATTTTACTGTTGTATAATATTCTTTCCAACGAAATTAAAAAAAAAATCTAATGTCATTATTGTTTTATTTTATCTACGACATATTACTTGCGCGGCAAAGTGAACAAGTAAACGCATTTTACTAAAAGTTTTGTTGAATACAAATTTGATATATTTTCTTTTTCCGAAGAATATAAATACTTTTGAGGTAAGTGAATATATTATTTTCGCTATGATATAATTATTTTTTGCGAGTGCATGTTTTACTTGAAGAAACTAGTGCTATTTATGATACTTAATGCCTGAAGTATCAAAATTGATACCTGGTTTTTTTTTCTAAATAAATATGTAAAATAAATATTGTGATTTTTTTAGCTATTTTTCCCTTCATCTAGACCCTCAAGCAAACACAGTAATATTAAAAAAAAATCACTTTCGTAAATCAGGCTACTAAGGGTTAAGGGACAGAAACAAGAAGCCGCATCTCGGTGGCACCTCGCCGCAGTCACGACGGACATGCACCTTTTTGCACGCGAATCTCGGCGACACGGGGGTGCCCGTTCTAGAGAGGCCTGGTTAAGGGCGCGTTCTACGAATGCCTGCACGGAACCTCGATAAAAATCAAGTTATCCGGCGGGTCGACCGCGTGAACGCAACCGCTGACGCCATTAGAATATCGCGGCCGCATACCGGGGTCCCCGAAACGAACGCTCGCGCCGTGGAAAAGGGGTTGGACACGGACGAAACGGACGAAATAGAAGGGGTCAGCAGGATCGCCGGCGCCTTTGACCGCGGTGGAACCCCGTGGCGCGCGACATGCCTCGCCCGACCGCCATTTAGCGTGAACCTATCCCTCCGTTCTGCTCGCGAACCACCTTGAGACTCGCCGATGTAGGTGCTTTCCTACCGTTGAAACGCGAAACAGCGCCTTTAGAATTTTCTGAACAAATAGAGACGGTTGATACGTCAATTGCTTCTGTCTATAAGAAGTCTACCAATAGATGAGGGATGGTTCCGATATTAATAGAAATTTATTAACGTAAAAGGTGGTCATTCATAATGGTTAGAAGTAGCTAATATAATAATTAATATTTATAATATAATATAATATTATATAGTAATGTGAATAATCTAGTATAATGCTATGATATAATATATTAGGTCGTTCGGAAAGTCGTTTCGTTTTTTTCTTGGTGGAAATGAAACACAATAGATTACTAAACAAAAACTATTGCAAAGAATCGAACAAAATTTTTAGCAAACAAGACTTACTATATCAGTTGTCCAAATATACATATAATGATTATGCAGCTTAAGCGTGAAGTTGGCTGTGAAAAAATTAAGTCTTTTCTTGGGAAAAACGAAATTACTTTCCGAACAACCCAATAGTAATGTATAGTAAAGGTCACAAATATCTTCTATAAATGATGGAAATAATTTCTGGTTGTCCACAAGTAACCATAACAAATTAAAGAAAATTGTTTCCGGTCACTAATAATCATTATATGGATCAAAGAAAATTCATTTCGATTACAGATAACCTTTACGGTACGACAAGCGTCGAATGGCAATTTACTAAAAAGGAAACAAGTAAAATTAAACGAAACTAACTGAATGAAATCCAATAAAAGAAATTAAACGAATCGATGAAATTAAGTGAACGAAACAAATGAAGCGAAACAAGTAAATTCTAAATTGCTTATTAAATTCTTGCTACTCACAAGCGAACGCGGAAAAGATCCGAGCTTCGATCTCGCGGATTCGGAAGGTTCCTACCGGAAGCAGAGAGGATCCACTCGTCGAGTTCGACGATTACCCGGCTTCTGCTAACGAGGAGAACGTCCTTCGTGGCAGCTCCCAGGACGCTACTCCATTCCGCCCACGCAAAAGCCGTCCCCCGCCTCCCCCTGCCCCCCCCAGGCCCGCCCGAAAATTTCAAGCGGCGAGACGGTCAAGCGGCGCGCTCTCCGGGTCCCCGGAGTTATGTTACGGCCGGCCATAAACGAAATGAGAAAACTGTCCGGGGCCGGGCCGCTTGAAAAATCTCCGCGGAATACAAATGCTCGATTTTTTTTTTCAGTGCGGCGCACGCCTTTTTGTCGGCCGCCTCGTGCTACCACGCGGTCGTGCCGCCGTACCACCGCGCCGCGAACAGAGACGTCCGCCGACCTGCGACCGGTGCGTGATCGCGCCTCGCGGCACCGACCCCCGCGATTTGTAAATTTAACCCTTTGCACTCCGTTGTCTCCTCTCAGGGGACATCTTGGCTCTAGTACGTCACTGGACATATTTGATAAAATATTTTTCTCTGGCTTATAGAATTTCGATTTTATATAACGAAATGCATTTTATTGAATATTATTATAGCTTATTTTGTTCCAAGCGTATACTATACTATATAATATAAATACTATGTATACTATACAATAGAAAAGTCGGTTAAGGGATGGTAGGTAACATCCATGATGGCGCGGAGTGCAAAGGGTTAATAAATATCGACGCTTTATCGACCGGTCGTTTGGTCGTAAACATTCTCGTTTCTATTTATTCGATTTTATTTATTAACAGGTTGAATGCCACGGGGGTCACCGGTGACCGGCACTGAACTTGGCTGTGACGCCATGGGGGCCACCGGTGACCGGCGTGCCCGGATTGAAAAAAACATAAGAAAGTTAGACGAAAGACAACACTTATAATTTCTTATTATTATCATCGTTGATGTAGTGGTGCAAAGAAATGGATGCAGTAGAAAATATTTGAAACATGTTTATACGTTGTAAATTATCTACTGTATATAATATTTCAACATTATATGTATCGGTAAATGGACATTTCATCGTGGCGCCACGGACAATCCCGGTAAAATTGGCGTGGCAGTCAACGTGTTAATGGCGAAAGGTGTTTAAGATTTAAAAATTTATATAATAATATTGAAGCTTGCGGTACAATTTTATAAATTTATCTCAATAATAGATAACAGATGAAGGGTTGCTAGGACAATTGATTCACAGGTGGAAAACCGATCGGGGGGGAAAAGCCGATTTATATATCAATAAAGTGTTATTATTAATCTCCACTATATCGAATTAAAAATAAATTCTTCTGTCATCGAAGTCTAGAAACGAAAGTGCATCAAGATGACATAAAATTCGTCGGGCTCTAACCAGGAAAATATTAAGGATAAATAAATGCAGCTTGAAAGTGATCGTAGGGTTTAACGCGGATCGCCGAAAAGTGCGAGACTGGCCAAGGGGCCGTTTAAGAAAGGTATACGGCACCCGACGGGGGCGATAACGACGCCGCGATAAGGCCATTAAGGAAGCGAAGATTGTTAAGATCGAAACGCGCGCGCATTAGTTTGAAAGCCGCGTTTACGGCCGGCCGGCGGCCGGCGGTCCGTCGATACGCTCGCGCAACAATAACAATAAAGAGCTCTCGATTAGCTTCCATTAAGAGTCCAAATACTTCCGACCGGCAACAGAGAGCGCATATATACGCCGCCTCCAGGAGCAAACAAACGAAAAGCCTCCCTATCTGTCCTGCGAGGCAAAAAGAGGATGGCGGGTCTGCTGTCATCCGAAACGTCTGCTTCCGTTCGTGTATAGCCGCGTCTCGCGTTGCGCCGGGGCATTTCCAAATTAACCAATAAATTAGCTAAGCCTCCCCTCCCTCACTCTCTCTCTCTCTCTCTCCCTCTCTCTCTTTGTCTTTCTCTCTGGGAAGAGACAATCGGATTGAATGCAAAGCTGGCGAGCGAGAAGGAGAACCGGTAGGGTCCCAGAAGTCGATCGGGGCTTTTCTTTCGATCCGTGGCTATGCAATTAATCTCGATCTCGTTCACCGTAGCATGCCGCGGTCGTTAATTCGGCGCTGACGACGGGGGTAGAAAGGAGAAAAAGAGAGAGAGAGAGAGAGAGAGGGAGGGAGGTTGGGCCGAAAGCCGGGGCCCCGTTCCACCTTGTAAGAAGCGAACACGATGACATTCGTACCGGGGTCCGAGAAAACGAGTCGGGCTACATGGAAGCCTACACGAGCGAACGGACGATTCCGAATCAGATGTTATCTTTGACGAGGGCTGCCGGTGGCGCGGGAGGGGCTGTCGGCCGGCCAGGAGGGAGAGCACAAGGGAGAGAGAGCTCGGGGGCCCTTTCTCGGTGCCCCGCGCCAAGATACGGATCTCCTTGGCGCCACCGTCTCCCGGGCCCTTCCACGGGGCCGCGCAAGTAGCGATGCCCATTCGTTTGCCTCTTCTCTCTTACACGCTCGCTCTTTGTCTCCACCTCTCTCTCTCTCTTTCTCTCCGACTCCTCTATCCATCTATCCATCTCTCTTTCTCTCTGACTCTCCCCAGTCGCCTCTTCGTCGCAATCGCTTTTTTTCGAGCAATTTAGCCGCACCACCGCTCGGCCAGTTTGTATTCGCATTAAAGATATAAAGATTCTTCTATTACGGTAGGAGACTCCATTGTCTCCCGGCCACGAAAAGACGCCGGCACACGAGGCTCCCGTCGGTTTATACCGTTCGCCGTGGCTGTTAAAAGCTCCGTAAAACTCTCTTCTTCGATCTAAGAAGAAAAAAGGAAACCTAGTTGCGATTTTTTCCTATACAGTTTCTTACATAGTTTTCCTATAGTTTTTTACTATATAGTATTCTAAAGTAGCCCTCGAAATAAAGTATTCCCGAAATCTCAACTATAACGTTCCAGGTAGCCCTGCAACGTTCCACCCCTTTTACTTCTAACTCTGCTTCGAGCAGTTAGCTAATTCTCCACTTAATTCTCCTTGTATGTTCGAAACCGAACAATAACCATGCCTGACATAACCTAACATTCCTAGGAGAAACGTCGGTTGCAGCAGCACGGCAACAGAGAAATTACAGTTTTCTTTCGGCCCCCGGGACGAAGAGGATTCCGACGGCCAGGGAGAGAGAGAGAGAGAGAGAGAGAGAAGGGGCGCCGCGTCATCGGGAACGAATTCCAGGGAACGACGAGCGTCGGACGACGAAAGCCGGTTCGATTCCACGGCTGTCGTTAATTACGATGTTCGCTCGTTAATTCCGGCCGCACGATCCGCCATAACGGATGAACAACGGCCCGGGGAGGAAAGTGGGAGAGGACAAACAACTCCTACGAGGAATAACTCCTCATTTCCTACTTACTGTCAATTATTTGGTTAGAGAGCGAATTAACTCCGTGCTCCATGCGAGACGGTCGATCAACGAATTGAAGAATGTCTCCTATTCTGCTTACGGTTTAATTAATGCGAGCCTCGTCGTTTCATTGTTCTCGATATTTGCATGAAGAGAGCGAGAGAGAGAAAGAGAGAGAGAGGGAGGGATAAAGAGAGAGAGAGCCCGTGGTAAATTATACTTCGTCTGCGCTGTCATGGCGACGCAGCTCGCGGGGAGCTCCACCCTTTTGTCCGATTATTCGACGAGATTCGAACAAGGATGGGCGAGTATTTGTTTTATCTACGTAGCTGCTAACTCCGCGAGCCCAAGATGGTCGCCGTTCCTCGTTGTCCACGTGACCGTTCGCAATGCTAATTTCATACCTGGCACAGTTTAATTTAATTTTCTCTAATGAAAACTTGATGTCGGTTAACCACTTAGCTGCGTCGATATATTTACAAGATTAATTTTGTTTCATCGATCATACTGTGTATAATCTCTTTTACAATTGTTGTAAAAATATCCTAAATCGTGCGAAATTTACGACTATGTTGTCATCAGCATTTTGACAGAAATCGTCGAAGAAACATTTCTATTGTAAAATGTAAAATTACCAATAATCAATTTCGAACGCATGAAAGTGCACTTTATTTCTTAAAATAAAAATTCTACGAGCCAGGAAAATTATTTTACAAATTTATTTGTAATTTATTTATAAAATTTATTTGTATTTATTTTCAAATTTACAGTTTAAATGGCTTCGAGTGCAAAGGGTTAAAATACTAATGAAAACGCATTCATAAATTTCGTAGAGTTTAGGGTAATTCTAGGACAACTGTCGACAAAACTGTACTCATTGTGATCGATAAACTGCATAACAAAATTTATCTTCTAAATATATCGGCGCAGCTAAGTGGTTGAAAGCAAAACAAGTAAATTTTGGAATTATCGACACTATCAATTTTAACCCTTTGCACTCGGAGCCATTTTAGCTGTAAATTTGAAATAATTATTCTGGTTCGTGGTATTTCCATTCTACTTAACAAAATAAATATGTGACTCCTCCCAACAGTTTTACTCCTTGACAATCTTTCAAATCTAAAGATTGTTTCAAAAATGATTTTGGAATGAAGTAGAATAATTTTCGTGGTGACGCAGAGTGCAAATAGTTGATAAGAAAGAAACTGATCTTTCGAACGCCTCGAATTAGTATAAACCCTTTTCACTATTACGTCTTTCAGAGCTACGTTGATTACGACTGTTTCGTCCTTAATTATTTCCTCGATGCCATCAGATGATTCCAGTGTTCTGTCTGTCCACATTTACTTTCATTCCCAAACTTCGATGACAGGGGACTCGAATTTTCTTTCGATTTAATAGAAACGATTGGCAGCTATATTTATTAAATTATGCACGAAACGTTCGTCACGAGTCTGATTAACGATTGACGAGTCGCCAGGGGTTAAATATCTCGTCTAGCTCTCTTATCCTAAAAGTGTCCCGTTCAAGGTGTACCTCCATTCACCGTCGACGCCACTTTCTTCCCCGAGAATTGGATAATCGACGGTTCCCACCGATCAAAAGTTCCACCGGTTACGTGCTCCCGACGTGGTCGAGCCACGGTTGATTTCCAGCAGCGGATCGGCCGCGTTTCCCAGGGCCGCGTAGGGGACGATAACTCAGTGTTCCGGGCGGTTTAACGTCTCGGGACACGCGGTCCAGAGAGCCCGCGCGGTGTCCCCCGTCGGTAAATTCAAGCGGACGCATCCTCTCGTTCGATCGATCCGGCGATACGATCGAACGAGGATCGGTCCCAGGTAAGCCGGCACCGTCGACACGCGCGCTCGATAATGAACGCGGGGACCTCCGCCCTCCGCCCCCCTCTCCTTCGGAAAAGGAAAACGGGCGCCGCTCGGAGAATCGGTCGTGTCCCGTTGTCAATCGTCGCCGTGCGAGACGAATCTCGGTTGCCGGGGACCGGCGCTGGGCCCCCCCGCTGTGGTATCGGTTACGCTTTAAACCGCGTTTAGGGCCGTAGAAAGCTGTTCTCGGGATCAACCCGCTCGGAAACTCCTTTGACGGATTTTTATTCCGGCCGAGGAGTCAACCGGCCCCGAAAACCTCGGAACACGAACCACAATGATTCGTGATGGTTCAATGTTTGTTGGGACGACGAGGTTGGGTGATGAAATTGTACCTTAATGTTTTAACGCGTTCCGCGCCACGTGTACCATCGATGGTACATGCTTGCGTGTTTATTTAACGGGCTAGAAAATAATTTATAACAAGTCTAGAATTATAGAATTAATTTCCACCACAGGATCGTAATGAATTCGTTTTATTATTGTATACGATTTGTTGTGGAATAACTGATAAATCCTACATTACCGATAAATAGCAGAACGACACCTAGTGTCTAATTAGGCATCCTCTGTACTGCGACTCATCCAAGTTTTTAGTCTAGTCACTTCCATAGAACAGATACCACGTGTATCAAAGAACAAGCCAACAAAGTAAAACACATAATAGTAAGAACCACGCTTCTAATTAACTAAAACATTAAAAACCTCAACACGATTATTAATAATTACAGATAATATAGTAAAGTTTAGTGAAATAACAAGTGACTAGAGCGAAGATTCGAGGAAAAATAGCGCGGCATAGAACGTGTTAAATAATTTATTCCAACTCCGCGCGTCAGTGAAATCAACGGTTATCAATGTAATTTATTCCAATTTGAACATAACACGATACTAAGCTTTAGGACTATATTAAAACAATGAAAACTGGGGAACTGTTAATCTGCAGGAGCTGTTACTAGCTCTGTAGGCTGTCCTGAAGCGACCGACCCATTCTTTTTTTCTTTTTATTCTTTTTTATTTTATGTGGTTTGCTGTGAGGTAGGTTTTCAACCGTGCCTGAAGACTATGGCCTTCTTACCTGTCAATAGTGAGTTGCTTGCCTGATGGTGTTACCTATATGAAGTTATAGTATAATGAGGTGAGGGATAGTTGGGGAAAACATTTTCAAAGAAAACCCTCGAAGCGACTGACCCATTCCTTTGTAGGCCCTTAGTTAAACAGGAATGGTTGGTGAAGACATCAGGTGAAGAGGGCACATTTCCTGATGCGTATGTATTGTGCATTTCGGTGCACAACAATGTTAAATGGAATGACGAAGACTCAAGTTAAGACTTAGACGACAAGCACGAGTACAACCACGATCTCCTAACCTCAAAACAAAAATAACGATCTCCTAACCTCAAAACAAAAAAAACGATCTCCTAACCTCAAAACAAAAATAACGATCTCCTCGATTACAAGCTTATCGCTCGATTCGGAGAGAAGCTTCTCTCGCCGTGCAAAGATCCATCAAAATCGCGTAGAGATCCGGCATGGGAGAACCTGGGCCCGTTCTCGATCGCCTATCGAAACGATCTATCACATTCCCGAACACCGGCCGGCCCGCCGACAAAAGCTGGGCGCCGGTCTCGGAACACGGAAGATAAGAGGATCTCTCCACGGCGAAGAAAAGGAAAGACGGCTGAAACAAGTGTACCGCTAACTAGCCGCCATTTTAATGAACTCGTCACGGGGTCCCCTTCCCCGGGGCCCGTCGCTGTCCGGGCGAATTTCAATTTTCACGGAAGATAGTAAAGCATCCCGGTGGAAGAATCGAATCGCTCCGGAGGATCTACGGAACGAAAAACGCGCGGGGCCCCCGTGTCGGGGCCGCACGAAATTCCAAGGGGGGGGGGAGGGAGGAGGGGATATAGCCCGGACGCCATGAGAGGAGGGACGTCGCGTCGGACGCGTCCAGGTTTCGCCGGATATTTACGTGTAGCCGGTGATGGCCGAACTGCTGTCGAACACCGGGTTTTACAGCGGCGAGAGGGGGGCCCCTTGTATCGTGCTCATCATCGGGCGCCGAGGGGCAGAGGAGGGGGCGGCGGTGGCGGGCGGCGATGGTCCAGCGACTGGTTACACGCAACTAGATGGATGAAGGTGGCTGGAACAAGGTGGCGGCTGATGGGTGTAAATTCGAGATACGATCTGGTCGTCCCTCGGCCGGCCCCGATTTACCGACTGCCGTGCTTTCTGGAGGCAGGTTCACTCGGTTTTTAATTATCCTCGGTGCCCCCGGAGGACAAAGGCGTCCGACGTCGTCAGGTATATATGTATATGTATGTGTGTTTGTGTGCTGCGCGGTGTCTTTCGGCGTCGGCGAACCGGTAGGATGATGAACCGTCCGTAGGCGCCCGGTGACGTATTGGTTCCCCGGGAAAACGAGGAATCCTCGGAATTAGTCGATTCCGTATGGAAATGCTCCCTCGAATCGCTTCGACGGATACCGGCGGAGGAATACGGAGATGATGCGAGCCCCGCTCTATCCCGCTGTAAATCATCCGGCTTTACGACGTCCAGTCGATTTTCTACCACCGTTGTTCCTGCTCGCCGCGTTTAACAGTTGTTCCACTAGCTTCGTGGTGGGGAATTTTGTTGGGGGCTCGTTAAGGGGTTGCATCGCTTCGAATCGCTTTCAAGATTATTTTTCATTTTTGAAATCACGTCGTTCCATTACAATTTTATTTACCGTGTATTAAACCTTTGCAGTCGAAGCCATTTTACCTAAAATTCCAACGTAGTTTCTATGATTCATAGTATTTTCATTTTACATGACTTATTGCACTTTATTCATATGAAGTCGGGTCATGTGACTCGCAGAGCAGTTGCAGTTTTAATAGTTTCTTAAACACAGACAACAATGATAATATACAAATTATTTTGAGACATGATAAAACAATTTTTAGTGGTGCCTTGGAGTCACCACTCGAGTGCAAAGGGTTAAAGTAGACACTTCCAGCTTTTATTTAAGCATTGAAACACCCTCGTGAGAATATATTCCAAAATTCACTTAAACTTGAATTTGGGCCTTGTCTTTTCCTAGATGTGACAGAAGTCGACTTTTCTTAAATTTTCCACATGATTTTCAAATATATATAATTCAATCCTTCATTAAAATTCTTAATAACTTTAATAATCATTATAAACTTTCCACGAAACTTTAATTGAATTAAAAATACTCCAAGTCCAAAAATTAAACCTCTCTTTTAAAATTCTATTCGAAATCATATAATTTTAAAAAAATATCATAAATATTGACTTATAGATCATGACTGACTAAAAAAATAATCCAATCCAGAGCTAATTTTAATAACTACTCTAAATAAATTTAAAAGGTAATTTTAAATCTTAACTAAATTGTACGTCTGTTCAGAATATTAAATATAGAAATTATATTTAATATTGATAAACGAAAATAAATATATCCTATATTCTATTGCAATCTACTCTACCCTGCCCTAAAGTAGACAAAATCGTTACACGATTTATCAGTTATAAAACCGAGTTTTTACCGAGTTCTTTTTAATCCGCGATGATCGAGAGAGAGAGAGAGAGAGAGAGAGAGAGACGCGGGGCATAGTTTCGAGGACACGAGGTTAGGCAGCGACGATCGCCGGGCCACTCGGAGCGTTCATTCGGTCCCGATAGAGGCCTATAAAGGCAGTCCGCATTATCATTTTAATTACTTCGTTTTGTGTCAAAGCGTTTTGCCAGATTCTTATCACCGCGTCGGGACAAATTAGCACCCCGACCGGGTTCTGCCCGGCGGAACCTGTTCGCTGGAATCCGCAAATTACCTTTCCTGCCGCCTCGGCATAAAGGACGGCGGCGGACATTCGAAATGGCAAGAGAGCTTGAGAGAGAGAGAGAGAGAGATGCTTTTACGCGGCGGCGTTATTCCGCGAGAAGAGCCGTGTCCGCTTGGCCGAGGAAAACCTCGACCCTTGTCCCCGATGCAAATTAACACGTCCAGAGTCCCGTTGCCTTCCCGTGGCGTTCTCAATAAAAAAGAAAAGACTCGACAAGGAAGCGTCTCGCAAAAATTACCCTGAAACGCTGTGGCCTCCGGGTGGTGCGGCCGCTACTTTGGAAATTGTCGATACGCTTCCTCGCGGTGATGTTCCGAGAAGCGCTTACAGTCTCCTTACAAGCGCAAGTTACAGTCTTCTCGTACGTGTTTTATCGCGAAATGTTTACGAGGTTTCCGCAACAAAAAGAATCGCAAAGGTCGGTCCCCCCTCCGATCCCTATTAGCTCGGATAATCGTCCCGATGCAATTTCCGATCGCGAGTGGTTGCGCGAGTCGAAAATTGTCCATACTTCGAGACTCGAAACTACAGTTCCTGCTACAAGTTTTAAAGAAACACAATATCCAAGGATATATGAAAGATAGAAGAGGATATAAGAGAATATAAGTGGGTATAAATGAGATACAGCATGATATCCAAGGATTGCAAGATATCCGACTAAAATATCAACAAAGATCCTCTCTTTGATGAAGAACAAAATCTAGTAACATCGTATCGAACTTAACCCTTTGTCTTCTCAGCCGTAATATTATTGCGTTACATATGATCAAACTTCAAAGAGGAATTAATAGAATTATTTCTTCTAATATTCCAAATCTCATCTTTGTACAAACGTAAAATAAAAATACAACCGTAAAGGGTTAATTTATTATATTTGGTTTCGATAAGAATTTATACGATCGACCGCAGTTTCCCGGCGACGTCACGCTCCCAGCCGGACAGGCAGCGTGCGCTTTTTTCCGGCGGCGTTTCATCCCTCGCGCGTCATGTCGGCGATAGAAGGGGGCGGGGATGAGAGAAAAAGGATATCTCGGCGACTCTGCGGAGAATCAGCGAGATTGACTTTTTCGCTGCCCCCGGGACCGAAAGGAGAGCGGAAGTGATGAATGGGCGACGGAGGGGGCAGGTCTTTTCAGAAGGCCGTGCGACGAGAGAGGACCGGGTGATCTTTTCGAGCCGCGAGAGAGGGGCACGCACGAGAGACACAAAGCGCCGCTATCCGCACCATCAGTGTCCGATACCGGGCTCAGGTGACACGCTTTCCAAAGAGGTACCCAGGCTGGCCGGTGGTGTGTACCTTTATTAAAGCGGTGACGAGAGGACCCGAGAGAGAGAGAAAGAGAGAGAGGGAGAGAGAGAGCCCCGACGGAGGCCCGTCGATGACAGAAAATATTTACAACGTCATCTTACCTAGACTGGGCGTTTTCCTGGCCGTGTTCAACGGCGCCAAGGTTCCATCTCGGCCGGCCATTACGCCCGTGCCCTCGCCTTCGCCTCGATTACACGCGTCTCCTTTTGTCTACCCGACAGCGCGCTTCTCCGAGACAATGGAACGCGACAAGTGCGCCTTTGACTCCTCGCGATACGATTTATTTCTCCGTTCATTTTGTTTTTTTTACTAATAAACACTCGCGTCGGATAGAAATCTATATTTAACCCCTTCCCGTACTTTAGCGAGTCAGACTCGCGATGAAGATTTTTGCCCAAAACATGAATATCGCGAGTCAGACTCGCAAAACAGTTCCTTGGGCCAAACATAAACATCGCGAGTCTGAGTCGCGAACAGATACTTGGGCCAAACATAAACATCGCGAGTCCTGAGTCGCGAACACATACTTGGGCCAAACGTAAACATAACAAGCCGAGCGCTCAAGGACTGATTTTTTGCCCGTTACGCTCGTGACCGAATGTTAGTTCCTCTCAGTACCTCGGAACAGTTAGTCACGATTCTTGTCGTTGCTGTTACGAAGCAATTCGATTATTAAAATTTAAGAAAACATTGCGGGCATCTACATTTCGGATCGTATTGCGACTTTTTTACGAACATCAGTCTGGTCTGTTTAGCGCGCGTTGATGCGGACCGCTCGGGCCCGAGTTTCGTCGAGCTAAATGGCACGGGAAGGGGTTAACTGGAACAATAATGACGAACAGAAAAGGAACACCTTTCGTAAGGAAATCACGAAAATTAAGGATTCGACGACATTCGAAATAAACAGTGCCAAGCGGATAAGCGGACCGCGATATCTGCGCGAAGTATTGAAAGATAGTACGCGGCTTCTTTTCCGATCGAGTCGACGCTTAAACGTTCAGGACTTCCAGTTCTCAACTACCCCCATACAGTGGGACTCTCAGATTAAGATCAACGGAGGTGTCGACACGAAACCGGCGTTGTTTTAAGCGAGAACAGCTAGAGATCTCTGGTTTGATTACGCCGACGCGAAACCGCAAACAGAAATCGAAACAAAAGAAGACCGAAGGTCGGATAAATGTTTCAACGAAACGGCGAATCGACAAAGAATTTCGTCCGATATTAAATACCTATTAAACGGGTGGAAAACCACGGGCGGCCGAACGGCGACGGGACACCTATTGTAATCATTGTTGCAGCTTTTTTTCGTTCGAGCGGACGACCGACAAAAATAACACAAAAAAGGAAAATAATTCGATCCATCGTTTCTGTTTGGCGTTCGACTGGCTGTAACTTTCATTGTCGATGCTCCCCCGCGCGCGCGTGTTTTCGGCGAAGCCTGGGCCACGGTGAATGCGCGGCTTGATAACAACAGGCCGGAATAATTGTTGCAACGCTGGTTTCGCTGTTAGCGATGCGCGGCTGTTCGACAAGCATCCCCCTTCGACCCCCCCTCACCGCCGACAGATTTGTAAAAACCGGCGGACGCGTTCGATCGACGCCGGCAACAACTAGAAACTAACAAAAGCGAGGAGGCCCGGTAATTATCGGGCCGCGGATGTGGCGCGATTATAATGGCATTAAACGCGGCCGAACAAGAACACCGCGGGAAATTAATAGAGTGCGCGATGATGCTCGGTCGGATTCGGCGTGCTCGACGATCGCATCGTTTCTGTCGGCTTCGAGAAGCGATTGCCGTTTTTGCGAAGCTCGAAATCTTTATTTAACCCCTTGCCTTACGATTTGATTTCCAACTGTGCGGGCCCAAAGTCTTGTTTATGTTTGGTCCGGTAGACTTACCACGTCTTTGAGACGTTTTGTTTATGTTTGGCCCCGAAAAACTATCACGTCTCTCATACGTCATTGTAAGCTAAGGGGTTAAGGAAATTACTAATTGAATTTGCGAATTTATAAATATGTAATTTTGCGAATTTGTCAATTATAAATTTGGAAATTTGCGAATTTGTCAATTTATAAATTTGTAAATCTATAAATCTGTGTATCTATAGATCTATAAATTTATAAATTTGTAAATCTATAAATCTGTAAATTAGTATCAAATCTTTGTCAAATCTGAGTCAAATTTCCAGCAAATCCGAGCGAAAACCGAGTCAAATCTCTGGCAAATCTGCGTCGTTTCGCACTATTTCCAAATCCTTGAAACGTTACAAACGCCAAATAGTTTTGTTGATACAACCCGCTGTTTATCCATTCGTAGAACAATATTCTACGCTCGCAACACCTACGCTCTATTTCTCGTGTGACAGAACATCTCTGTCGCATGCATGATGCATACTATACTCGCAACAATATTGTCCTACGAATAAACAAACAGCGAACGTACGGTGTACAAAAGAATGCAACAGAGTTATGTCAGCGGAACTATACAATATGACCCTGTCATACTGTACACGAAAAATGGCAGCGAAGGTGTTGTAGATACAGAACGAAAACATAACCTCTTGATCTACGATATCGTGACAGATGGGTTATGAAAATGTGAAACACCGAAATGTAAATACCGAATGTGAATGTTACTCAAATGTGTTCAATGGGAATACAATTTTGTCCTTTTTTTACCAATATTTAACCCTTTGAGCTCGGACGTCCTTTGAGAGGAGATACAACAAACATCAATAATAAATGATAATTATGCTGATTTACAATTATCATTTTACAAAATCTGTATCGGTAAAATCATTTATCAAATTCTACTTATAGAATGTAAATTAATATTACTATTATTATATTATTACGTATAAATAAAAGTAAACCACTGACATAATCTTATACATTAATCCTAAAAATCTGGCAACCGATAAGGGTTAACAATAAATAACAAATTACCCAGGTCTGAATTTATTACGAATTTATTAGCCGCGTTTAAGTGTTAAAAGAAATCGTCGCGCAAAGGGTTAAAATATAAACTACCGCACAAAATACACATATTTAACACAGATTTCGCTAACTTAGAATGAAGTGGCGAGTTCTAAGCGAGACATTGAAGACTACTCATCGACAGGATACGGTTCTCAGTTCATTGACAGGACGCGTCGTCGGAGGTGGTGGCCCCGGCGCTATTTGTCATTAGCGTAGGACAGCGTCTGATTATCGGAATAATTAAACCTTATTATATGATGTAGCGCCGCTCGTTATCTAACCGGTTCCGTCGATCCGCGTCGCAGATAAACTTATCTGTCGTATAGGAGCGCCGTAACGAATCAATTATAGTACTTATGTAAGCACGAGCCGCGATTCGCGTTCACGACACTTATCGCGGCGATGCTCGCGTCGAATCCGCTTCGTATCCGATAAGAGACCCAACACTCCGTTCGAACCCGTCGCGAAGTTTTTCATTTTCTTTCGTGCAATCGAATTACGCATGAAATTCGTCGAATTTTCGACTGTGAAACATCGCGTACAATGACGATGGTATCTTAGTAAAATGTTGAGAATGATCTTGTATAATATGTAATATGTATAATACGTAATATGTATAATATGTAATATGTATAATATGTAATATGTCTAATTTTCAATATGTATAATATGTATAATATGTAATATGTCTAATTTTCAATATGTATAATATGTATAATATGTAATATGTCTAATTTTCAATATCTATAATATGTAATATGTATAATGTGTAATACGTATAATATGTCTGTGTATCATAGAACATAACAAAATAATCAAACATTAAATAACAAACTAATTCCAATTTATCCGTAAAACAATTACCGTATAGAAAACATTCTCGTCCAATATCGTGAACAACTATTCGATATTTATAAAGTTGCGTTCACTTTTGCGAAGTGATGTGCAACAAAGTCGGAAATCTTAAAATATGCCGGGCCGTGTTATCTTAACCCTTTGCACTCGAAGCCACTTTAACTGTAATTCTAAAATAATTTTTCTAACACATAGAATCTCCATTTTATAAGGTAAAGAGGTTACGTTCAATTGAAATTCAATCCTGTAACTCATATAACAACAGTTATACTTGTAATAGTTTTTCGAATTTAATTTTTCATAACATTAAAAATATTTCGGAACGTGCTGTAACAATTTTAGTGGTGAACCAGAGTCACCGCTCGAGTGCAGAGGGTTAAAAATGACAGCCATAACTAGGATTAATAAAGCAAATAATTGCATCAACATTTTCTACAGACCACGAAACACATATCCAGTTTTATATACTCGATCATAATTTTCTGACCAAATTTATACCATCCAATATATCAGGTCCACCAAATAATAAATAAATAATCACCGTCCAAAGGGGCTCCAAAATGGGGGATGCTAGCTGCGCCGATCTGTCCGTTCTAAAAAATCGCGGTCCGCGACGAGGAAGATTTTCGGTGGCCGTCGAGGTGGAGGATGGTTCGTGTCCGGTCGCCCGGAATCGAAACAGGACCCCATGAGTCATAGCGATCGGCGGCCGGATTCGCAGATCATATATTTATCGCGGCTTTCGGAACGCGACTCGGATGTATCTTCTCAGGGACAAATCAATGGGGCTGGCCAGTTGGCGGCGGGTCGCCGTTTGATGTTCTCGAAGAAGAAGAAGAAGAAGAGGAGAGGCTTGCTCTCGCTCGGATATTCAGCTATCTCGTCGGTCGTCGGTCGTCGGTCGCCGACGCCGGCGGCATCCCACCGCGATAACGCCATTATGCGAATTCGCGATTTGCATATTTCAGAAAGCGCCTGCACAGGAAAGCATAAACAACTCCCGTGGCTCCTCTCGCAACGAGAGCGCAGCGAGCGCGCGCGCGCGAGCGAGCGAGCGCCGCGTGGCTTCCTCGTCAGAGGAGTTACACGCATGGAAGATTTACGGAGGAGTCTGCGTTTCCCTTTTCTTCTTTCTTTTCCCCTTTTCTTCCCTTCGCCTTTTTTCCCCCTCTCGCCGCGCCTCTCTCCTTTTTCGGGCAAAGGGTTGAACGGCGAGACGCGCCGGCAGGAGAGGGGGAGGAACGGAGGCAGCTCTCGCACTTTGTATTCAGGCATAAATGCATGATGACTAGGGCTGGCTGAATTCCGGGAGGACCATCCGCGATCACGCACCGGAAAACCGGTTTTCGAGGAACTTTTCATTTTTAATCAGGCTCGGGTTGCCCCGCGATACACGCCCTGGCATAATTTCGTAGACGAGGAGCGAGGATGATGATCGAGCCCTGCCCCTCCCGCGATAGATCCGCTCGAACCGGTATGAAAATCATCCCGGCGGAACCGTCGCCGCTCGTGGCGTTCTCGTCGCTTTTGCTTGCCCCGAATCGATCATTAATATATCACGTCGTGGATTGCGTTTCTGCGCCGGTGACCGCCGATTAAAGTCACATTTTATTACGGCGACGCGGGGCCGTCGGAAATTATATCAATCGGGGGAGCACGCGAGCCTTAAAACCGCGTCGCCCGTTTCGCCGTGCATACTACGGTGCCGCGCCGCCGCCGCCGCCGCCGTCGCCGTCCAGCATCATCGGTGTGTGTCTTGCATGTCACGTTCATTTACATTCGCGAAACGGACAGCCGGATGAATAAATAATTCGCGGGGCGCATCAATTATACATGCGATACGGGACCGCTGCTGGAAATACGCTTTTTCCACCGATCGACGCCGCTCGGTGACTCGATGATTTTCGACCGTCTATCCCCTTTAAGAATTATCGGCGGACGTGCACGGGACACGCGGCGGTTATGTGGTTCTTTTCTCGGGTGAAACGTCTGCGACGCGTTTCGCCGCAATGTCCGAGGCTTCCGTGCCGCATAATTCCGCCAGCCTTGCAACTAAGTTGATTAGAGGCCTATTGTCGCACGGGCACACGCGCCGCGAGAACGGACGCAACCCCTCGGCGCGGCGACGTTTCCCAGCGGACGGGGCTCGTCGGCTGGCTCGACGGACAGCAAACGAAGCGCTTTTCCGTACAACTTGTTCAACTTTACTTAACTCAATTTATCGAAATATAGCGGTAGACACCCGTTTTTTACAACGGAACAAAGCTATTCCGTCGAATGACAGTGAATAAATAAATGTACACGTCTTTTCTCAATTTTGCAACATTGACTGCAAACAAATCGACCTTTGGGAACTCCACGTAAAACTTAAAATTCACGGGTTTGAATTTTACCTAAAATTAACCCTTAAACCTTAGGTGAACTAAGTTTATTAACAACAACTTATTAATAGGTTATTAATAATAATATTAATAACCTAGTAGAATTAGTAGTAACTTAGGTTACTCTTTCTCTAGTTAACTCTTTCTCAAACTCTCTCGAAACTTATAAAGAAAACTGGATAATTTGTGAGAATTTATCCCACTCCTTCAATTATTTTCGGAATATTCGGTGGAGGAGGGAGGGGTTTGAAAGAGGATAAGCAAAAGATCAGGAAACGAGGAACGGCGGGGGCCGAAACGCATCCACGGTTTATTATTATTTTATTCGGATGTTCTTCGCCGCGTTATAACCCATAACCCATCCTCTTCCCTACACCTTTTCCTGCAACACCGACTACGCTGACTCTCTCTCTCTCTCTCTAGAGACGCGACGGTTAGAGAGAGAGATAAAGTGAAGTCGTAATACCCACCCCCATTTTCTCGAAGTCCTCGCCACGGGTTAGGGGGGTGCGCACAGGAGATAGCGACAGGGACGTTAAAATTTAAGGTTTCCGTCGACACGTCGCGACCCATAAATTTTCTCGCTCGAAACCACGGTGCTTTCCTTCGGCTATGCTTGACAAACCACCATTGGCCACCCCCCTAACACCCCCCGGAAAAGATCGTTCTCGTTGTTTATGAACGCGTCGCGTACACGACGGTCCACTGCCAACGTGTTAATGATCTTCGTGTAAGAAACACGTAAGAAAGAGAGCTGAATATTTAAACAAAATAAACCGAAGGCTTTGTATTTTAACATTTACGTCATAACGCAATGAAATTAATTAGCTTTATTTTTGGAAAACCCAAAAGCTATCCATAGCAAAGTGTCTATAACCATTATTTCTACGTTCGAGGCGTGATAAGTTAGTTATTAATGGATTTCACTTTTATGTTCTAATACCGAGTTTTCAACAATTAATTCGTGCCGCTTTGCCCATAAGAAACAATGTGAAAATCGGCACGAATTTTCTGCTGCACTCGTAAGGCCGATGAGCGCCAATTCATGAAGCGGTGAAATGCTCAAACTACTCGGCAAAATGATCTAAAGATAACTCCCTGTATGGCGCCACTGTACAAACTCCATAAAAGTTTCGATTCAACGCCGTTAGTGGGAGTGGCAAAACACTGAAACGTTCCGGCCGAATTACCGACGTATGAAACGTGTTGGTAGAAGCATAGACTATAGCGGCGTTACCATTTCGTGCTGCGCTGAACGTTACCGATAGAATAGGGAGTTATATAGTTTACGAAAAATAGGGACGCTTAGTAAGAAGCGACTGTACCGTATAGTTCATTCGTATTACGATTGTTAAATATCGTTTGAAGGCAATAAATGTATACAACACGACGAAGATCCCGTAATCTGCGATATCAAATACCGATCTCAAACGCCGATTATAAATAGACTAATTATATTATTAGTGACTGTAATAGGCTGTACCTACTACAAACGCCGATTAAAAAGGCGATCTCAAACTATATATCGTGCTCCAAGAATACAATTTTCTAAACACTAATTACAACGACCGACCGAAACTAAGGCGAACGCGCCGTTCGCGAACCGAGGCTATCGAACAAGAAGCAGAAAAAAAGAACGACATTTCCCACGTCCACGATTAGTTAGAATCGTATAGAATACCCGAATGGTAAATCATTTTCAGGTTAAACAATTTGTAAATGCATCGACGCGATAGGCCGCGATATATGAATTCCGTCAAATGGTAAAGAAGCAATAGTTTAACTTTACCTATATTCTCTGCAAGTACCGGAACTTTGTCAAACATCGAACCATCACATTTTCGATCACTTTATCTTGAATATTTTGTTACTGTCAACTTGCAACACTTAAATTAATTACTTCAAGGAGCAAATAGTTGACCACCGACTGCCAATGATGCGTTCGATCTGTCGGTAGTAATGGCGGAGCTTCTGCAAGCGACAGTGGCGCTCCTGGTGGCGGAAAATGGAAGCTCGCATTGCCTGGAAACGAAACAACTTCTGATAACATGCATTGCTGACTTCTTTATGCATTGTTGTTTGCAAAGAGTACAACTTTTTTCATTAACTACTCAATTACACGAATCGATGGCTGCATTATTAGATCGATGTATTTCTATTCGTAAATTGATTATTTCTGGCTATTCTATAGTAAGAGTTAATTCATAATAATAGCCAAAATCGACTGTCGACAGTTTTTTCGCGTTATTATATTAATAGTATATCTAAATCACTTCTGTTGTGGTAGAAGTAATGGCGGAAGGTTAACGTATTAGTGAACAGAATTTTATACCCATTTTCCTTCCGAAACAATAGGAAACGTATGTTAATTACTGAGTCTGGAGATGCGGCGTGTGAAATTATAAGAGAGCACTACTGCGCAATATTTCAGCGCAACCGCGCTACGCAAGCGCACTACGCAACCGCGCTACCGGAGTCAAAAAAGAATGACATTTTCACGTATATTTTCTATCAGGCAAAATAGAATACAATTTCCGAATAATGAGTCATGTCGCATAAAAATAACTTATCAATTTCGGAATATCAATTGCACAAAGCAATTTGCAAGTATTTCGACACAAATTCAAAAGCAAATAGTTTACCTCTGGCCACAGTGATGCGTTCGATCTAACGGGAACGATGGCGCTGTTTCTGTAGACGATAGTCGTGCTCCTGGTGGCGGAAAACAGAAGCTTGCTTTGACTGGAAACTGTTTAATCTCTAGTCGGTTAAAAAATATGTCGAAAAATATTAGAAACGTTAAATGACGTTATCATAATGTCAAATAACGATCAATAACCTTGCCATCATGTCAAATAACGTTAAATAACGTCAAAAAATATTAAATAACATCAAATGACTTTATCATAACATCAAATAACGTTAAATACTGTTAAATAACGTCAAATGACATTAACAACGTTTATTCATTAATAACGTAAAATATTAACGAACAAAACTATTAAAATATCAAATTTTTTAAATGAATCTTCATTTCACAAGGATAATTATTTTTATTCTCATTCGATACAAATAATTTGATAAATAAATATTCCTGATGTTTAAAAGATCATTAAATAGTACCAAGACTATGTGTATTGATCGAAATAGTTTACGTTGAATCGTGAGGAAACTATTTCTCTGGTAGCATCAAAACGTGACTGCATGTTTCGAGCTTGAACACGTCCAGTCATGCGAAACAAAGCTAATTTAGTAGGGATTCTGATCAATGCACGTGCTTCGTTGCCGGCTACGAATTGCAGGAACAGTTCACTGCATTTTGATGAATATTAATGGCCCACTAGGCCGCTGTCTATATGTATAATATGATAAAAACGGATCAGTTACACGATGATTTATCGTCCAACGTCCTCGAATCGCTTGTTACAAGTGAACTTAAAAATTATATATTTGATCTCCGTGAATATATACAGCCCTTGGTTTGCTTTACATCTTGTACGACATCAATCAATTTTTATAACAACAGGTATTAATAAATTCTGTCGGAATTAAATCGAGTTTGTCTTTTGAAACATTAATTAGAATATAGCAAATGGTTAAATGAACATTATGAATCTAATAGTCGAATTCCGTCACAGCTTTGTATTCGATTCGTTTAACATAAATACATAAAATCTGCGGTTTAATTATAAGAAATTTGTCAATCATTTGGAAAAAAACATTAGAAAATTCACAAATACAAAATTCAAAATGTTATCGCGTTTTGAAAGGCTTCCAAACGTGGATTAACGTAACTCCTTCGAATTTCCTAGGGGGACACTAATTCTTGTACGCGATACAGACAATATAGTTAATAAACTCATCTTTGATATTGTGTAAGAGATACCGGTCGAGCCACCATAAAACGTGCCACGTCTTTTGTTGTCCCGTGGCAGAACTACACGGTGTCATCCCGTGGCCACCGCGGAATACGTGACGAGGCGTCATTAAGATTCTGTGCATCGATCCCCCAAAGCGACGTGCATTTGTCTCCGAAGCGGGAAAATGAAAGAAAGGACACACAGATGGGTCGTCGGTTGCCGAAGAACAGCCGAAACTTCTTCCTCCTTTCGTTTACAATCGAAGAATGGGGCTCCGGTCTTCGAAAACAGCTGTAACCACTCGTCGGTTGGTTTAATATGCGCTCGAAGTGGTCGCTGAAAAGGGAAAACGAAGAAACAAGATGAACGTTGACGTTAGGCGGTACAGTTAGAAGTGGCTTTGACTTTTCGAGAGGTACTGTTACGTAGATGTAACGCAATGCTGCGAGCGCACCACTTTTGTCGGATCCTGACAAATTGGCGCGCAATGATTCGAACACGAAAACGCAACAAAAATATAAGGACGACTTGAGCTTTGAAATTGGAAATTGACTTTGAGATTGAAAATTTGTAATTGTAGGTTTTCATGGCTGTCGATTATAAATGCACAGTGGAGAAAATAGAGTGAACAACCTTTAAAACGCAATAACATTTTTAAAACTAGACTAAACGACTTGAATTCTTTTAGTTTCAAAAAATAACAGAAATGCTTTTTTCTAATTCTCAAACATTTCAAGTTTCGTTTATAAACTCAAGCAAATCTTTCCGCAAGCAATCTTTGAAATATTTATAGTATAACCTATTTGTAAGCTATCACCGATTGGTTAAATATTTTAAAGATTTTAGTTTAATTAACTATCATATACTACTCAGATTGTGTCACAGCAAAGACATTGGCCAAGGCGTTGGCGATAAAAGCGCGCGAATTATTTCGCTCGAGGATGCAAACGAGTTAACATAACAAAAAAATATTTATAACATAAAATAGTATATCGAATCGGAAATAGAACGGTTCCCGGAACTCGGCCGATTCTTGCACGGCGTCAAGAGACACGCGGGCGAGAATCGTTCGAGCGCCGCGAAACGCGAACGCGCGCGGAAAGCGGCGTTCAAAGGCCGGCAGGACGTCTTTCCTCTAACAATGGACATGTCGTTGTCTTTCGTTCCACACGGTTTGCCTCGCCACGCCGCGACTCTCGTTCAATAACCCTTCCGTCTAGCGCGAAACTGAAAAAAAAAGTGTCGGTCGGAGGAGCCACGTGATCGCGAACCACCAGAAAAGAATTACGACCGCAATCGCACGGTTTACGGTCGCCGGTACGACATTTATGATTTACAGGACTAGTGCACCACGCACGGAGGAGACAAAGATGACTTCGTGATTGAACGTGACGCGCAGCGACTTCGACTCTGCGTTTCCCATTTTACGAGCTCCGGATCCCTCAAATAAAGACTTTATTATAAAATCACGCGAGTGAGTCTCGGTTTCGGGTGATGGCGTGGGTGTAATGGCGACTGATTCGGATGATCGTATAGCTACTGTTTAAATATGCTCTGTTCGTCTAGCATAATTCTTGGTCTGTCGATGTAACGTGACATAACCTGAAAAAATAGTTGACACGAATGTATAATTGTCAACGAAACGTGCGCATATAACGCTATAAAAGAACGCTTTTAGATTTATTGGAGTTGACATCGGTTCAAAGAATGTTTTCAGATTTGTTGTAAATATTGTTTAATTCAATTTTTTCCAAGGTAATATTTTTCGAAGGTTCCAATTAATCCTTTTGTAGATCATATTCACCTTTTTGTTTGCAAGTTTTACAAATCAAATTCATCTTCTTGCTCGGATCAAAATTAGCCGTTGTGTATTCAATTTCGTCATTTAACATGAATTTTTGTTTATGAAATAGTGCAAATTCAAATCATTAATCTTTATAGATCTGTTATTTATGTATAAGTACTGCAACGGTATTAATTTCGATAATAAATGGCTAGGCGTTGAGGGCAATGATTGCTCTTTACGGTGAAGTGTTCAGAAGTAATACAATGAAATCTAGCTATAGTAGATGCAACGTCAACAATCCACTTAGAATCAGCAAGCCAGTTGTTTGCCATTTACTCGCTTTGTGCTCCTTGGCTTAATTCTTAACGCAAGAGCGTTTCAGATAGTCGTAACCGCAAGTGAACATCGCATTTTCACCACAGACTGTAATATACCTTATTAACCCTTAAGTACTGTAGACATTAAATTTGCACAACTACTGTGGAGGATCTCGTAGACCGCTAATATTTATTACATTATTACGAAATTACATTTTATGGAAATGCATTGCATGGAATATCTTTTTTAACGAGAAACATTTGCCAACGAGAGGCGCGATCGGCAAATAAAATTGTTCAGGCTGGTGAAAATTAATTCTATTTAATTTACGTACGTTTATAATTGTTATTTGAAAAGTACAGATACAAAACCTTGATTGCTATCTTTTTTGCTCCGCGCTGTAAAATAGAAATTATCGAAGAAACAGAACCAATTACAATTTTGTTAGATATATGTTCCATCACTTGTTATAAGCTTCTGTTTTTGTTATTTTGTAATTTCTATGTAATCTTCACAATAGCATAATTACTCTTAGACGTAGACCGAATATTTCACGGCGGGACACGCGTCTGTGCATCCGAGTCGCCTATTAGTTATTATAGTAGTTGGCTTTCCATGAAAAAGCGGACGCAGCAATTTTACACGGCTCGAACGAAAGCGAAACATGTACAGCTCATTGTTCAAAACATTTCGCTTTCGCTTTTGTTGCAACGGTCTTTCACCGATTAAGCCGTAAGCAATTTTTTCACGCGAAACTTATTCCGTTTCGAAGCGTTCTCTAAACTCGAAGGTATGCGCGCGCGGACGTCACGAATGGCAGAACAAGAAAAGAACGATGGCTCGTATTCACCCACCTACATGTGTACATCGTTATGTAAGAATTCGATAAGGAAGGCGAAGAATGGATAGTTTATAATGGTATATAATTAACAGAATTTGACCGGAGCTAGAAGTATTTAATATAATAGTAAATAATGGTTTGGTTATTAAGGGTGGATATTAAGGCACTTGTCAGCTGCATACTGAAATTAGTATCGATAAGTTACCGTCGTTAATTAATAGCAGTAGTTACTAACTATGTATTAATTCAAGTTTAGGACCAGAGCATGTCCTAATATCTCATAATACTAATATCTTTGCAAGCGACTTTCAACAAAAGTGCTCAAACATTTGTTAACAATATATAACTATATTTTTGAAAAATAATGTATTTCCGGAAAAATTGTGTGAAGAAAATTATTGTATAATTATATTAAAATGAAAATTATTATTTATATCTACGTCGTGTCATCGAAGGTGCAAACAATCTCTGTTTTTCCAGATGAATTCGTCGCTATAGTTTGTGACCGAATACTTATTGCCAAGGGTCGTGCTCCCTCGACAAGCCTCGAACGTTTCGTACGGCACAAGTGGATTTTGTGAAAAGACGGTAACCTCATCCCAAGGATCGGTTCCCGTAAGCTCAAACGTAATGGATGTCCTGGCAACGCGAAAGATGGTATGATGCGGGCTCATCGGAAGATGCTTCCTCGTCGTAGCAGGAACTATCCCACGTTCCCTCGTGCTTTTCTCAGGTTCTTTTTTTTTTATCCGTCATCTGTCCCCGCGGTACTTTTCCTTCGATCGTTTTCTTTTACCCTTTAACGAACATGTAACCGATTGCGCTGAATGCGTTACAGCGTGAGTCCCGCGGAATTTTTCTACGTTTGCACCGAGGCGAGAGAAGTGGATTCGTAACGCTGCAACTGCGGAGTAATAACGCATGCGCGGGATAATAAAATTCATTTGCAACGTCATGATTATTATTGCTTCCCTTTTTATTTTCAGCTTTACTTCGATACGAAACGGGTCGCTGAAAGATTACAAATGTTTATAAGATGTTGCAAATTTTGCGGCGACTATTTTAGCGAAGTCCAAAAAGTTGTTGGTATTATTAATTTTGCCACGAATACCATTATCCCGTGGAACTCACCGATTTTCTTGAATTATTTTTTCTTGAGCTCTACTAACTTCTTAAAATGCTATATTTTTTACTTCTGTACTATTTCTACTTCTACTTTTTCATTTAACCACCAGAAAGATTAAAATTTATTTTACGAACTAGCCAATTGAAAAATACGCAGAAAATGCAAAATAAGACATGTAAGAATTCGTTTTTAACAAAGAAGATCACTTTCTATATTGTAAATGCACAAATAACCGACAATGAGCGAGTATCGTTGACTAGCGTGTGAACAAGCTAATGCTAATTGTTCCGATTAAATAAATTACTTAGAAAGCACAAATATCATCATTCAAAATTCCTCTACGAGAAACGGCAGTCGCACGCGAAACTCCTTAACTATATCTGTATAAACAGCAATTCGTTTAATTACGTAAAGAGTGAAAGTGAAGCTAGCGTGTCATTGTACAACATTTTCCGTATCTTTGCAAGTTTATCCTGTATATTTATTGATTTGCGAGGAAGCGTCGCATAAATCGAGTATACTCTGAGATAAAAATTCTTTTAATCAGAAATTTCTGATCGAAAATCGTTCGAAAGATTTATTGTAATATGGATGATGGAGTGCACGGCTAAGAAGGTCAGCACGTCAAAATCCACAAAACGGTAGAATTCAGGTCGCATCGATTGCCATCAGGAAGTATCCTATCACCCTGTTCTTCCTGCGCGACGATGCTCCTTTCACAACGATTCCGTTTCTCGTCGATGCCCGGATTCGTTGACTTCACGTGCTGGCCAGTCACACCTTGCCGCAACACAGATAAAGCGACAATAACTTTTGCTAAACTACGAACGAGACCTGATTTCACCCTTCGCTTCGTTCCCCTCCCCCAAGGAGCGAAGAGGTTTGAACGTTTAACCGCAACAATGGTCGCGGGGACAAGCGTGCCAATTTCTTTTTCAACGACCCTTTTATCCCTCGATTGCCCGCGAATGAGGGTCAAGTGGGTCGGGGGAGCTCCTCGGTGATTATGAAAACTGGCACTGGGAGGAGTCCATCATTAATCAATGAAAGCGCTGCGCGGGCTAATTAACGAGATCGCGTGAGGAAAGTGGAATGCGTAAACACATCCCATTAAATTCTTACCGATGTGAAGCGCCTTGGGTGAAAGGGGTGGCCCCCTCTACGACCGAGGCTTCTATTAAACAATTACCAGAACGATTAGGTGAATGGAGGTCGGCAAACGATCGTCGTGAACATTCGACAATGCGTTTAGAACGTCGTGATCGTTTGTACGAATTGGAGGTTAGAGCTGAACGTTATTCTAATTGTTCCGTTTTTTTTTCAAATAAATATTTATTTATTCGAATGAATTCTTTTTAGTCGATTACTTTATTCGATTACCGATTATTCGTCAAAAATTATTTAATCTATGTATCCGCATTTTTATTAATTTAAAAAAATATTTTTAAATTAATTTTTATTAGTGAAAAAAATATTATCTATGCAATCCTCTTTGTCTTCTCGTTTCAATATTTCCTCTATTTTAAATCTAAATAAATAACCTCTTATTGTTGCAAAAACCGTACTATATAGTATTTGTTTCTCTACAGAGCCAAATAAATTTCAGAAAGCGTGTACTCACGATTTTTAAATTTACCTGTAGCATCTTAAGCAACAACGTAACCTCGTTTCTATTACAGAAAAGCGACCCACTGTTGCTGCGACTAAAAAAAAACATTGTTAGAATTAGAGTGGGAAATTCTTCTACACCCATCTTACACACCACGCGTTGCCTCATCTCTGATTTGCTCTTATTTATATCAATGTAACATGGATTGTCCGATGCACAATTCAAACGGACAATTTTATTGTTATAAATTTTTATAAGTTCCATAAACATTTCGATGCAGATTTTTACGGGCATAAAATAATATTTTCAAGTTGCCTCTTCGCTACATTAGATCCGCTATTTTGTTTCCTGAAATTTTAAGTTCAGTTCATTAGCAGTTTGGTTCATTTTTTCAATTGAATCCAAGTGTATTTATATTTCGGCCACGTTTTCAGGATACGAAACTATAGCGCGCCAGGAGGAGCCGTCCGTTTCAATTGCGTTCGCGGAACGAAACGGGGGAGCACGCGCAAATTACAACGTTCGCCGGAAAACTTTTGTAAAGCGAAGAAACGTCCAATTCTCGCGTGGTAGGAAACGAAATGGAACAGAAGGGAACGAAATGGAACGGAACGAAGTGTACGAATACAGCGGCGACAGCGCGGCGGCGCACAGTGGAAACGAAACGTTTTATTTCCTCGGACAACGTCGACGAAATTTTTTAATATAGTTCTCATTAAATCTTTAATAAACGATTAGAATACAAGAGAACACAAAGAAATGAACTAGTTGACGAATACTGTCGCGTAATAAAAATATACTTTGGAAGACATCTATTTTTTACTCTGCAACTAACCTTAACAGTAATCACCGAGTTTCAAGTCAAATTTTACAAAACTTGTTCCTTCAACGTTACTATTTTTTACTGATTCTACAAGAGCACGATCTTAACTTACCGACGGGTAATCACGAATTCTTGAGTTCTCATATTTTGAGTTTCTGCCAGGTTTTCGGGGCTTCGACCCCACCGCGCGACGCGTTCTCCGTTGCCAGGTCTCGTGCACCCTCAATTAGAGCCGCGCGCAGGCTAAATTCCTATCGTAAATTTATCAAAACTCGAGCATCGCTCGGGCTGCTTCCTTTCAAGTTCTCTCTATCTCTCTCGCTCTCTAAAAAGACCCTCTAAAAATTCCTACTCGTTACAGATTCAATGCAGTTATATTACAAAATTTCGATAAGACGTTTCGGCTGATAAAATCCAAAAGAAATAGGTGTTTCGTCCTGCCGCGCCGGGGCAACGGTTTGTCTTATTTCGAAGGGGAAGGCGATACGGCGCAACCGTGGTTAGTGAGGGGAGAGAGGCACGGAGCGAGAGAGTGGGAGCGAGAGAGTGGGAGCGAGACGGGACAAGACCGCAACATGACGAACGCCCGGCAGCAGCGAGGTGCGGGCAGTCTGCGCACGGACATCGATCGAAGCTCACGTTTCATTTCCACTCCCCGAAATTCCCGGTGTTTTCCTTTCGATTCATCGACACCGCACGGGTCGCGGTTGCAATCGAATCGGACGCGATTCGATTTGTTGTATCGGGAACCGTCGCGCCGCGTCGTGTCGTCTCATCTCGTCGAAATCGCGTCTCGTGTTTTCACTCGTATTTACAAGTGGTGACATTTGGTGTGCCCTTCGAGACAAGGATTGAAAAATCGTGACTGATCGCAACTTGTGTACCGTGCTTTTGCTAATTATCGTCCGATTACCCCACCTTCCGGTACGAGATTAGCTCTATGACACGGTGTTGACTTCGTTAGGTTCGCCAACGGTGAGTACTCCGTTTCGACAGTAATTTGATTGTTATGTTTGCATCGGCATTGAACAGCTCTTTTATTAATGATTTGCTTGGTTGCGAAGCGATTCGAGTGATTTACTGTTTAGTCCCTTCGTACAGGACTCTCGCCGGTACCTTAAAACCCCTTCCTCCCCGCGATAAAAAGCTCTCCAAATATTTATGAAACAAGTGGCACTCGAAGCTGTTGTTTCCATTTTTCTTTCGATTCGTTGCCTCTGTTCGCTTCGATCGAAAGTGATTTTGTTTGCCGGCGAATTAACCTTTGAGCCAATTAGCCGGGCTTCCCACTTTCAATTTCACGGTTACGTTGAATATCGCCGTTTGCTGATAATTTCACGTTGCTTCGAATTTACGATCGAAAAGCTGACTCAAAAATTTATTATGCCAGGTTATGTCAGGTTATGTGTGACAGTTTTCAGCGAAAGTGTGAGTTGAATGAAATGACGAGAAATATTGGAGAATAGTTGAATAGATTTTAGTCAATCGTATATAAACACTTTATTCTTGCTTTTACATATTTATATATTAACCCTTCGAGGACGAATAGTTCTCGATGGCCACGGGAAACGAATGCAGGGTAACTTTGACACGTAATAAAGTTTGCGTTGAAAAGTGGTGTCTTATCGCTTGCGGGTCAAGATGACCCAGCCTTGAGGTACGAGGGTTAATTAACGTTGCAGCAGGCTGACTGCAAAAGTACTAGCATATTGTCCTTTTATAATATAGTAAAAATATCAAGGGTTCATAAAGACACTGTAGAAAGTTAGCTGATTGCACTTACAGCTACAGTGACTCAAAGTTCCGCAAATTTTATATAAGCTACAGATCTTATCCGATTAAAAAAATTTCATAGACAAAAATGGTTACATGTATTGTACATCATATGATAATTTTGAATGGTTTCTCGAGGTTGCCTTTCGAATGCTAACCGTTCCGCCCTTATATTAACTTACATATTTTCAACAAAAATGTGGCGCGTTTTGCACTACTTTTTTGTCATTGTACATCATGTCGTTTATTATCCATTATCGCTCTGAACAGCCACAGTATCTCCTTATCAAAGATGAAATTTCTTAATTGAACTATTTATGTTTTGATATCAATGCATCGCTGTGAATTCGACGGTACGAGCGAATTGAAATTAAGATGGATTAATATATTAATGGAAAAGTACGAGGAGGATCGAACAGTTCGAAATTGGTTTACAGTGCTCTCCGTTTAACATCAGAGCCATCCCTTCGGTTCCGTAGGTCCGCAATGCGTCGGAACTCGAAACTCGCAACTCTGTACTCGCCGCGCGGGCTAGGACCGTTTGTGTCGACGCGAGAAAAGCTCTCGCGCGAAGGGCTAACCTTCGACATAACCTCCGCGGCGATTACGAAATCTGCCCACGAGACATGCTTTCAACGTGAGACAGTGTTTACGAGCCGCGATACGCGGATGGACAATAAGTGCGTTGACAATAAAACGACTTCGGAACTGCTATTGTCGCGCGCGTCCCCGCGGGGACGTGTATGCGTGTGTATCTGTCTCTCTTCGAGTGTAGTCGACGTGTACGTGATTGCGGAGGCAAAGAAGGACGGGGTTGAAAATCAAAGGTGGCTCTGTTAATGGAACAAATGGCCCGCGAGGAGTGGGAAGGCCGTGAATGTGCTCGCAGTCGCGTCCGACAAACTTTGAGTTACAAGAATTTCGATTCTTCGAGCGGCTGGCATGAAAGCCAATGGAAATTATTCGCGGGATTTTAAGTGATTATATTCCCGCTCCTAATCGAATTTAACACCTTTATTTATTGGAAGCCTGTTCGCTTTTTAATCACTACGCTCTACGCGTTAAGGGTTGCTTAATAATTTTCTTTTATATACTCATTTCGAAAGAATTTCTTACTTCATATTAATCTAGATAATTTGTTGCATTTTGGATAATGTTATTGTAATTTTTGAACAATATTTCCAAGAATTCCTAACTGTTGATTTTTTATTTCAATTGAACTATTACAAAAGTGTCGAATAGAAGTTTCTCCACTCGAAATGAAATCTTTTTTTAATGTATTAACGAACTTCCAAAATTTTTAAATTTCCTTTGATTTTTTAAGAAGTCGTTCGACTTGAAATTTTTTAATTTAAATTGCTCGTCGATTCAAATCGAAATAAAAATCCAATTCAAATTAAACCGGAGTTCCGATTTTAATTCGAATAAAATTTTAATTTGAAACGGCGCGTACAAAGTTTATTCGTCATGTATACTTCACTGGATTGTGGAACTGCTTGTTAAACCATGTTCCGTGAAATGTAACAGGTTCGATGATCCCACTTAATCGAAATTCTAAAATACCTTGTCTCGCTCTAGTCTAATTAAATTATCGTTTTACTATTTCTGGAGGAGAGGTCAGTGCACTGACAATTTTCGATGCTGCGCTCTAAACTTGCGCGAGAAGTTATTGATCTTCTTTTGCCTTGTTCATTCTCCAATAGTTCACGTATTTTCATTGAGCACACTTTATCATTTCTGCAAACATAACAAATTCAATTAAAATCTACCATTATTCTTATTTACACAAAAACTTTATCGTAATTAAATTTTATGCAAAAAATCTAGTACGAACATTTTCATTCGTATTTAAAATGCAATACAATCTAAATTTCTATGAAATATCCATTGTAATTTAAAACGTTTAAATAGATTTAAGATTCTATGAAAAATCTATTATAATTCGAATTCGTAACAAATGTCGACAATATTTGTCGCTTTCGGATCGTTGGAAATAATATTTATTTCATTCACGCTGCCAACCGACCCCGTTCGAGATTATTCAACGGCGGAACGTTAAGAATATTTCCTTAATGGAAATACCGTACACATCCAGGGAGCAGTTGAATTGATCTAATTGGACCGTTCGTTTAATCGACGAGTCCAAATCAAATATAAGCAACCGTGAAAGCGGCCGATTCACTTTTCCTTATCTTGACAATTTAAATTCCCGAAGCTGTTTGAAAACGACAGTCGTGTCTTGTATTTCCATATTCGTCGACCTTTCTCCGGTTCAATTAAACTACAAAATCAGCCGTTCTTTAAGAAGTGATTGCCAACTGCTTCGCCAACGGGTATTCACTTTTCGTATTAACTCCGTTTCCCGGCGATGTGTTCGCGATCGAAAATGAAGGCGTTTGGCGATAAAGATGGTACCGGCTGCGCGCGATGCTACGGCCAGTAGTCGAAGCTGTCAGCGAAAACGAATAAACGTGTTAATTTTATAAATATGCTCTGCCCGTAAGGAGACGGACGGACAGCAGTGGTATAAAACTTATCAACATGTGGTCTCTCTGTTACGTTGGAACGGTGTCGTCCCCTTGGGCAAAATTGCCGGTCGTTCGTTCAGGGAATTTTTGTTCCCAAACGTGTATGATTTCGCTTCGAATTTCAATTATATTTAATAACAGGAGACCCGATTAAAATAGCAACAGACCGTTTAATTGGATATTATCATTTTATTAAACTAATCTCTCTGCGAAGAATGAGATTTTGATTCGTAAAACTCTTTCGACATCTTAACGGACGTCTAATTGAACAAGGCCGCTCAAGGACGGTTTGCCAATTAATGAATCAATTATAATGTAAGCTGCTTATGGTGCCGACAAGGCAGCGATTACCTTGCTTTTACGTCACAGTTTCTCAAACGGACTTCACAAATTGTCCATTTTTGTTTAAAAGCTGGCGGGCAATTCCAGAGAATTTACTACACTATTTACTGTACCATAGTTCGATTGAAACTTTACTCACCGTCTATTATAATAATTAAAAGAAATTCCTATAAGTGACTTCTGATTCTTGTACTAAATGTAGACAGTTATCATAGAATATTAATAATATTTTGGATGTAGAAAATTCAACGGTTCGCAGCGAAAATATTCTATTGATCCATTGAACTTGAACATTGAATAGAGGGTCTCGGCAAGCGGGATTCCGAGGTCACTGTGCAGTGGTGAGTTCAGTTCACTCGTAAAAAAACAGAGAACAGAGCTGTAAACAGAAATTCTGACGAAGCAAAACACGTGCAGGAGTCCCGCGATTCCCGGTATCGAAATTGTGTCGTGCCATCGCAAGGTGGTCTAAAATGCGATTTTAGCCGAGCAAAATGATTTTTGTCAGGTTATGTATATAGGGTGTCCGAATTTTAATCTATAAATGAATATAACTCGTTGTTAAATGAATTTAACAAATATTGTAAAAATGTAGACGTGGATGCATTGATTACTTCAATGTGACATCGATTTTGACGAATAATTTACATTTATATCGATATATTAATATTTTGTGTTTGTCATATATTTTAATTATAAAGAAATTAGAACGTACATTTTAAATGTTTCAAGAAGTGCGATGAAGGTAAAGAAACTTGAATTTGTTGAAAACTTTGATTGTCGCGCTCTATTTTACTTTTAATATTCACGTAGAAGGAGATATACCGATTAAAAATCATTTTATCTGGCTATAATCTTTATTCTGGCTAAAATTTCGACTATTGCACCGTCGTCGTCGACTCCGGGAAGCGCAATGTTTCAGCGTGCTCGTTGTCCCGTGAATATATTCGGCGCAATAATTCATGCGACGCGTTGCGACCGCGCGCGCGCGCGCCGTAGACTTTTTCATTGAATTTGAAAATATTTCCGCCGTTGATCCCCGACTGAATTGCCGCATTCCCCGTGTATCTCGCCGCTGCCGCTTAGCCGTCTCTCGGCGTCGCTTTTTATTGCTGTTTTCTCTCCCCCAACCCCCCGGCGAAACTTTGAGAATCGCGCACGGTACACACGGTGGAAACGTTTATGAACCGGGCGATTAAGGCGTCGCGATATCATTCCGACGATTTACATGTTGTTTGCGAAACGACGCTCACCGCGTCCTCTGCGATCCGACCGTTCCACCCAGCGGACGCCGGGTCACTCACACGTTACACCAAAATAAACCTACTCATCATCTATCTACGAGGGGCGCAAGAATATAATCCCCCTTTTTCCAAATTATTCCGCGTTGTTCTCATACTTGACAGATACTAATTAATAAGTAAGCAAGGCAAGCAAGTGAGAACGTTGCAAGTACGAACGAGATCAATTTTCCAATGGTTTCGAACTGACTAAACGAAATAATAGAGAAATAAGGTTACGTAAGACGTATTAAAATTTCGTTACTCAAAAATAAACAAAATGAAAGACTAGAAAAATTTAATATTTCTGATTTGATAAATATAAAGGTTAATGGACGCCAAAAAGAAAGCAAAGGCACAGAAATTAATTGGCTCCGACTACCCTAATCAAAAATAGATAATAAATGTAATGAGTTATTAATTTTGATATTAATATCGCGCAAGTTTTATTTAATAGAAATTACGTAAATTGCTTGCAACACGCTTGAACTAATTCCTATTCTTTATTGCAACGTATCGCACGGTGTAAAGAATTACTGCTCGGTTGTATATTACATCTCGTTGCATAATCGAACAGCTCGAAATGGATACCTGCGCGAAAAGTTGATCCAATATTTTAATGGTAAATGGTGTTGCCAACTGTTAACTAATAAAACACGCGTGACTTATTGGCTATTATAATCTTATTGATAATAGCTTTGGAATATTGATTATGCAAATAGGGATAAATTGCAACGCTAGCCTAACAGGTGATTTATTTCGATCAGGTAACCACTTTCCTTTAAACGGATACAAGAATTGAGCAAGCAGTTCTAATTATACGCATGGCATAATTCCAGATCGCTCTTTCCTCCTTTAAAGCGTGTTTTATATTCCTTCGCGATTAATTACTTTTCGTGTAATGATATATAATAAAGTAATTTGTAATATGTAGTTTACAGTATCTATTAATTACGTTTCTAATCTTTTGACTTTTCATATAATAACTTGTAAACAAAGCGGCGGATGACATTTTCTGACAGCGAATGACTTTTGACACATCCTGTATATTGTAAAAAAACAGTACTTATACTGTATTTAATTCAAAATGTTTAATCTAATTAGGGTTTTATATAGTCGCTAACAGAATAATTCAGATTCTTTAAAGAATAATAGCAAAGCTCTATATTTCAAACGGATCGCTTTGCATTAAAAGATTCGGCGTCATCCCGTGCAAGTACGTACAATGAATTGAGAGTCTCGGAACATCGAATGTCTCGAGTATCGGTCTGGCATCTACGGATACGCAATAAATATCATACGATCAATGCGATGGTAATGGTTTTCACGGTACAGCGATAACAAAGTATCCATTCAAACGGTATCTCCGTCTGTATCCGGACCCCCAGCACCGACGTTGAACGCAAGCATAATTAATTCGTCAGTTAACAGAGGTTTGTTAGCAATTAGTAGTGCTGCACGGCCAGGGACCGTTTCTTCCCCCTCGGCGGCGTAGAGAAAGTGACACATCGGCGTGGAACGCCGCGAAACACATGAATTTTCTTCGATCGTGACTTATAAGGAAATCGCTGGTGGGCATCTATCGTTCCAGCTCGGTCTTCGTACAATCCGATGGTGGTTTTTAGTTTGTGCCCTATTTCTCTAAATCGTGCTACAGAGCATGCGTAACTATAGCAACACTCGCATTGCTGAATTTATTAACGTTTGTCGATTATTCATAATTCATTGGAACATTAATAATTTTTAGTATCATTTAATATGTACTGCAGAGTTTATATAATTGTAGCTTCACATTTTTCAGATACTTGTACTTCTGATTAAACATTTACTAATTATGTTCAGCTTTGTTAAATCTTTTTTAGATTTTATAGAAGAATTTAACATTCAAATTTCGATTTCATTAATTAAATAACTTTGATTTTGCGAAAATTTTTATTTATTAATTTAAACTATAGGCGCAGTGCAACAGGAAGAAGCAATATTTAGCGATAAAACAATGTTGCAATATAATACTATCATATACGTATTTTGTACCGTGTCGAGTCTTGAATTTTTATTATTAAAATAATAATAAAATTGACCATCCAACGGTGAAAGAGGATGAAAACATGAAATAGGAACTGTATAATCGGCGAAATGTAATGCCGCGCGTCATATTATGTTATTAATTCGGCAATAATTCTTTCAATCCCCTACACGCGATATTATATTATCATTATTTATACCTGTATCTTCGTAATGGCCAATCCCGCTCAGGTATCGAACAAGAAACCTCTAAATAATAAAACGTCCGGGTACATTTATTCTCGTTCTGTGTCGCTACCTGGCCCACGATTTATGTTGAAGTTCGAAAGAAGATTCTCTCGACTTTTAATATCATACTTCGATATCGCCGATAATCTTCGCGAATCAAGCAGCTTCCCGTAAAAATAAAACTCCTCCTATATCATCGGGGCGTCATTAATTATGTACATTAACACGAGCATGAGATCTCGAAACTCATTTATCGACGATGTACGAAAATCCGTGTTTGCAACCGCGATTCGTTTGCATTTTGCTTCGCGCGTCCGTTCATGTACAGTCGTCGACGAAAGTTAATAAACATGTTGCACAGACGCGTGTTCATTACTATAGTGAAGTTTCTTAAGGTAATATAAAAATTTCTATCGCGTCGACAAAAGTATTCATTTGCATTTTTAGTAGTTTTAATTTTTAATTTTTAGTAGTTTTAATTTTTAATTTTTAATATTTAGTAGTTTTAATTTTTAGTAGTTTTAATTTTTAATTTTTAATAGTTTGAATTTTTAATTTTGTATTCTCAATTTTCATTTCAATTTCTATTATGTTTCTATTATTTCCAATATTTTTTATTTCTTATACGCGCTAGACAAAAATATATTGCAGTATGAATAACGTTATATTCTTCACTATAATATCTAATTTTAATTTAATAAGACGTATGTTTATTAAAATATCGGATTTTACTGGAAACCTTAACGATATGTTAAAATTCTTTAACCTTCGTCTTCTAAGTATATGTTTGCAGAATAATCTTCGTTTCATGTAATTTTATCTTGTACTTTCACAGCGTAGGGTCTTTACAGCGTGCAAATTAGTTCTCCGCGACGTACGAGTGAAACGCCAATTAATTAATCACAAGGAGAGTCATTGACGTCGATAACCGATTCCACCATTCGCTGTGTACTTCTCGTTTCGCGAACTTACGAGCCTTTGTTCCTCGAAAGCTTTTGAACCGCGCGAGGCACGGCCGTGTTTAGGGCTTCGCTTATCTGCGCGCTGTTCCCGGTGCGCGGAGTCTGCGCCGCGAGCAATCATTCTTGGTGAAAAGCAACCCCCTTTTGCAACATCACTTTCCCATTCCTGCACCGATAACGGTTCACACGAAATCGACTAATGGTTCGGATGAAACTGTTAAAATTTTCATCAATGTGTTAAAGTTATTTTAAAAAGTTAATTTTCGACCTCATCGGATTTCGAAGAAAACATATACAAATTATCGAGATCTACGAATAGCACTTTTTCAGTTTTCATTATAGGCTCGGATAAATTGAAAAACACGAGCTTTTATATTTCTTATATATTACAGGGAATAGCAGAATTAGATAGAAAAGTATTTTAGTCAATCTATGCTAATCTTAACCCTCTAACGTTTCCAGGAAATTCGAGCTATTTCGTTTTAACCCTTTGCACTCGGAGCCATTTCAACTGTAAATTTCTAATAATTTTTAATAATCTTTCTGGTTCGTGACATTTCCATTCTATTTAACAAAATAAATTTTTACGCATAGAAAATGTATTCTCGTGACTCCTGCCAACAGTTTTACTACTTGACAATTTTTTAAATCTAAACCTTCTCGTTGCAAAAATTATTTTTGAATGAAATAGAATAATTTTTCGAGTGCAAAGGGTTAAGAGGTGCCTGAATAGTATCAATCTCGCATCATGTAAATCTAGTCGGTGAAAGTAGAATCGCGTGTCAATGAAACTACGAATCACGGAATTTTCGAAAGAACAAAAGAAACAAAAGGGTTCCGCTTCTAACGGCGGTACAAATCGTTCGTCGTCAACGTAGGCTAATGAATTTTCACCCGCGACGCCGCGTCTCGTGCCAGTCGCAATTACAGCGCAATTAAACTACGACCCCCTCGTTAACAATGCCGACCATTGTGTTAATAATTGCGCCGTGAAACGCGTTTTCGTGATCGGTTTACGTAACGCAAATACTTCGACGATCGAATACTAATCGCGGCGCACCATCGGGCACACCACGCCACGGAATTGACTGCTTGGCTAATTTGTTGGGACACACCTGTAACTGGATACTCGGGAACGTGGCTAGCTAATTCCCAGCAAACAACGGTATCGCGAATTCCCTCGAAACGAGCTACCTTCAAGCGATGCATCCACTGTTTCTAATTAAGCGAGCTCGAATCTTATCGGCGTGACATTTCCGAGAATTTTGACTTAAGTCAGGTTATGTCATCTATGCGTGCCAAAATGTTGAAAAGACGCGCGAAACGAATCGTAAACTTACTGTATAAACTCATAATAAAATATACTTTTATTTATTCTAATCAATACTTTAATCATCCGAATTGAATATTCTGAAATAAATTTTAACAAAATTATTGCTGTATCAACTTTGAGTCAGTTAGGTTCAATTGAAATATTAGGTTAAATTTGAAGATGCAAAGGAATGTTTATTTGATAAAGTAACTTAACCCATCGCGGTCGGAGCCATTTTAACTGGAAATCCAAAATATTTCTTCAGACAGACATTTCTGTGTCGGCAGAGAGAAACAGAAGACGATCAAGTACTTTCCCGTTATATAGGTTAGAATCGACGACACCAGAAAGCGCGTTAATCGAGGCGAAAATTGACGAAGTAGTGTTTGTCGAGCGGAGGCCAGCCGACGAAGCGAGAAAAAGAGATTAAAAAGGGGGAGGGGAGAGAGAGAGAGGAACAGAAACGTAGAGTACCTATCGTAAATCATCGACGAAAATACAATAATGCAAGGCGAAGAGGCACTCTCTCTCTCGCGCCATAAACCAAATCGCATCACTTGACCCGGCTTGACCCCTTCGGGGGCCTTTTGTGCGACACATTTTCTTCCCTTTTTACGCGCGTGGTTTTCTTTCTCCTTTTTATTTTCTTTTTTTTCGCCTCGGGTCCGAGGTGGGGGCGCGCACCGGGTTCGGTTCTTTAAACAGAACCTCCTCTTCGGGAATTCCTCAAGGTTCCTGATCCACAAGACAACGGGTTAGACGGCGAGGAGGAGATCCCTGTCACCTTCGCCGTAGGGTGGCCTTGCCGTTGGCCCGCACAAAATAATCATATAACGTGCCTGACCGCATAGCTGCATACCATAATATGCCTCCCCCTCCCGCTACCCCGAGTTCGGCGACGTTCTTTCCTTCTTATGCCATTGTTCCGATTCGGCCCGCTCCGAAAATCGATGATCCCGACGGGGCCCCGTTTTCTCCGCTTTTACGACGCGTTCGGAACGAACGCTGCGCGACACCTCTTTTTAGCTTTTATCGATGACATTATTAAAACCAGTTAACGGTGGCGCCCTCGTTTAAAAGTGCGCACAGTTTTGTGTAGCCAGAATCGACCCGCGACGAGTATATTCGTCGATCACAGAGCAAGTTGCGCTGCTAAGATATTCGATGAAAAAGATGGGTTTATTTTTAAAAAATAATATTTACGCACCTGAAATTCTTATATTCTGTATTCCATAATATGGATCTTTAATAGCCGTATAGTTTTTATATGTTGAATAGGATTTCATTGAAACGAAATGTTAACTTGTTGTTTAAACATGAAATTTATATTTCCTAATTAGAAAAAAAAAACAAAAATGATATTCGTCTATCAAATATTTTTCTGCGATAATTTGTAATTAAATTTTTCATTCGCGGTTTTTAACAGAAAACTTGCAACTGTCGCGTAAAGTTGAGAGGTGAATATTTTCCACTGTCGCTGCATAATTGTCCACTGGAAGGGAAAAGTGCTGTCACGGTTGTCAAATTCTGCATAACTGCATGATATCATGTTAAGGATATTCTCGCATTTCCATCCTGTGACATAGTACCCTTGCGGGATGATCAGCTAATAGTTGGATACTATTAAGTGGAAAAAAAATATTAAACGATGCAAACGGATATTTTAAATAATACTAAAATTTTGTTTTCGATTTTGATATCCTCCGTATATGTACGTCTTAATTGAAACACGATTCCGCTCGTGTTCATTTACATATTTATGTCCAATGTTTAAGAGTAATTATAACAGCGCAAGCAACGCAAATTACCAATAAATTATTCAAGAATTCCACGCCGAAATAGCGTTTCGGTTCATTAAAACGGAAACAGAATGTAGTAAATTATTGTCGATCATTATTTTGAAATGATTCTTTCGGAATATTCATTTCGTGCGACGGAAATGGTTAATATTTGCATTTTGTTACGAAAGATAATTTCTTACGAATACTTGTACGCAATATAATTGATATTTTTTTGCTAATAAAGAATGCTTATAAAATAAAATTGAAAAGTTATAAAAAACAAATTTAAAGAAAAACACATCCCAGAAGCTTTCAGAAGTTTCGAAGAACAAATGTGCAAATATAATTTGTTATCCAAATTCGTCGATGTGTCCAAAAAAATTAATAAAATTGGAACGCGCTTTTGGTTGATTTTTCCCACGCTGGATCGTCGGGTTTTTTTTACCCCTTAAGTATCGCAAGGCTGCCAGTACGCGAGCGGCTAACACCATAAACCGTGCGAGGGTAATCGGCTACGCGTCGACGCGACGCGGTGGTTAGTATTGTAAAAAAAAGTGCACGGCGGAACGGTATTTATTCGCGGTGAGTTTTCCTAATAATAATTCGTCGCGGGTATCAAGCCGTGAGAATTAGCAGGATAAATAGATACGTTTCGCTAATTCCGCGCGAAGGTTTCGCAGTCTGGTAGCTCGCATCAAAACACAAATCAATGTCCGTCTCTTCTCCTCCTCCCCTTCCCCCCTCCCCTCCTCCTCCTCCCCGGGGGGGCACGACGTACTAATGGCCTTTCGCGTATAACGGAGACCTCTGCGATCTATACGTCCGCGTATATCTACGGCTACCCGCGACAAGTTATCTTTATGCACGCGGCACGAGATGTAAATTGGCTTCATAGAGGCGACACACCGGCCACACTAATAAATATCTCTCTGTTCCGTTTATCCGCGTTTATCCGTCGCGTATCGTTTCATCCCTCGTTCTTTCTTTCAGTCGCTTCCTCGTCGAGCTCGCCGATGTGTCCCACAATTTCACGGGCGTCGTATAGGGTTTTTCAGTAAGGGCGGAACGATTTTGAAATGGGATAGAATGGGCTGTGTACGAGGTATTAACGAATTTTTTTTTTTATTTGAAAGGCCAGGGTATGCCATTATACAGGCATACGTGTATGCCAATATGCCATTATATTATTGTATATGGAATATGACATCGTTCAAATGTCCCCATTGGCTTTGTACGGTGGCACGTAATTATCAATGACTTTGCCGCACAGCTCCGGCTGAATTTGTGCGATGGCCTGGGCTATGTTGACTTTGAGAGCGTCGGTGGCTTACTGGTATAGACCTGTGACTTCAGAAAATCCCACTAGAAGAAGTCTAGAGAGGTCAAATCGCAGGATCTCGGTGGTCAATTCCAGTCAGCGAACAAACGGCGTTCTCTGTGGTCGTTAACTTTGAGCTCCTGGGTCAGGTGGATCTTGTACAGGTGTAGGCCCAAGTCCGGACGCAAAATTCGCCAAATCGAAGACTGCGAAAGACCAAGTTCTTGCGCACGGCGAGGAATTGCCTCCCTCGGGTTCTCCTACACACTTTCACGGACAGAGGCGATGTTCTCGGCCGATCTGGCTTTCCGTTGACGTACGATCGTTGGCTGATCATTCACCGAATCGGTCGTCAGAATTTGGCCACCGAACGTTGGAGGGCCGACTTTGAAGGGCCACCGCGTCTACCATAAAATGGACGCAACGTTTTCACTAACGAACACTCATTTTAATAATACAATCTGATCATTTGAGCCAGGAAAATTCTTTCAGATTTACAGTTTAAACGGCTTCGAGTGCAAAGGGTGAATAAAAAATTTAATTTCCCAATCGAGGTACAGTTCAGTGTGCTACTACGAGAAGTTGACTGAATTTCTTCTCGCACTACCTCTAACGGTTATCTCGTTTCCAATTACTGCAAAAAACTATAGTATACGGTGTTACATTAGCAGAACATTTGTAACTCGTTAGAGGTTTTGTTTCGCATTCTGTTCGTACGTATTGTCCGTGTAGTATAGGATCCGACGTCTGGTAATCACCGATGCGTAAAAATCCACAGTCTGGTAATTACCGATGCGTCGTAAAGTATACGCTGAGATTTTCCGATTTCATTAGATATTAGAAAGCATGAAGATTCGACCACGAACGATGAAAGGAAGTGCACAATGCGTTAGAATGATTTCTTACCAATCATTTGCTATTCAAAGAAAGATTTACCCTCGCGTTTCCTACAGCGCGTGTAGTTAGAAAGTCGACACGTGTTTCCGCTGATGCATCCGCCGACGTTTCCGCTTCGAGTTACCCGACTCGCATCTTCAGTGACTTCGGCGCTCGGAAAGATGCGCAGGTGTCTGTGTCGTGTATAGCCTCGATACGTACTGATCGGCTGTAAAATATAATAGACTAGAGAGAGAGAGAGAGAAATGTTCTGAATTCACACTTCTGATTTACAAGCGAAGATGAAGATTTCCTCTGCGCAGTTACCTCGAATCGCGATCAGATTAGCGGCAAAAAATTTCCTTCTCTTTCCTACGAGTCCCCTTTGTCTTTTTCTTCTACTTTTCTTTCTTGCTCCACCCCTCTCTTCTCCCGTTCTCTTTCTCGTCCTGCCACCTTTCCTTTTTTACGTTTCCTCCGTGATAGAGTCATCGGTTATCGATGCCAACATGTTTCGGACGCCAATAGGCGCCAACGTAGTGAAAGGGTTAACCAGGAATCAAATTTCATTCTCTTCTCGCCAATATTTAAACCTTCGAAAATTTCCATTTCCCAAAAATTGCTGTATTTTTCTAAAAAAATCAGCGCGATCGAAAAAATTCGAATGATAGCGATTGCAAAGGGAACGTGGTACGGCAAGGGGTTAATGGTCCTCGCGCGACCTGTCAGAAGAAAATTCTACGACGCGACACGTGACCGAGACGTGTGGTAACTGCCCGTTCGAACGAGGTGTCCAAGCTCATTTACATTTCATGGCTGCCGCGCGGAGTGGCCGAGACCAACCGGTGTAGGGATATCCTCAATGGATTTACAATCTGTTATTAGTAACCAGTTGTCGTTTCTACGATCACGCGGCCACCGAACAACGTTCTATTCTAGCACGGTGTCTCCGTAGTCCCAACGAGACACGTGTGTGCACAGTGGCGGACAAAAGATTCAAGTTCGGTGAGAAAGAAAAGATGAAATTGGTGAAATGCGCCGTGGTTGAGAAACTCCTCTAAAATGACTGTCTTAAGTGTTTCAATTTATCGGAGGAAATTCGATCGAACTTTTTGTCCAAGAATAATATCTTTTAGCGGTCCTGACTTTGTCCGATGTTTAACCCTTTGCGGTCGAGTGGCGACTCTAAGGCGCCGCTAAAAATGATCATGCCACATTTCAAAATCATTTTTATCGCATTCATTTATATTTAGAAAATTGTTAAGAGCTGTTAACTGTTGTGGTCAATCACACTCGGGATTGAAATAATTATTTAATCCAATCGACTGAGAGGTTTTAACCGTGCAATTCAATCACACTGTAGATTAGCTGGAAGTTTTCTCAAGACCGTGTCAAGATTATCCATATATATTTTATTAAACTAAAGTATGCATTTTCAATTTCATTATGCGACAACCAACGCTGGGACGAGTTCAACGACCTACGACACTGTGACCTTGAAGTAACCTCAAAACTATGCGCGCACGGTTATCGCATTTTGTATTTATCAATTTAATATTGCAGCATTGTACTATTACATGTTCGATGTATTATTACATATTCGATGTACTATTACATACTCGATGCACTATTAAAACATAATCTCGGCGAATTCATTCGAGCCTTCTCAAATGCCGAAAGAGAGTGGTATTTGAATGTTTCCAAAGTGAACGTCAAGTTTTTGTCATAAAAGCGCGGATCTCGTTCCTGGAACTAATAAATGCACCGATGTTCGTGGCCAGGCCGACGACACTGTCTTCCATCGAGCGTTTCAGCGGCCGTATCGGTCGAGAAACTTTCATTTCGCAGCGATTCTAACGGAGTTTCTCGTGTCACTCGGACTAGTTGCAGACCGCACGATAGCCACTGCCATCGCGGAGCAAGGGAGAGAGAGAGGGAGAGAGAGAGATGGAGCGAGAAAAAAGAGAGAGAGAGAGAGAGAGAAAGAGAGAGAGTGTGTGTGCGCGCTGATTTTTTTGCGAGAGCGCACTTGGTACGGACGCTCGCGCGTCTACTAGTGGAGGTAAACTAGTTGTTCCCAGCGACACTACGGCATTCCACCCAGTCGCGGCATTAAAGTACCCCGATATTCACGTTGTCGTCCCGGCCATAATTTTCGCCCCGCTTGACAAGAGCATCGATGCGCGATATCGTTTCGATGTGTTACGATCGACAATTATCCCAAGTATAGCTCGTTCCAAAGACCGGAAGCACCCCGCCCGACCGGCGACACTTTTTCAACCGCAGTCTCTTTATCCTCTCGATAATAAGAATAGAAAACTTCGATGGTAGGCAGAAAAAATACGATTTTTATTTAATTTTAATGTTTCATTTAATGTCAATGTTTTGATGAAATTGTTCTGTCGCCTTCTAAAATCATTTTTACAGCGACAAGGTTTAATTTCAGAAAGATTGTTGAAAACAAAACTGTTGGTATAAATGACGACAGTTAACCACAGATAGGATAACAAGAGTTAACCCCTTGCACTAAAATTATTCTATTACGTTCCAAAATAATTTTTGTAACAATAAGGTTTAGATATAAAAAGTTGTCCAGTGTTGTAAAACTGTTGGTAGGAGTCGCAAGAATAAATTTTGTATGCATAAAAATTGATTTTGTTAAGTGGAATGAAAATACCACGAACCAGAAAAATTATTTCAGATTTACAGTTAAAATGGTTCCGAGTGCAAAGGGTTAATCCTATCATTTTGTCGCGCAGTGTATACATACTTGCATGTCGCGATGCACTCGAAACTACACGGAATTTTGTGTCGAAGTCAATTCGAAGGCCACGCCGAGACGTTCGCGCGCTAAATAAAAGGGTTCGAACACTTCTGCTTTCGTTGCAAGACGCGATACGTTCGAAACATTCCAATTAAATGTTATTACGTGCATTAGTATGTATAATTGCATTAACATAGAAATGTTATCCATTATAGTGGCTGCAACGATAACCGCACGTTACGGAACGCCCCACGCTTCCACGCGCAAGTACACGCGCGCATTCGCGCTACTTTGTCGCTGAAATGTAGCCCCACCACCTGTATATTGTACTGTATACATATACTGTATGTATACGCGACCGCGGTCGTCGCGAAGGCAAATAAATGAGCGTGGCGAGGAGAGCACACACGCAACGACTGCCTGCTCTACAACTACTACTACCCGTTGCGTGGAGGAGCCTGTCCTCTGGAGCATGTTGAAATCTTCAACATGTCCGAAAGATGGTTTCTTGTGAATTTCTAACGTACGCTGTAGACCATAGTTATTACAAATATATAGCACCAACGTATATAGCACAACATATATTTTTAATAGCTTAATATTTATTTATAAAATATAAATAATATATAATATATAATTATACAGTAATATATATACTAAGACCTATATGTTACCTATTGTATATTACCGAACTGAATTAGATTAGATTATAACTGAATGTTTAAATTAATTTGGAACGTTTATTTGGAATATTTCTATTTTTAATATAATTATTATTATTTATTTAAAAGATGATTGAAAGTGTTAATATCATATGAGTCACGCGACTGAATTTCATACGAACAGAGTGAATTTTGTTATATAAAATGGAAATACCAGAAGCCGGACAAATTATTTTGCAGTTAAAATCGCTTCGAGTGCGAAGGGTTAAATGTGAAGTGTTTTTGCACAGTCTAATGTCCTTTAATTATTATATAATCAGTTGCTGGAGCTTGAAACAAGGCAACTGTTTTCCTTAATAAAAGACCCTCTGCACTTACATATACATGATTTGGAGGTTAAGGGTCACAAAGGGGAGATTAGAAAAAGTCTCCGAAGATGGAAACTTTCCGTACGTAGCAACCTAATCGAAAGGAGGCCAACATGTCTTGCTATTTATTATTAAATTGTTCTTTATACCTTAAAAAATCTTCTGCAGAATTAAAGGATCCGAATAAAAAAACAACAATTATAATTTAAAATTAGACTGTAAATTCTCAGTGTTGTATCGAAACGATAAAGAAGTTTTAGCACCGACGATAATTAAAAATTATATTCCCACCATTATTTGTACACGCTTAAAGGAATATTTTATTTATTTGTAAATAAACGAAAAAAATAGAAAATATTGTACGCAAATTATAAATATTGTACGCTAAGTTTTCTAATAAAAATTTTGATACTAAAATTGAGAAACCAGTTAGAGCATTTTATGTTAGGTTATGTCAGGTTACGTAGCGGTTGAAAACCTAAAGAAACTAAGAACAACCGAAGCGTACATTAATCTTGCGAATCGGCTCTAAAGTCCCACAGGAATCGAAGCGCTTCGCGCGCATAAGCGCTCCTCGTGCAGTTTTGCATTTATCGTAATGTTTTGCATTCATCGAAATGTTTTGCTTCGGTTGTAAAGGGGTTTCCGTGCACGCGAGTTCGAGCCGTTAATTACGGATTAGGATCGAATACTCGCAGCGCCTGTTCTTTCTCAACGCGGATCTTTCACTAAGAATCGTGACATTTGATTCGATCGTTAAGCTACCGGATACTCGTAGCTCGGATTCTTTCGTTCGCCACTCTCGTCTTCACGTATTCACGTCGGTTTCTAAGCATGCGAACTGTTGCTTTACGAGTGGCCGGGTCAGTCGGCTAGTAACTTGTTCTCGAGCGCACTTGCAGTTTCACGCCTACCTTCTTATGCTCGTTCGATGCCGCCGCGCAAGATTTTTCTTACGAAACATAAATCTTTATTAGCGGACGCTTGCACCATCTGCATGACTAACTCTCTTCGCTCTCTTGTTCTTTCTTTATAAAGCAGCCCCGTGTCGCAAGTATAAAATTCCGAATCGTTAGAAAGACCCGTAAAAATTAACTATCGCGATTAATATTTGCGGATTGCCGATGGTTTCGGCGCTAAATAAAAATTTCGCAAAGTGGTTGCAGCGTTCCACCGTTGTCTCGTTGCAACGCTCGCTGCGAACAGAGAGTAACAGAGCGCGCACTGTGTACAGTGTGCACCAACCAAAGGCCAGAAAAATATATCTATATTTTCTTTAACGAAACCTGTTAATCGCAGACAACTTTGTAGATCAACCGTCCGATTGGAATTGCTCGGACGGCATAAAGATGTTAAATAAATTAAATCGGAAGATATCCGTCGAGCCGTTTCATTCGTCCATAAAACAGGTTTAAGCGTCGTAAATGTCAGGGACATATTTTTCAGATCAATTTACACGTCGGAAGCGCGCCGACGTATTTATGCGCGGGGACGTTCTACTTTCGCGTTGCCCGTTTCCGACGTAAAGAACGAAAAAAGAACGAAATATAGTAGCGGACAGAATTGGCTTAGGTAAATTTTCAATAATTTATGCGACGTCTATTTAGCCGTTTCACCGTGGAATACTTTATAGAAAGAAAAGAATCGCTCGTTGAATATTTATGTGTTGTATATACTTTGGGGACAAGTCGGTGTACAAATCGTCCGTGAAAACAGAAACTCCGGCGAAGCGTGGGTTCTCGCAAACTCGTCCGCGCTGCGTCCAGCGGCAGAATCCAAAGAAACATTAACGTCGCGCTGTACATGATACGATTACGGTTTCCTGTGACAGAACATTATCTCTTAATGGAACACTCGTCCGCCAATAAAGAAAAGAAAGAGTTACGTCGGTCTTATACGGCGACCAATATCGTCGAACCGGAGGAACTTGGCCTACGATAAATAAACAATAAATAAAATAAATACCTTGTGTATCGTGATCACTCCGAATTAAAAGATAAGAGAATATGCGGAATTGAAAATGTCGAATAATTACCTTCGGCTAATTATTATTGGCAGTAGACAGAGTTAAATATTATTCGAATTGTTTCGGATAAAAATAAGTGAATTTTAAGATAATCATCCGAAGCGATTGTTTTTCGAATAAAATATTCGCCGTCCGAATAAAATCTTGTTTAACTCTCGATGGAATAGTTAAGCAAGCGCTGATACGTTTGAAATAGAAACTCGTCAGAAATGTTTGAGAAGCTTTGAAAAATCGGCTTTTTCATTGCTCTTTGTGAACAGGAAGCAATGGGGAAATTAAATAAACATTGAAAAGTATCCTTTCCAAGTTACGATGAAATTAAAAAGAAATTCTTAATATAATTGCAATTATAACTTATTATAACCAACTGGAATTATTAAATTAGGTTGTTTTAAAAATTTCTTACAATTCCAATATTACAGCAATGGCAACAAATTACCGATTTTATAGCTCCACGATTTTCTCTTGATTTTCGTTTCCCAAAGATCGATGAACGATATCGATCGCATAACTTCGAGATCGTTTTGTTGATCACGTAATACAGACGATCGAGGCGATTCGACGAGTGGGGCATTAACGCGCTATTAAGATGCCTAAGACCGCTTCGAAGGGAAAGGAGGGAGAACGGGAAGAGTCTGACGGCGAGCGATCAGGTGGACCGATAGCGTAACTAGTTGATATATCGACTAGACGTGTCGCGTACCGTGGACACGATTAAATAAACTCGTGAATAAATGCAGGGAAGAGAGGATGGAAACTTGTCGGCGAACGGAAAAAGTTGGTGATACAACAACGTTGGGAAGACGGTACCGAAATAGATAAGGAGGACAATTAGTGAGTGTTAAAGGATCGAGACAACATGTGTCGATTAGCGATCACATTTTTTTCCGGGAGATACAACGGTGACGGAAGTGGAAAACACAACGCTAAGTGCAGTTGCATGCATAATTATAGACTCGGAGCGACTTTTACATCGTCCATATCTAAACGAAAAACTTAACGAATCGTCCTCGGATATTTCTATTTTCTGTTACTATTGTTAAAACACAAAAATATACGAATTAAGTTATAACTTAAATTGGATTAAATTCTATTGAAAGTATTTTTATTTTATGTAAAAAGATCGGCAGTCTGATTGTAACTACTGTCGTGTAAAAAAAAGGGTTTTCATGTTGCTGGACTAAGGAGGTTATGTATTTATGGTAAAAATGATAAACTTCCACTGATATCTCCCCAGTGCCCAGATTTGTATTTCGCGCGTCTGTACAATATATTAAATGTTCTAACGTTCTATACTAAAATCAGGGAGTTGCACAATATTCAGGGAAAATATGTGAAAAAGAGCAAACCACAGAAAAGGTCACGTTACCGCTGGGAGTAATTATGGAACGAGATTGATGAGCAAACTCGAGCTAACGGAAACGACGCGCGAGCCCGTAGAGAAGGAACTGAAAACCTCTAAAAAGGTCTCCACCCCAAAAACGAGCTAAAAATAGAATATCTGAGAGAGATGGATCGGAAAGGAGAATGAAAAGGAAGAAAAAGAAAATGAAAGAAAAAGAAGTTGATAGAAAAGGAAGAAGCAAATAGGATAGAATTCCTGTCTACAGAGTTTCACGGTGGCGACGCAGTCCACTGGAGATCCTGAGAAGCACGAAGCGTGTCCGAAACCTATTAAAGATCATCTACCTGGTCCTAAGACAATAAAGGCCTTTGACGCAGGTGCAACGAGTGGTACTACCATCCGGTTCGTGGCTCTCGATCCGTGGACCGACCTCGGCGATCACCGTATATCACGAGAAATCGGTCGTGGACCTTTTGATCCTTTCGTAGCTGAAGTTGTTTCCGACTCTCGGTCCAATTATGCATGTCGGCCGTAATTATGGGTTTAATTAGACAGCCAGATTAATTCGGCGAGAACTCGGGAATTGTGCTTCTCCGAGCCGACGGCTCGATACTTTCGTTCGAAATGATTAATTATCTTTAACCTTGGCCTTGATCTCGAACCTCGATCACGCTGCACCGCCTGATAAACAAAAAATAAATTATAGTACCGGGGCGACAATGATTATTTGCAAATTACTTATAAAACACAATTATACATTGATGCTCGATATAACAAGAATAATTTTACAGCAAAATAATATCGACGGCATCGAATTTTATATTTAAAAGGAACTGTTAAAAGTGAAAATATCGCGCGTGTCAATTTTCTTGTGTTCCATAAATTATTAACCCTTTAAATTACCCCATATTTACATATTTATAACCCCATAAATTATTAACCCTGGAAATTTAATGACGTCAATTCTCCAAATGCGAAAATTATTAAATATACTTAATTATGATAATATAAATATAATAATAATAATTATTATAAATTAATTCACGGTTCCGGGACGACAGGAACACGTGAAAATCGTTTCCGATCCGGGCTCGTGGGAAATTGATCGTTCAACAAATTTTATTACACCCTCTCAACAACATGTGTCGAGATTTTTATCTTCGCGCGTCCGCTCGTACCTTCCCGTTAATCAAATTTACGAACTGCGTAAGTACATAAATCGAGCGTACCGAGAATTAACAACGACAGGAGAAACAATTTCCGCGACTTTAACTGCGTTCGCGCGCACGATATCGCCGGCAATAAAAAGGGATTTGAAAAAGTTCCACGGACGTTTATTCGTATAGAAAAGCCTAATTGTTAACCCCATCGGTCGAAAAGCGAGAATAGATTAGAATTTTACGGCGGAAAGTGTTATCAATTTAATTTGCCCGTAAAGTGGCCACGTCGATATAAATTTGCATTCGGTGCGCTGCACTTCCGCGATAGAGCTATATAGTTGGGCACCGTATAGCGGGGCACCCGGGGGTATTTCCGGTCCGTGTACGTACGCACATCGAAGGATTTTTCATGCGGGCGGACAGATCGCGCCAGAGGGGATTCGAGTCATCCTTTCTCGACCAAGCGGAAAACAGCGGATACACGCGGAGATGGTGGGCTCTCCATGGACCGCAGGATGCGCGTCATTGCTTCTGGCATATCCCTGGTCGTCTTTATTTCTTTGATTTTCTTTCGGTGTTCCGCGAGCCGATTCTTCGTTCCATTTCATATCATTAACAATATCTTAATTTTATTAGAATCTCCAGTACCATTTCCACTAAAAGTATCAAAACCCTTTCGAATTAAACAAATGTTACGAAATAATTATTTCTCCACTATCCATTTCGCTGTTGCAATTTGTCTGCATTTAGTAAAATTATATATTATATTATATTATATTAATATAATGGAGAATAATATGGTTTATGTATAATTACTACAGGAAAACTGTATAACAGTACAATATATGACTGTATAACATGTACTATATACGACTGTATAACAGTACTATGCGACTGTATAACATGTACTCTTTTTAGAAGCGTCTCTCGCTCTCTGTCATTTCTTTCGACTCGGAACACCTCAGGTGCGTGTGTCTATTGCGTGCGCAGCGTAGATATGCATAGATCATGTCAAGATAATGCCAAGATCCGATCTTGGCGCATACCAAGATATGTTACTCTACTTCCTTGAGGTATATTTTAGAAAATATGCAATTGAGTCGTTCATTTTGTAAGTAATGCAAGTCCGTCTATCGCTTCTTTTATTGACTGCAATAACGTCTATATTATTCGCTTAGTAATTGCTGTTGTTTTAATCGGAATTGTAAATTTAAAAATCATTTTCTAAAAGATATCTATTTATAAAACGAAACGATATTACAGCCACTCTTGTGTCACTTATAAAAAGACAGTATAACATTTACTCCATTCATGTTTTTCCTGAATGGAGGAAATTTGCTAGATGTTCACTATTTGCTAGAGATACGCCGACGAGTGTTAACGTAAATACTATATATAAAAGATCGCTAAAAGTAGTGTTAAATTGTGCGGTTTTTAATCAGAAATCTAATTTCGATCGTAAACAACCAAATATCAATTTCACGCAACGTTTCAAGTGAAAAGGATGGATACATATGCAGGGATTTACCGCGAGCGTCTGCGAACGTTTTGTAAGGTCGTGTTTTGTATACACGCTGCTCTCTGCGCGGTCAAATCGGACTCCAGTGCAAAGCGAGCGATGCAGAGGAACAGATGGCGAGAACAGCGTGCGTTAATCTGCGTTTTTTTTCTAGTATAGTGTGTGAGTGTGGCGAGAAAGCTAGAACTATTTTATAATAAGTGAACGTTATATGATTTCATATAATTCTTGCTTTTGGGTTAGTATAACTCCCAGCTTACAATTTTCTTTCTGTTATATACCACTTAGTACACTTAATTAAAATTACTATGTTACATATCACTGTCTTTTCTTTTTGGTCTTGAACCTGCGAGTTTTCCACTTCTTCGTCTCGTTTTTCCAAAAAGAAGGTTATTAATAAAAAAGATCGGTAAAATTAACGTTAACCGTCTGCCCGCAATCAGGACAGAAATTTCTTCGATAGATTGCAGCATCCAGCGCGAAGTATAATTCTCGGGTCGTTACACACTTTCGACTTGATTCCACGGGACATCTTTGACGGCTCGTCGCGCGAAACCACGCAAGAATTCACGACCGTCGGACCGCGTCGATGTGTCCGTAAAACCAGCACGTACAAGCCGATGTACATATGCAGGCCACGGAAGATCAATTTCCCTTGAATAAAACATCCTCTACCGCGCTGGATTGGCGTTATCGATGCCGAAGACTTTAACCTGGGTGACATATACGATGATGTATACGCGCAATCGCAGTCGCGGCTTTAGAACGGATGCAGGAACAAGAACATTTTTTGTTTTACCCGGTATATGGGTTAAATAAAAACTCAACTCTGGTGATAGTGAAGACAGACATACCAATTACGAGACTAACATCGAAGAAATCCAGTGAAGACTTCACGAAGTCATTTGTACCAGGAGTGATTTCTATTAATCATTTATGCTTTTACTTATACAATTATCCAAACTAATGACGGATACACGAGTGTTCTTATAATGGAACAGTTATATTTTTAAAGTGACAGAAAAGTGTTATCAGATATTATTAGATATTTACTCGTTTATACAACAAATGGTGTTATACGTCGAGTATAGGCAAACTTAATTCCAAATGAAAATAAGAAATAACATACATATTAATTTTTCTGCAGCTACAAGAACAACATTTTTGTAAATTGCATTTGTTTGTTCGTTCATTGAGCAGCGTACAATCATACCAACCTGCTTGGTGTGTAAAGCCTCTCCTTGCGTAACGCGTAGCACCTGTTATAATCATGCGGCCACGCTATAGTCCGATCAAATTTCACAACTAATTTATTTTCAAACATAATCTCCTGCTGCAATTACACAGTTTGTAAGTATTTCAAGGTGATTCATCTACTTGCAACATTTATACGGCTTAGTTAAGTTTCATTGCTTGTCGGTATACAAGGTGTCTCAACCAAAAAGAAACACCTAAATATCTCTCTTATTTTTGGAGATCTTACGATCGAAATATTTTGTTTGCTATATGTATGTATATGTTATGTGATAAGTTTAATTTTCTTTGATTTATAAGAGGCGTAACGCAGCTTGCGCAAAGACGAATACGACCAATTTTTAATGCAAAATAAATATAAATTACAATTTAGTTTCTTGCGGGATATGCAGAAAATATTTTGTCGATAATATTCCGTGTCAGAAAATTTGTACCAGGTTTCTGAATCACATAATAATTAATGCGAATAAAAGTTAAAAATTCTCGTTTACACCGTCACGATTAAATTACCTTCAAGATCGAAAAAGTTTCTTGGTACTCTCCTCGGCTTTTCCTTTAAATATTCTACCGCAGAGCTGTTAATCTTTCAACACGTTCGAGGACCCGTTCGAATGACATTCGCGAGGCTCGTCGCCATAACGCGCAGATTTCTAGAACGTTAGACCATGAGGTCGAGTTTCAATTTTTCCCTGATCGGTTGGTCAACAGTTTTACGCGCTTACGTGTTCACGCGCGAGTGGCTCGGTCACCGGACCGTTTTATTTTCGCTAGTTATATGTCACAGGTGTTATCTTACGTCGTCTGCGCACAAAGTCGCGCGAGGTGGTACGCAAAAGGTATCGGATGTTGCGCAGCATAAGGGCAACGTTGAGCGGGACCGAATTACACGGGAAACGTTGCTCCTTTTACTTCGGTTGTCCTCGTACTGACTTTTTCTGGCTGGCTCCTCCTGGCCACGCTGTTTAGATGATTCCGGGTTCGCACGAACGCCGTATGTTCGTGGATGGGGTTCATCTTCGGGGGATTAAGTTTCCCTCTACGATGGATCACGAGAAAATGGCCCAAAGTAATTAGTACGGCTTTTTATGCAAAATAAAAATTGTCTGCATTTATTACAACACTATTTTGAGCCAACGAAATATCTCGAAAATGAAATATGTAATTTATGGCGATCTTCCATGCAACTGTATATGTATAGTATAGCATACTATAATATAGCATATTTACCATATAATCGCGAACAATCTTAATACAAAAACTAATCATTGTCACCTCGTATTCAGCTATAACACACACACAACCGTGAACATTAACTTTTATTTTCGTCGTGTACACACCATCGACCGATTCGAAGCGCTTCAAGTTCCTTGAAAAGCCTATGCATTATCCATCCGCAACGTCGCATTACGAACAGGTTAATATAATACATTAGCCGATCCATTGTCGCGCAGCGGCCGGCAACAACGTGAATTATTATGATATACAAATCCGTGGCGCTATAGCGCGGCGCCGCGCGTCATCGGTCAAACAAGGTGTTAATTAGGCGTATTACCGTTCATTTTCGTTCGTAAACCTCGTTCGTAGCAACGTAAACATTTATTAGCGATAATCAAAGCGAGTCGGCGGCGCCGCGGATCGCTTTAATGCACGCCTATTCCGAATCCGCGAAGTCCCGTTAAGCACAAAGCTACGACGATAAACCAAGCATCGCGAGACCTCGCTAGCGAGGAAGGGATCAAGTTCGAAATCCGCTAGTGAATTTATAGGTTAGGATATCGATTGTCTATGGACGTTTAGGTAAATGCACGGCTTTTTAGAAAATAAATATACCAATGGATCCTGAACATTTTCGATAAAGAAAAAAGTGTCAATAAGTGTCCTCGAGAATTCATTGTTGTACTTGATTCGAACATTTTTGGAACACCGTATATTATTATATACAGGGTGACCTATAATTATGTAAACACCATTTTCTCGCTTTATTTGATCAATTTTATTTTATTTTACGCGCCGCATACAAGAAAATAAAATAGCATGGAACACGACGAAGAAGGTAACATATTAAACTGCAATATTATTATATAATTAAACTATAATTATTATAATTATATTACGACAGGATTTTGCGCAGATGAAGTTTTTCGTAACTAAATTACCATTTTCTCTTAATATATTGTATATACACACTTACACTTTAATTGTTTGCTTTAATAAATAATAAAACAATCGAGTAAAGCACGAACCATTCGCGAAAGCCACTATAGTGGCGCGTCGTGCCTAAGAGGTTAAGTGATTTAAAAAGACGATTAGCACAGTTTTGTAGAGCAGTAACAGCTCTGTCGAATTAATATTATTATACAAATGTATTATACAATATTATATACAAATGTATTGTACAATATTATATACAAATCGCAAAATAAAAGAAAATATAAAAACGCTGCAAACTTATTCCCCAACCCAATTACATTTATTATAATAATATATAGATATTTGGTTCCATCTGCACTCACAGATAGGTTCTCGCAGTCTTGGCCGTGCCTCGTGCTCATACTCCGATATCGCAGGCGCGAGGGGCGCGTAACTTTCTAATAGATATCAAAGGGGGGAACAGTTATTCGCGGGGATAGCAGGTATAGGCCAGCTAAAAGTGTAGTTACTGCTCTCGCGATGACCGTGATTCTCTTTCTCCCGGCGTGTGTTTCACCGAGAGGGTTCCGTGGAGTCGCGCGAGCACGGAGAGCTGCGCGCGCGAGTTGCGCGAGACGCGAGGAGAGCTGCGCGATTTGCGAGCCACGAACCGAGAGAGTAGCAGCGCGTGCAGCAAAGGGAGCAAGGAGCAAACAGCGAATCGGGGAGCGTAACGTACAGCGCCCGTAAGCTGGCGGCTGTGCTGTAATTTTCGGAACGATTAAAGTCTCTTCTCTTCCCTCTCCCGTCCCCGGGGAACCCTTAACGGCGGCGCGCGTATATACCACGCTTGCGCCGCGGCGAGAGCCTCGGTTCTAAATATGGTGCTGAAAAACCACGAGCCCGCGCGATAGCGTTAACGATCGCGCGCACCGCGAGTGCGCCGATAAATCGTCGAGAGCCTCGAGACGAAAAATCCTGCGGGCCCTTATCGGCTGTCGATAAGAAACGAGGAGAGAGGCTACCGTTCGGAGCCGATAACGTTCGAGGAAGCTGCGCGAGTAGCTCCGCGATAATTCGGAAGCTCGCTATCGTTGCGGATGAAGGAGCTATTTATGCACGAGCTGCTGCATAAGCTTTTTCTCCGCGCAATCTGTCGGTGGTTTCACCGATATCGCGATGTCGTCCGAATGGAACTATCGATATCGATTTACGCTCCCCGATAATATTGTGTTAGGAGATGGTATATAGAATCGTACGAAGTGTTACGCAAAGTCATTTGAGCTTTCTGTGTGGCGCAGTGTTATTGTTTATACCATGAGAATTTAATTATCGGTAAAATTCTTCATTATGGATCCATATCACCTTATATTGTTTTTACTGAATTTTTTTTAGTATCATAAAAATTAGTAATTTGCACTCGGTGCCGTCATGGATGTTACCTACCAGCGCTTATAAACATTTATATTGTTATATAGTATACGATATATATGTGTGTGTGCGTGTGTATAATATTGTTATAATAATATTCGATTTATATGAATATGTAGACATCGGGAAATAGTTGCAAATCTCGCGAGCGGCAACGCAAGCTCGAACAAAGCATGAGAATGTCGCGACCTTCTGTAACTAAGTCCAATTGCGAACTACAAATTACTGGTTATTCGAAGGTTACACCCCGTCGTCGAGTAATATGTTACATCGCGCTGGATTGATACAAACTCTGCGCGAAGATCGTAGAATCGTAAGAGACCCGTCTCTCGCGTTTAACGCCCGGGAACAGTGTAATCACGGTGAACGTAGCTCAGTCACATCGCATTATTTCCCTTCGAGCACTATATTAAGGCTACGAAATTCCAGCCGGCAGAGGCCAGGCAAAGTGTACGGCGTTAGCATCCGCGAGGCGAACGCGCTTCCCTGTCTCGAAGGCCGCAGCACGGGGCCCGCGTTAGAAAATCCAGACGGTCGTCCTATCGTCTAGAGAAGCAGCCGCGAAATGTTTACGATGGAAAGTGGAGGCGTACACCGTCGTCGTTATCGTCGTCTGCCGAGAGAACCTTTCTCTTCCCTCGCTTTTTCCTCCGCGCGTGTTTCGGATCACGGTTGTCCTTTATGCTTCGTCCTCATCGCTCGGTCTTATATCCTCCCCCCACCCTCTCGCCCGCTGCCCTCTCGCCGCGGTACGGTGCGACGTCTCTCGTTCCGCGGATTTCCTCCAGAGTTCAGGCTTTGATCTCTTCTGGTTGTTCTTTTTCTCACCTTGAACTCTCTTCCTCTAGCTCTCTTCATCCGACGTACACGCGAGCCACCGTCCGCGCGCGCGCGCTCTATTTGGTCGTTATTTCCCCGGGTTGCATTTGGATTCGCGTGGCGCGCGTTATTCGCCGAGAGAAATGATCGTATAAGGCCGAGGGGGACTGGCCTTAGATGGTTTGAATGACCGGTGGCAGGCTACCGCGCGGGCCCAGTTCCCCAGGTCTCTCTCTCTCTCTCTCCTCGGTCAGCTTGGATAGACAAAAACTAGGATAGGCCTAGATGGCTGTTCCTTCGGTTCGCGGTGGACACGGGCGGGCGAGCGGACGGACGGGGAAAAATGTTGCGGCCGGAGAGAGAGAGAGAGAAAGAGAGAGAGAGAGAGAGAGCCGGGATAGAGGCACGCACCTAGACGCTCTCTCCACCTTTGTACACGCGTGTAAGTGCGTGGCCGGGGAACGGAAGAGGAGAGAGCACCAGTTGAATTGATCGCGTGAAACGGAGCAACAGAGAAGCCGGTACCGCGCGGATGGAAAGATGGAGGGAGAACGGACACGGGAGAGACAGAGCCGGCGAATAGTGCCGGGGTAGGTATATTCAGCCTAGCCGGTCGGACGGTGCACTGAACTTGGCAAGAAATCCAAGGTTGCATGGCTTAATGATCTAGTTTCTTCGGTAGCGATATGATTCACCATTATGCATCCACTCATTCGGCTCCTTTCCGCGACGAACGGCCGCACTACGTCGGTTCGAGTTGTTTCTGGAAAACGTTCATTGGCGACGCTTCACCGGATTTCGATCCCGTACATATTAGGGTGTCTCATAAGTTTCTTCCTTTTTTTCGTGCGAAACGAACACACGATATTTGTTGTGGATTTATTATGCCATACATAAAGTACCTTAAACTACCTAAAAGCTTGACATAACCTCAAACTTTGTAGTACCTAAAATCTTGAAATATATGTTTAATAAAAAATATATAACATTTCTTGTTGCCTTTGCTAAAAATAGTGGTAAAAAACGATTCTACTATCGCATTCACAGCGAACCAACCCGTTTAGTAGATTTTCATCGAATTCCTAGTCGACGTGCTCTAGTTTGAATACACCGTACAGCCGCGCTTCTATCATATCACTCTCATCGCGGCGCAGCGTCCGCGAACCTCCTCTGTTCGATTTCAACGGAGAAGAACTGGAATGGAACGTATCGATATCGCGGCATCTAGAAATCAAATTGCGCCGGAACAAATACAACGTATTCGAAGATAAAAAGAGAATAATAGAAAAATGGGGTTGTTATTAGCGCAAGGTGGTTATTAGAGATTGCGTTTTATTTGGTCGCGATCGCAAATGCCGCGCGTTACAGAAGGGAAAGGTATAAATCAGGTCGCACAGCAATCATCTCGAGTTTATCCTTTTCTTTTTTTCTATTATCACAGCCATTAGCTTTACCCTACGCTACCGCGTGGATGAGTAATTCTGAAACTAACCGGAATGTAGGCTCTCGATCGCTGATAACGGTACAATATTTAAAACCGCCCGTCAACGAGCGAATATAATAAACGATCGATATGAGAAACGATATATAAAATTTTAATAACGGAAGCATCACGTTCTTCGAAACGATAGTAAACTTTTAACGATTTTATCGTTTATACGCTATTTTCGTGTGGCGACTTGTTTTTATACCGAGCCAGGTTCAGCTTCCCTCGCCGCTGTAAAATACTCGCGGACCTACGGTTTCTTTTCGCCGTGACCTCGACGCGAAGTTGTGTCTCGTTGTTTTTATTATTCCGTCCCGGTAAATTAGATTTCACGATCGCTTAGCCGCCGGCAATGTGGAAAATGGTTGTTCGTTCAAAGTTTCTCCGATCACTTTCCATGTTTGTTTCAGCGACGGAAAATAATCGGCCTTTACCGGCTCTCGCGACTGTTTCCAGGAGAAATTCGTTTTCGAATGGAATTCCGATATCACCTTGGCTCTTTACAAGCAACGAAGTGATTTATGTATGTCCGAATGAAGAATCATCGATCGAACATTCGTCGATCACGACGTGATCGAACGATCGTCGATTCGACGATCAGGCAGCTGAAATAGTGAAGAATAATAAAAGAATTTTTAAAAAAGAAATTGAAATATTTGGTAACACGTTTTAAGAGTAATAACTATTTTTTAATATTTACTATATTTACTAACCGTATATGATACGATTGTATTCAGCATTTAAAATGGGCGCGTACAACAACATTCAGTTACTATTTCTCAGAAGCGAATTCCAACTGCGGCGGTTCTCGCGAGCGCCGGTAAAAAATTGAGCCGTAGAAACCGTCTCACCATAGTGTCATCAGATCGCAAGTCGAACGTTTTTGCCCAGGATCATGTGTCTTCATTTCGCGAACGTGTCCTCGTTACTCGAGTGACTCGGTATGAATCCAGTCATAGAGAAACCCGAGCGGATTTCTGGTGGGTTTAGAGTTAGTCCGGTAACACGATCATCGATCAAAGGATGCTCGCTACGTTGCTTCTTCATCGAGTTACCGTATTCCCGGTGTCCAAAAGCGGTTTTACCCTTCGATGTATCTTCCGCATTGCTCCTTTGATAATAACGGAAAATCTTGCTGTAGAAAACCAATACATTCATCAAGCACAATTTCTTAACTTATTCTTGAATGAAAATAACATTTATCAAGCGAGTCGTTACTTTTGAAAGTGTTATAAGTCCACTTATATATTTATATATTATATATATATTTTTTTATAACGAGATATTTTTGCGTTTGAATCGGTTTAAAAATATTGGCAGAAATTAATCGATTCCGGTGATATTTTTAATATCGTAAACCTGTTGCTTTTTATTATGAAACGATAATTATTAGAATTGTTGAAGACGATAAGCAATTTTTTAGTTTCAGATAAACTTATACCACTTTTAATAATAATAATATGAGCAATAAAAGCAAGAGGAAAGAGCCCATATTTTTATAGATTATCGACTTTACTGAAATAAATCTTTTGCGAGCGCGATCCTCGTTGCATGCGTAAACGTCTCTGACTTAGTGTGCCGGTAAGTGGAACTCACTTGCAACAGGTGTTTTCAGTGAGTGGAACAATATGTAAATGATATTTGCAAATGAGTGTACATACTTATGCAATTTGCTCTCTCGGAACATGTCGCAAGTTACTTTGCTAGTGTATTCACGCCTTAAAACAACGTAACAAAGTACTAAACACTTTGGAAAGAAACAATATTTATCTTGTATATCACACTTTTTCAATGGTATTTCACTAAATATGTTTCAAATTGTTTTTTTAAATCCTTAAAAATATAAGAACGATTAACATCGTCGTTTACTTCGACGAGAATATATTATCATCGAATCGTACGAATGTATTAGGGACTAAAAGTTTGTGAGGTTATGTCAGGTGAAAAGTTTGTTTTTACATATTTCATCGGGGAAAAGCACCGCTTATAGATAAACGAAGACAGATAAAATACCTCACAGACAAACGAAGAATGAAAAGAAAAGAAAATCTATGCAATACCCACGTGTACGTGTCGAGGTGACAGTTACAAAGATGCAAACGGTCGGCGAGCAAGCAACCTGATTTTTTCCAAACGAGTCAATCATGAAATTCTCGGGACGGTTGTCCACTTGCAGCGCGCAGGGCGATTCAATTTAATCGAGTGCCTCGATTGTGATTTAAGATTGAAAGTTTCCAGTTCATTGACTTTTCTTCCCGGAACAGACGAACACGTGCGTATTCCACGAGGCCTTTCAATCGAAAATTCTCCGCCAAGAGGATATCTCACGTGAAAGTCGTCGCAGTCGAGGCACGAAGGGCTACACCGCACAGAACCCGACGCGCGCGTATCGAACGTATTAGAATGCATTTCTTTTGTTTCTCCAGCTTGCGCGCGGTGCCCCGTTCACAATGTCCAACTGCATTCCGAAGGGCGTGCCACTTCCTGCACGTGTGTCCTCCAGGCAGCCTTGTCCCCCCACCTCCCCCCCTCTGCTATTTTGTGTCCATAAACGTATTCATAGAACGAACCCAATGAATCATGCGTACACTTTGCTCGCTATCACTTCGAACTTCTTAATTGCAACGGAAATCTAACCTATCGAATTGAATAAGTAATAGAATGGACACGCGGTGTTTTTTTTTCTCTTAACATTCAGATGACGGGAAGTGAGAATTTTTAAAAAATAACAAAAAATAAAAGCTACACAAATTCGTACCAGACCTTGGCATATTTTATTCGCAATGAAAATAAAAAAAAATAACTATTTGAAATCATAGCAATTTGAAATAATAAATTCATTCATTATTTTGATTTTTTTGCAGCAATTGGTTTGGTCAATTGAGATATTACGCGGATTTTTACGGAAAACTGAAAATTGAATTATCGGTTGTTTCCTTAATCGTTTTAATGAGTTACAAATTAGATGCAAATACACGCCAGTTATTTGAATTATTCCGACTTCCACGCGTTGTACTAATCACAGATTATATTATACAAAATGATGTCGTCTTGTAAAAATGCTTCCGCTACTGTAAACACGTGCTGCTTACAAGTTGTGCATATTTACCACCGGCGAGTGCATTGAATTAACAGGATGCATGTTAACTCGATGGACATGTGACACGTGTACTACAATGAGAAAAAGAAACATTCGGATACTATATACCGCTTACTTTTCAACGGTCTGTCATTTTGCTGAAAATTAGTATTTCCGCATACTGGTTGTATTATTGCGACAACTACTGTTACACTGCTGCAGTTAACTAGAACTTATGCAAGGTGTTTCTTTACATTCGAATATCTCCGTTTTGTTTGCTGACAGGAAAAGATGTCTCGACGTAACCTAACATAACCTGATTTTTTTTCAAAGCTAGGAATATTATTATTGACATTTTTTTTTCTCCCGAGGTCATTGCTCCGAGTTAACTTATGTTTATATATCAGTAGAAGCTAGTCTTTCTGTATCATTGGCCCATTTCCTGTACCATAATTACATATAACGTATCTAATCTAAAAATAGGTCTGCTAAGATTACAGAATAGTCACGATTGGAACCCGAGCCAATAAATTACGAATATTAAAATCTTAAAATTAGCGCACGATGAAGATTCACTTCGATTATTTTAAACTGAGCAATTACTTAGTCGCTATCTTAATTAAGCCGATTGTTCGGTTAATTGAACCGAAGACGGAGATAATCGGTAACAGTAAAGCATTCCACCGTTAGCTGGGACGATTTACGTTCGATTCTTTTTAGCCTGGCAATTAGATAATGCACCGGCGCATACTTTCACGAATGAACTTTGAATGTTGAAAGTGAAATTGTAGAGATTCCTCTCTTAATGCTAGGTTATGTCAGGTTATGTTACAATGGTGATTCAGCCAATCGACCTATCAATTAATGAATCTCTAAAGAGACATGTCGGGAAGTATCAATTTCGATGTCTGTTATTCGATGACGACAAGGATACGGAAGACTTCGTATTTTACAGAATTGTATAGAGTTGAAAGGTTGCCAGGTTAACCCTTTGCACTCGAAGCCATTTTTACTGTAATTCTAATATAATTTTTCTGACATACAGCATTTTCATTTTATATGACAAAATTTTTTTTATGCGTATGAAATTGTATCTTGTAAATTCATAAAATAACAGTTATACCTTTAATAATTTTTGAAATTTAATTTTTCATACTATAAAAATTATTTCGAAATGTACCGTAACAATTTTATTGGTGCCTCATTCCTACTTATTGTTCGACGAAGCGTTGAAACATTGAACGAAGCTACTCCACGAGACGCATGATTGATAAATTGAATGATAAACTGACAAGCATGATTGGCCTTCTCATCAGCGCGCTGTATCTTCGTCCCGATCGGTGGTCGAATAATGAAAAAAAAACAAAAACAAAGGAAAGGCACGCGGCGCAAGGCTGCTTGGAGGACACGCGGAGACAGGAAACGTGGTGGGGCCCTTCGGAATGCAATTCGACGGACGCGGACGAAATTCATTCTAAACCGACGCGTACAAGCGCGTGTCCCTTCGCGGGCACTTTGTCCTTCGTGGATCTGCTGCGATGACCGGTAGTGTAAGGCAGAGGAAAAGAAAGCGGTCGAAGAAGACAGAGGGAGAAAGAGAAGAGAAAGAGAGATAGAGAGAGAAGAGGTGGAGAGAGAGAGAAGAGAAAGAGAGATGGCTAGAGCGAGGTAGAAGGAGGGAGGGGCAAAGAGACGGAGAGAAAATGAAAAAGGAGAGGGGGGCGAAGAGGTGGCGCAGAGGGAAGGAAGAAAACCCCTCGGAGACGTGACGCGCCTCTCGATGCGAATTCTAAGCTTCCAGGCTGATGGCCTCCGGGCCCCGAGGGCTTCTGAAACCTATGAGAGCTCTGCCGTCCTTTCCTCGATAAGCTACGATACCCAGCGTTCGCGCCGCTACGGGCAGCCAAAGTGGAATGAACTGCTTCTTCCCTCCGGATGGAATACTCGTGCTACTCTCTTCGCTTTAATGCACTTTAATTGATAGTGGCCCCGTGGTTCGATTAAAATTAAAGCGATTCTAAAATATACGTTCGCGGCGCGGCCCCGCAACGGAATCATCCTTCGTGCTGTTTTTATTTTTGCTGTTTTTTTCTCTATCCGCTTTCATCCGAGACGGAAAACGCTGAATGTTGAAATTGATTATTAGTACCGGCGTAAAGATTAGATGCAGCCAATTTTTTTTTTACCAGGGCAACACGGCTTGTAATCTGCACGTGCTGGACCGTACGTCTCTTTAACTCTCTATGGCCTGGATTATGTTATCGTTGCTTCCCGGCTGGTATTATTTTATTGTGGATACCGTAGAACCTCGATTATCCATGGTAATTAGGGAAACGCGAATATTCTGATAATGGAACGGTTAATTTCTACTTAATATTTCTACTAAATAACAATTTCATCTCTTGTTTCTCCATCCTTTTCGAATTTGTTAATTATCAGATTTTACCAAATTCTTGCAGTTTCTTCTCAAAACTTGATTGAAGATGAATAGGGTATATTTCAGCAAATTTGAATAACGCAAGAATAATCGAGAGACTGATTACTTATTTGAGTACTATAATTATGTCCATAATGAAGCAAATGATGTCTAAGTATGAGTGATCCACACAAGCAAAAATTGATGTTACTGATAGATGAAACTTAGGCTATCACGGTGCAAGAATTAAATGCGAAAGTAATTCGTGGAGCTTTAATATATAGCAATTATTTCATTATTTACAATACAGTAACTATTAATATAATATTATATTATATTATATTAGGTTATTAAGTATGATTCAACGTTACTCTACAATTATACTGTATTGTATAATCTATGCATTTCATAGTTAATAACTTAATACATTGTACACAATACTCGCCGTGAGCATCGCTGCGATGTGTACGCAATACGCGTCTTGATTAGTCTGTTTTATCAGTACACATCCTGAAACCCCGTTGGATTATCGTCACAATGGGTGGGATTCCGACTCGCAGAAACGCAGAATCAGTCGAATCACCGCGGACCAGGTGGAATCTTTTGTGCGGCCGCCGTGCGGAACGCGCTGCATCATCCATTCGATGGACGGTAGGAAACTATTTTCTCGAGGAAAAACTAGAAAAGACACACGCGTGGATGGTCTTTTAGCGCCGCGATTGCCATAATGGAGAGTCTCCGCGATGGTTGCCTCTTCTCTCCGCATCATTGTCCACCGGTCCGAACGGATTTCATTTCCCCGAGGCCTTGGAACGACTCCCCAGAACAAAAACTCACTTCTGCGTATGCACACGCTCGTTTCGCGAATTAACCATCTGACGGAAGTGAATGCAACTTCTAGGCTTCGCGGCCTCCCTTCCGTTTTCTATGCAGAATTTATAAAATCATCGAAATAAATCGAAACACCCTTTTAACCATTTCAGTGCCAACCGAAAGATTCGCGTGTATTCGAAACTCGTTTGATGTGGTTTAACGCGTTTAGTGCTACGTCAGTCCCCAGGGACTGACAGTGAACTTTCCGTTCAGGCGGCGTCAGTACCTAGGGACTGACAATCGACCTTTCGTTTCGACGATATGGATTCTAAGGACTGTGTCATATAATGACATCTTTTTAGTTTATTGGTTTATATATTTTAAGGAAATATGGATTTTTTAATATCAATATAAATTTATCAGTATTAAGCCTTCGCCTGAGCGAAAAGTATAGCAAAATCGGCGTAGCACTCAACGTGTTAAATATTGTAAAGAAAGCTTAAAATTAATGTTCACTTTAAGTAATATTGGTTTACTGTAATAGAATTCAGTATTTTTAATATTTTAATATTGTAATATTTTAATATTGTAATATTTTAATATTGTAATATTGTAATATTTTAATATTGTAATATTTTAATATTGTAATATCTTAATATTAAAAATACTGAATTTTAATGAGAAATGCGTGTCGAACGAAAAGCTTCGCTTTACCCAGCGGACGTGGTGACTCTGTCGTAGCCAAAGGGTTAAGATGCGACGAAAGTTGACCAACGTGGAAATTCCAGTTCGTCCGCAATAATAACTGTAATTTCTAAGATATAATACCTATACGCGCACGTTTCCCGAAAACGTCTACGGTACCCAAAGTTTGAAACTAGTTCGGGAACTCTTGTCCCAAACTACGAAGCGAACCGTGTTGCCGCGTAGCACGCCCGCGATGCAGAAATCTCGTGAGGATCACTTCCAAGACTGGAATACGACGTGCCGCGAGTACAAACTTCGGGTTGGGGAAGAATGGCAGCTAATCGACCGTGAAATCGTGTAATTCGAGGCGATTAAACTCATGCGTGAAATCTCGTAACTTGTGGGAGGGGGGGAGGTGAGGTAGGAAAGCACGAAGCGTAATCAAATATTTTATGAATTTTCGTGCGATCGAGCGAAGTTAGCCAACCTTGAAGGAAACATTCCGACAATCTAAGCCGTCGATTAATCGCTTTGATGTACTCCGCGTATTTTTGCGCAATTATTCCATTTGATTCCAAAACAACTTTTGCAACAATAAGGTTTAGATTTGAAAAATTGGCAAGTAGTAAAACTGTTGGTAGGAGTCGCACGAATCAATTTTGTATGCATCAAAATTGATTCTGTTAAATAGAATGGAAATACCACGAGCCAGAAGAATTATTTCAAATTTACAGTTAAAATAGCTCCGAGTGCAAAGGGTTAAACACAGGAGGACGCTACGCATTTTTATAGTAAAAACACCCTTGTCTTAAAAATGTCCTATTCGTGACAATTCTCTCCTACATATCATATAGCAAAAAAAAGCGAAAATATTAAGTTGAACAATTTTGTTAAAACTTTAAAAAGCGTTCGTTTTATCATTCTGTAAAATTTAATATTAAATTTTTTTTTTAACCGCACCATTTATTCCATTCACGAATCCGCGAGCTCGAAAATTCGTCTCGCGAAAAAACAGAACGCATCGCCGGTTGTACGCGCGCGCATTGTTGCAAAAGATGGAGCCTCGAAGCGCCGATAAACAACGTGAATCGTCTCGAGGAAGATGTCGCGAAATCCTCCGTTATCATGAAATTTGAATAACGCTCGCGACCTGACGCGGCTTTTTAGATTCTATTCCCGACTCGCCCGCATGTCCGATCCGACGCGGCCCCCTGTCTAATAAATATCCCGAGCGTCGTTTAACCGGGGGAACGCGTCGCTGAATAAAATTCAGCCGGGCATTTCGGACCGGCGGTGAAAAAGGTTCGCGAGTCGACGCGGCGGCGGTGTGTACACGGCTTCGTGGATACACCGCGGAACCAAATGGAAGTTACTAAAGATAGGAGAAAAGAGATTGGGGAAAAGGAAGACGCCCACGTGGCCGCGATAGTAACTCGACTGTCGTGGACGCTCGGTTACGTTTCACCGGGGGATCTTCATTCATCCCGCCCCATAACTCGCCGACGCGACGGCGACGCTCTTCTTCCTGGTGAGAGGAACGAGTTGCGATCGCTAAGAGTTCGTAGAAATTTTTCATTTCATTTAGAATACATCTTTGTTTTTGCTGCGACCACAAATATCCACCATGTATGCGACAACTAGGTTCGTTTATTTAATTATTCATTAATAGGTATAAACTATTTGATACACAAAGTTTATTATACATCATAGCCGATAAGAATATTTAAAGTCAAGGTCGATAGGTTTACAATAATTACTTGCATCAAAATTCGTCTCTTAAAAATGGATGACTTGTTAACAATCAAATTTAATAATAAACTGGTGAAACAGGCGAAATTTGATCTGAACGCGTATTGGCGTTTACAGTACCGGGTGGCCAACATGTGTTGGACGCCAATATGCGCCAACAGTAGTCGAAGGGTTAATGTATGCATCGCGTTTGCGATGTATGTAATTGGAAAGCGATGCGAACGTCTCGCAACTAGAATAGAAACTTCCACGAAATTGGACAGGCGCTGATAGTTGAAAGCAATTAGAAGAAATTCCTTCCGATTGTCTGACGGAGGGTTTAATTAATCGTGGTGGTGGACTCTGACGGTCGAAGGAATCCATAAGATATGGAGGATAGTTTATAATAACTTCGGTGTCCATCAAAGTCAGAAAAGTTGGAGATCGCTCGGCTATGGCCCACTCTCCAAAAGCAATTATGGGGTCAGTCGTCGATCGGCGATCGTCGGAGGATCGAATTAGCCTCGCAAGATCGGCTTAGCCGCGCGGCAGCTCCTGAAATTCGTGTCCCCGGCGTGTTCCGAGTAAGAGCACGTAGCTCGGAGCGCGTTTCGAGGCGGGGATCGTGATCGCCGGTCGAAGGAATTTCTCTAGCGGCGCATTTGAATTCTATTCGCTGCACGTGCCGCGTGCGCTGCCTCGCGGCACGCTGTGCTCTCGCTGCTCGTGGCTCTCTCGCCCCGTTCGTGGCTCACCGGCGAACGCGCAGGGAGCCTCGCGGCAGAGAACCGCTCGCTGGCCAGCAGCAACCGGGGAAAACTGGATTCGCGCTGTCTTATCTGACAGCAGGTAAATTAGAGGAAGGCGCATCACGCGCGCGGCGCTCCAGGATCGATAAAAAGGAAAATACCGGCGCGTGCCGGTTGACCCCTCTGGGTTATCTCGTTCCCCGTTGGTCAACAAGTGCAACAGGTTATTTGACGAAAGAGATCGCGGCCGACCACGGGGAAACGTAATCGTGATTTATGCGCGCAACGCCTCCGGTTTTCCTGAGCGCGGACGCGCTGTAGAACTGTTCCCGCGTTTACACGGCCTCTTCCTCTATCGTCTATCGCAGGGCTTCTTAAACTTTTGTCATTCACGACCCCATTTATGATTGCGAGTTTCTTGACGACCCCATACAAATATAAAAGAAAAATAAATTAATATTTTTTGATGATTTATTTATTAGGCAACAATATACAAATACATATACATATGAAAATATATAGTTTTAGATTTAATTATATTTAATTATATTTGACATTAAAATCTCTCTCGTCCGCAGAATTTTGCTACGCGACCCCATTTGGGGTCGCGACCCATAGTTTAAGAAGCCCTGGTCTATCGCGTCCATGGTCAGGCATTTACCCCGAGAACATGGAAAAATGTCGTAGAAACTGTTCATATTATTGTTGTATCCATTTTAATTAAATAACGAATGAGAAGGTAATTCGGAAAAAATTAAAAAAGTATGCATTATTACCGAAAGGTATGCATTTTAGAACGTTTTTAGTCTTTGCATTCAGAACATTTTCATGCATAAATTATATATTAGAACTTGAACAATAATATGTTTCTGTAAATAGTTTACGTAACATTGATGTAGTAATATCAGGTAATCTGAAAAATGACAGAGTTCTTTAAAATTGCCATTTGATTCAAACAATACGCGTACAAATTCTAACAGATATTAAATAATCGTTTCAGAAATATCTAAACGAAACGACATTAATATAACGTTATATAGCTAAAAATTATTTCGAGAAAAACCAATCTTAATTTTTGCATAGAATTATATAAGAAAAATTTAATTTTTAAGAGTAAAAATATTCAATTCTTTTAATACTTAAGGGTGCGTTTAATCGTGTCGATATTGGAGAGGAAATTTGCATGCTCATAAGTATAGAGATTCACGCGTAACTACGTGTATCCGAACAATTCTTCGATCCATCGATCGAAGATTTGTTCCTTTTGTTCGCGCGAGGCTCATTTCCGGTCTCTCGCTATCACAAAATCGCTTCGCCGAGGCTTCAGCCAGCTCCGCAAGATTAAGGAAACTGGCTCTCGGCAGATATTGAATATCCCGTAACTACATCCCGTGCGCTGTGTTTTAATAAATAGCCGTGGATAGTGATGCATAGTGACTCGGTATAAATAATCGCCGCCGAGTTGAACTAATATATTCACGGCTACCGATCGCACACTGTACATCGCGCCGTTTCGGTATCGCGTCTCGCGTTCGGAACAAACCGAGTACGATGAATTCGAATAAATTCATGATAACTTTGGAGTGAAACCATTGAAATTATTATTGACAATTATTGCAATTATTATTGACAATTATTGCAATTATTATTGACAATTATTGAACTTATTATTGACAATTATTTGTCAATGGTGGTATTTGATGCATAAGACCACACTGTATATTAATTCTCTTCCACGCCGTGCTTTAATTCTACGTGCTAATTTTACTATAATTTCTGTTGCAGATACTTCTTCCCTATGATTGCTGTTACTTCGATAAAAACGAAGCTGCCGTAAGTGCCAAACTAATTAGAATTTATTAGCTTCTTATGAACAATGTAGCAGTATCCTCCAAATCTTTATAGAAATGATTCCACGATTCAATTGCCGTTATTTTCATTGCATTATTCACCTCCGATGCACACGACACGCACTATACCCAAGCACACAGGCGTCTCAAAGTAGATTTCGAGTAAAACTATTTCTCCATCAAATCGAAATAATTGCAAGCAGCTGATATACAGTAACGTGTCATAAAAGTAGAACACCGACGCTATATTTGTTCCTTTTAAAGAAGATTCGGTTTGGCAACTCCGTAGTCACGGACGAATGAAAAAGTATCTCACGTAGTCACGGAGCTAATCTTAATTAACACGATTTTTACTAAAATGGTAATTTTAATTATGCATATAAAATTTAATCTTGTAACTCGTGCGACAACAGTTATACTTTAAATAATTTTTGAAATCTAATTTTTCATAATATAAAGATTATATTGAAACGTGCTGTAACAATTTTAGTGGTGCCTCGGAGTCACCACTCGAGTGCAGAGGGTTAAAAATCAGATCATTTTAATTTCTGTTGGCTGCTCAAACATTGCGATCGGATTATAGATACTGTAACGTTAACCGCGGCGCGACGGAATGCGTTTCGCGTTCGATGGGTGATCGAGTGTGTCGGTAATCCTTTTCCTAGCTGCCAGGAAAGGATAAGAGGGCCGTGGCGGCGGCGGCGGCGGCAGGACAGACAGGTGTATGGTATCCAATCCTTCGTTGCTCCTAATTGCATGCTAATATGCTCCGCTTCGAATGGAAAGGACTTTTATATCTAAACAACCATAGGTTTTTTGCGTTGAATAATGCCTGTGCCTTATCCTTGGCATACTTTTACATGGAAGACTGTGGTATCTCGCTTTTGTAACCTGCGTTTTCGAGAGAAACTCCGACGTAACTGAATCGTTGACAAAAACATTGCGCCTTCGCAATAAATAGTTAATATAATGTACATATAAGAGCGTGATAGAATAGAATTCAGGTTTTAGGTTTTAATTGGTGGAAACGAGCGTAGATTTTATGCATTTATGGAAAAAATGAAAAATATATAACTATTATATTATATAAATAACTATTAAATAAATATTATATAAATATTAAATAAGACAATAAAAAGTTTATTGCAACATTTTACACGCGTCCTTTGGTTTCAACAGATTTCTCTTATAAGCAATAAGGGTACGAATACTTCTGGGACTGCCTGTATATGTGTAGCGTCAAGTGTAAACATATGCTGTGGAAACGTCGCGTCGCGTCGTGTGCAAAACGTAAAAGATTCAAAGTTTCGCGTTAACTTCGAAAGGAAATTCCAGTTCCAGCTAGACCGCGACAGCAAAGTGGTGTTCGCAGTCGCCAAAGCCAAACGGCCGTGTTACATTCTCCGCTTGAGCAAAGTAATAAAGCTCCGGCAACGGTGACTCTCGATACCTGGAGGAAGCAGTCGCTCTTATTCTCGCTATGATTACATCGTTTCCGTCGTTAAGTACTCGGCACCAATCGCACCCTCCTTCGCTCTGCCTCCACTTTCTATAACCCCCGGGTAGAAAATTATAATTTTCGAATTCTCCGGGCATCATCGCTCGTCCGATCCTCATACATACATTCATGGTCCCGGGAGGACGGAGCCTGGCCGGTTGATGACTTCGACGAGTTCATCCCGCTTCCTTCCTTCCATTTCTGCATTAACATTTTTTTTTTTTTCGTTGGAAGTATATTGCTCTAAAATCGACCCTAATCCTTCATCCATGAAATATGGTGAATGGAGTATTACAACTCAATCGTTGGCTGGGGTTATGGAATAAATTGGTGCGTCCATCAGCTATTCGACAAATCAGTTAACTGTTTTCCATAAACGTCGTATTTGGTAGCTTCTTCCACTTCAAATATATTTTCGAAAATTATTAATGATTGTCGCCCGCTTAATTATTATAATTTCGTTCCACGTATTTTGTGGAGCTGTTTTTAACGTCGACTCGAATGATTGATGGAAGACTCCTCTACCTTCAATAATAGGAATTTAAATTCCTGTTGTTTCATCGCTTTTAGGTTATGTTGGGAATATTATTAGGTTATTTGAGACTATGCTAGGAATATTATTAGGTTATTTGAGACTATGCTAGGAATATTGTTAGGTTATTTGAGACTATGCTAGGAATATTATTAGGTTATTTTAGATTATGTCAGAAATATTATTATGTTATTTTAGATTATGTCAGAAATATTCGTCGACTCGTCGGGACGGCCAGTTTTCAGCATACTTCGGTAAAATCTTCGATGACGCATGCTCGGGAGAAGTTGTAGCAGAGCAACTGTTCACGTTCCGTGAATAAATGACTTCCTGAACCGATGAAAGTCTATGCTTGTCTTCGTTCATCGAGCCCGTTATGATCCCCGACTTTCGATCTTCTCCTTTCGTCCTCCGCGGAATTATACAAACGGAATTGCATATCTCTTCTCCTCGGTCATCTCCTCTTCTTTCTAAGACGCGGACGCGGCAATGCAGAATACGGCGTCTTCGTGCCTCTCGTAGATACAGTTCGTGATTTATCGCGTCGTCGGAACGCATCAAGGTTTTCCACCTGTATTACGGCATCGCTGCGCGCCGCTGTCGAGATAGAAGCGATACGGGCGGACCAATACGACGCCCGACAGTAGGTCATCATTCTGACGTCCTAATTAAAGTTTCGCTTCGATTAAATTCACCTCGGTTCCGTAACGTACGTTCAACCGTTCCGTCGAAAAATTAGGGTGTCCCATAAGTTTCTCCCTTTTTTCATGCGAAACGAATACACGACATTTTATTGTGGTTTTATTATGCCATATATGAAGTACCTTAAACTACCTAAAAGCTTGACATAACCTCAAACTTTGTAGTACCTAAAATCTTGAAATATATGTTTAATAAAAAATATATAACATTTCTTGTTGCCTTTGCTAAAAATAGTGGTAAAAAACGATTCTACTATCGCATTCACAGCGAACCAACCCGTTTGGTAGATCTTCTCCATGAATACACGATATTTGTTGTGGATTTATTATGTTATATATGAACCGTTCTGTTTTATAATCCTTCTTCCATCTCTCAGGAAGCCTCCTCGTTATGTCCTCCTTCCAAAATTGTTGAAGCTTATTTGCAAAATATTCATCTAGGTGCGTTTTTATTTCGCTTATGGACAGAATGCATAAACATAGTAAAAATATAATACGAATCTATTCGAAACGTCGTTAATCCCAAAAACGGAGAAGAAATTGCTTCCGTATCATAAATGTTTAGTCGAGCATTGCACCGTAAGTCACGCGCTACTAATCTAGTCCGTTATCTCAGCCAGAAGGCGGCAACATTCTTTATATTTTCATATAATATAAAATATTCCATTTATAGAATAATTTTAAACTGATAGAAATTTTATGAAAAACAACAGTCGCAAAATTCTTAAGAACGCGCGCTAAGAAATGCAAGTTTTTATTATTAAAATATTAAGAAGATATATAGGACATTTCTATAATATTGTTGATATAAATAACTTTGAATAATTGCAACCTATTTTTAATTGGCAATAGTATTTTGGTTATCGTTTATATAATTTTGATTATACAAAGAGACATATGAATTCGTTTGAATTTCAATGATATATTTCCTTTCCACCTGTTCGCTCAATTTTGTCTGCAATTCGATATCGTTATAGTTGTTGATAACTATATATATACAGTTGGCTTTGCTGAACAAGGAATTACATTTCCTTCATTCACAGCGTAGGATTCGTAATATGCTTTCGTTCGTGCAACAACAACGAGGCGGAATTTCTATCTTTTCGACGACATCGCGAACGCCACGCTAGAAGGAAGAGAGAAACGATACAACCGAGTCTATGGTATTATCCTGATACGCACGGCACAGTCCCGTAAGAGGAAAGAGACTGTCCCTATCGGCGCGCGCGCGCGCGCTGGTTTCGAGCGGAAACGAATGATTTATCGAAACACGTAATCTGTCTAATGTCTGATAAAAGGCCGCATAGAAATGTTCATTCAGCGAAAATACAGCTTCGCTGCCTCGCGGAGGCTAAAGCGTATGTTCCACGTCGGAACGATTTAAAAGGGTGAATCGATTACTGTCCCCCCCCTCCACGACTACCATCGTCCCGAGATTAATTACTGACAAACGTACGCAAACATTCGAATATATAATTTCGCGTATGTTAAACACTGCGCGTCGCGGTAAATCATATTCCATGGTATCGAGAGAGACATTCGTGGTATCGCGATACACGAGTAGCAACAAATGTACAGCGATAGTAACTTTTGCCGACGTTAATTTAGTGCCGAAACAGTTTTCGCAAATTTTCGTGAACTTTCTCGTTGATATCGTTTAAGTTATCTATGTCACGGTACGATCGTTTTGTTTTCGATTTTGTAAGCGATTTGATAATTGCTGATATCGAACGCTCCAAGGACTGTCTCAATTTTCATCAAGGTATTAATGAAACAAAGTTTAAATAAATATGTTATCGAAGTGAGATAGAAATATTTAAAAATTCAATAGAATTGGATATATATTGGAAGATATGAAAAACATGCGATAATTTTCGACAGCAAAAACTATTAATAGTTGTTCGCTTTTACTCTAGACTGTGTCATAAAACCGTGCTAATAAACGTAATAATAATATAATAATAATAATAATAGTAATAATAATATAATAATAATAATAATAGTAATAATAATATAATAATAATAATAATAGTAATAATAATAATAATAAAAATAATAATAATAATGAAACAATAAGAGTCTATCCACCGCGTTGACGGAAATGATTAGAGCGTGTTGCGACCATTATCCCGTAGCGGCCGCCAGTCTGCGGGACGATTAACGCAGTTCCCCCTGTAATGAATTGCGTAGGATCGATCGAGGAAGGGAAGAAGATCGGATCCAACTAGTCGGCAGGAAAAGAAGAACAAAGGCTTCGGGGGCCGGTCGAAGCCTGATAATTCCCGTCTGGGTTCCGTGACAACCACGCTAGTTAACGTTTATATGGAATCGAGCCGGCAAGAGTCGGCCGTCGGAGTCGAACAGGTGCACGAATTGGTTCATTCGACGGGGCCCGGAGAGCTCATTCTTTCCTCTATCCAGTTCTCCTTCTTTCCTATGCAGCAGTTCTCCTTCTTTCCTATCCAGGTCTCCTTCTTTCCTATCCAGGTCTCCTTCTTTCCTATCCAGCAGTCCTCCTTCTCCGTTCATCTTCCGTGCACCTTCCAGCATCCCTCGGTCCTTCTCATCGGGCTTCTCGGTCTCTAATTCTCCGGAGGGGAACAAAAACTTAATCGGTTGCTTCCTCTGCCCTCCTTTAGCGAATAGAACGACCCGCGGCTGAACCACGACGGAGGCCGTGACGCGGGAAGAAGGAGCATAAAGTGACACGCGCACACACACACACGGCCGTGAAATTAACTTTTTCAGGGAGAAAAAGTTGATCCTTTTTCTGGCGTTTTTTCGGAGGCCGAAAAGCAGATTTGCATCGCGTTTGGTCCCGAAATTGGAATATCTGTCGCCCCGAATTTCAGCGTTCTTGGAATTTGGTGTTTTGGAAAGGAAATTTAGAATTTTACATTTTGACTTGTGTACTTCTCTTCAAAAGCGGACACCTGCGGATTTAGTGTGAATCTATGAATTTAGTATGAATAATTTCTCACTCGGTTTGGGTAACATTTTATGCTCGGCGTTAAGTTTTTTCGTACTGTCGATGATACACATTGAAATAGAATCAGAAATGCTAGTAGATTAAACTAATTAGTTTACTTAAACGGATGCTAATGTTAAACGCATTTTCGCTAAGGAAAAAGTTGCTTTAACCCTTTGCACTCGAGGCCATTCTAGCTCTAAATCTAAAATAATGTCTTACAGTATTTTCATTTTGTATTTTATATATATATATACGAAATTTATTCTCGTGATTCATACTAACAGTTAACAATTTTTCTAAAATTAAACATTGTTGCTATAAAAATGATTTTGAAAGGCGAAAGAACAATATTAGTGGTGCTTGAGAGTCACCGTTCGTGTGCAAAGTGTTAAACTACTTCAGGAATCGGTTATGAGTGACTTTTGGAACACCCTGTATAACAATATAATGTTGGTAACCGTGGCCCTCGCCTTACGGCCGTACAATTTGAATCCCAACACCGAAAACCGAGTCGAAGCAAGCGGATGCTCGCCATATATATACATACACCGAAGAAGCCTGGATCTCCTCGTCGCTCTGTATCTATTAAATCAGCAGTTGAAACCGGTACAACGAGTTTCTTCTTCATTTTCTAAATCGCATCGAACGAAAATTGACCGAGGAATGCTACCACAAATCAGATTCGAGCGAATTTTTTTATCGGACAATTACGTCGTTGATTGTCGGTGGCGCTGTGTGCGCCGTCTCGTAAAAATCGAGGAGGCCGCGCCTGGTGTTGCGGGCACGGGTCCGGGGCGTTGGGTAGAGCGAGAGCGAAGGAAAAGGGAAGGAAACGAGAGGAAGAGAAAAGGGAAGAAGAGAAGAGAAACGAAAAGAGTTGAGAAACGAAAAGAGAAGGAAAGGGAATAAAAGGAAATAAGGCGGGCAGAAATCTAGCCGGAGGGAGGGGGGAATCTTTCGAGAGGCGCACGATCAGGATTACCTTCGCGGTGATCTTCGTATCCAGTAGCTATAAGCAACCGCCGTTCGTTTATGCGGCGTGTCTCGAGCGTGTAGGTGCAAGGAGCCGATCGCGCGCGGTCGCGACTCCCCGTGTTATTAAACCTTTGCACTCGAATGGCGACTCCGAGGCACCACTAAAATTATTCTATTGCGTTCGATAATAATTTTTATAATTAGTTGAGATTTATTTATATATTTTAAATATAGTTGAGATTTAAAAAAATGTTTGAATAGTGAAATTGTTGCTATAAATCGCAAGAATCAATTTCGTAAGCGTAAAGGTGCACTTTATTGTACAGAATAGAAATACCATGAGCCAGAAGAATTATTTCATATTTTTTAGATAAAATGTCTTCGAGTGCAAAGGGTAAAACCCCTTTCTATACTTTGACGAGTCGGGCACGCGACGAAAATTTTTACCTTCGTGAAGATTCGATTTTATCTCAATAAAAAATACTCTAAGTAAAAGCTATAATTATAAAACTCATTCGCTAAAAACTAGTATTATAGATATTTCGCGACGATATATAACAAGAAACCAGCACCAGAATACGCAGCAACAAGCCGACCAGAGCGCGTTTCGCTAAAATCGAATCCGATAAATATGCACGCCTCGTCCGGTTGTAATTGCAACGCCGTCGTGCGCGAGGGTATCGGTATTCAATTAATGGAACTAGAACGCATTTCGCGAGGAGAGAAACGGCGGTCGGGAGGGGGTTAACTATTTGCCATAAATAATTACCTAACATGGAAGCCATTAAGGCTAGAACGTAATGTACATAAGGGAAGAGGATAAATTGAATATTAATACAAGACTGTGACGAAGGGAGAGGATGAACGCGACAAAGACGCGAACGATCCTGTACCAATAAATAACGTTGAAACATAATACACGAAGGAGATAACTCGTCTAACAGGAATGCCACGCGGGTTTTGTCCCGGGCAACGTAAGAATACGTTGATCGCCGGGGCTCTCCGCGATTTTTTTCGCCGGGACTCTTCGCTAGGGTTCCCCTTACCAGAAATAGGCACTTCGGAGATCTAGATAGATGCGGCGACCATTTAACACGGCTCGGACTATCCGGCGTCCAATCTCTGAGATTGTTGACGCCGCCGTGACCGCCGCCGCGCGAAGTCGCATCCTGAAATCGTGGATGATTGCAAACTAGCAAACCCTCGCGCTAGCGGACAATTTTTCCCGGCGCCGCTTCGCAACGCTTCGCAACGCTTCGCGCAGCTCCGCGCGAGCAAGATGGTAAAGTGAGAACAGTTAACCGCGCGAAATTTACGGCTCTATTGACGGTGATTAATGGGATAGTTCAATCTATTTATAATTTGGCGTTGGCCGCGGACGGGCAGCGGGGAGGGGGATCCGATGCGAGTCACGATTCCGTATCCTTTCAGGGGAGGATTTATGGAATTGACGCGACCGCCTTTCCCGGGTTAATTATTTTGTCGCGAACAGCCGCTCGTACGTTATATTTGTTACTTCGCGCGCGCGGAAGAACTTTCTCCGTCGTAAAAGTCTTGTCGGAAGGGCCGCGTAATTAGAGATGCGGATTAGACTTTTTAACCCTTTGCACTCGAGTGGTCGTGCACTGGTTCATTAATAGTTGTTTGCAAGTTGCAATAATAATCAACTGTTCGCAGCAGTTGTTTATATGGTTTTATTTAATTACTACGAGCGAACGCTTCTCTACTAAATATTGTATAATCTGATGTAATTAATTTTATTCAATTTTACAGTAGTTGAAGCCTGCGACTGACTCATTTCGTTCGTCAAGACTTCTACGCCTATGCGCTAGACTCTTTGCCAATGTACCACCTCGCGTAGTCGACTTTCTTCGCTGCGCCGGGCGCGCTACCCGGCTTTCCCCTATCTTTTTTAAAACAAGTTGGCATTCGATTTCAAGAAATCGATCTAAATATTGGTGTAACATACTTACGCCCGTATACAGAATGCGTTCACTGTCGAGCGCGCGCACGCGAATTGTATAGTTAATGCCGACTCGTCTGAGAAACGTCGATGGATGCACTGTCTGTCTACTTATTGATGGAAGCGTTGTCGACACGAATCCGGCGGAAGTCACGCGCGGGAAAACTGCCTCTTGGTTGGCCGGCCGATTATCTTTTCTGATCGTTCGACGTGAATGAGAAACTGTGAACATAACGCGAACATGAGCAGTTTGAAAAATAAAAAACACGCTGACAAGTTACTCAAAATTATATAACTATCTTTGACTGTTTGATTGTTGGGTAATGATGCGATGTTTAAGAATTTTTTATAAACGTAAAAATTGAGGGGTCACGAAAGGGAAGATTGAGAGAACTCAGCGAAATCTCCATAGATAATCCGGGAATGTTTTCCGAACCGATACTTCATTTTCCTATCGAGATATCTTAACAATCAATCGTTTAAGATCGATAATTTTATGAGATAGCGGTAATGCCCCGGTTTAATGCCAAAACAAAGAATCTGGGGGCTGTCGTTTCGACGAATTTAGTCTCAGTAGCGTTTCATCGATTAGTCATAACAGCTCGTTTCGCTACAACCCCCCCTCGATCCTGCATAAATCCCATACCGTTCCGTGCGTGCCGCCCGGAATTCATTCCCGACCCCGAGCAACGGTGCTGCCTCTTCTTTTTCTGAAAATTCCGTCGCTCGACGTCCACGGAGTCTGGGCCAAGACATGCTCGAGGACCGTCTACGATCCCGATGCAGTAGACTCGCCGTGCAGAAATAACGCGTAGGCACAAAATAACCAGCTCGAAAACGGAAAGGGTACCCGCGGACCGATGCGGTAAGGACGAACGATTAAGGTTCGGAAGAGCGAAGAAGACGCGTCAGAAAGCAAAACGACAGACGCGAGAATACGTCTGTAAATTCGATAAGAGATACAAAAGCGTTTGCCGGAAAGGTTTCGAGGGAAAAAAGTCGCGGAGAAAGCGACAAGAAAGAGAGAGAGAGAGAGAAAGAGAGAGAGAGAGAGACCCATTTCGCATTCTGCGGAGAACTAGTCAGCGGCTAACTATAAGAGAAGCTAACTATAACTCGGAGTCTCTACCCCTCAGGTGGCTATTTCCAGCGTTCCGTTTGTCGCACTGCCAATCCCCCCTCTTGGTCTCTCTCGTCTACTTTCCTCCCTCTCTTATTACCCTCTCCGTGCTCCGAGTGCTATGGTCGCGCGAACGCCCCGTGTTTCCGCGGCGTGCCGTCGCATCGGTCGCGTAAAGTCGAAAGAACGCGGTGTTACGCCGCATCGGCCCCCATCCCTATGTATTAGGATGTCCCATATGTTTCTTCCCTTTTTTTCATGCGAAATGAATACACGATATTTGTTCAGGATTTATTATGTTATATATGAACCGTTCTGTTCTATAACCTTCTCCCATCTCTCAGGAAGCCTCATTATGCCCTCTTTCCAAAATTGTTGAAGCTTATTTGCAAAATATTGTGCGTTTTTATCGCGTGTAATGTATTTCAATATTTCGATATTTCAATATTTCAATATTTCAATATTTAATATTTCAATATTTCAATATTTCAATATTTCAATATTTCAATATTTCAATATTTAATATTTCAATATTCGATATTTCAATATTCAATATTTCAATAATCATTGAACTCTAATAGTAACCAGAAAACGGTAATAATCGACAAATTCACTATGGAAAATAATTTGTGTTTCAGATTTATTGCCAGAGTAAATGTAGGACGAGAACAGCTATTAAAGATGCTATAAACTGCTGGTTATTGGATTCTCTTCGAAGTAGAAGTATATTGTGAGTACATTTCAGGTATAACATTATTAACATATTTTATCGATGGACGGTAATCATTACCAATATTTAACTCCAACAAATGTAGAAGAGATTGAAATGAACGTTTGCGACTAACAAAATATAGGCAATAGTGCAGAGTTCTAACACTTTTTACTATATCTCGAACACGCAACGAGTATCGAGTTTCGCATATTCGCGAAGAATATCGATTACCGTGTCTCATCGCTTAGGGGTTGCCGAGGACATAGACTCGGAGAACGACGGAAATAAAGCTTATCGACTGCACTATATAAAAGTTTTATACAATAGATCTTATGACATTAACGCGTACAATCAAGGATATAAGGAAACACGGAAGAATCGTGGCGCACATTGACAAGCTAATAAATAGTCCGCGGAACTTTCTGCAGAAATTACAAGAAACGAGAGTCGACTATCTCTTCTCTTAATAGTTTGAATATTTTTATTATTTAAAGATGTCATGCTTCTGTTCTTTTATTTTATCTTATGTTCGTTCTATCTTAAATATTCGTTCTATCTCTAATATAATAAATGTAAGTAAATTGAAAATATAATATTAATTCAAAATAAATATATACTACTTGATTATAATTATATATTTTACTTCATTACTAGATTGGCAAAGCAACGATAGTGTCGGAGTTATGAATTGAAATATTACAAATAGAACCGCGCGGTATGTAATAATAAGTGTTAACAATAAATCTTCTTCTTCGGTAGAAGAATATTGAGAAAATTGTAAAGTTAAGATTACTTTTAAGTATTATAATCTATACGCGTGGTAAATTACATCGAATTACTATTAATAATTACGAAGTATTACTTAGGAGAGTGAGTTAATATTCATATCAGGAACAACACGTCTTCGGTTGTCCATATTTAGCCCTGCAATTATTATGGTATGACGTGACGTCTGGGTCGCTATTGGCGCATTACGTGTCACAGAGCGATGTTCACACGACACTGATGATTCTCGCTGCTTGCAAGTAAACAACTTATGAATGGAGTGACAGGAAACAGTAGAGCTGCATGAATAATTGTCAATTAAGGAATTGTACATGTTATGTACATAAATTGCTTAACAAAACGAAGCAGAGTAATTACTTTTTCTTTATCCGTTCTTACAATTTATCGAGTAGGTTTCTTCTCACGCTGTGGCTTTATATTTAAATATTATTTTAAATACTTTCGATTATGATTCGATTTAACCCTTTGCAGTCGGGACAATTTTAAGATTAGATCCAAAATTGCTATTTCGACCAGCTGTAATATAGCACTTAGTATAATTTATGCATGTGAAATTATTTTGATTTTGAATTAATTATTAGAGTTTTCTTCAAATATCTTTAGACAAATAATAATACCTAGAATGTTTATTATAAAAAAAGGAAAAATTATAACAAACTCTTAATCTCCCGTCGCATCCATAAATATTAAATAAGCTAATAAAAAGTTTATTGCAAAATTGTACACGCGTCCCTTGATTTCAACAGATTTCTCTTACAAGCAACGAGGGTACGAACACTTATGGGACTGACTGTATAGATATAGACCAGACTCGCGCACAGGCGCGGAGTGCTCGCGCAGAAAAACACGCGCTCGCCGACTTTGCGTGGCACTTCAATTACGGGGGGATTCGTAGCAGATCGAAGATCCGCGGGGTCAGTGCACGGATCTATTTCCACAACTTTCAGTCGCTTCTGCTCTGGCTAAATTCTATTATTTATTTACGGCCGGGCTTCTCTATAGGGCTTGAGAAAGCGGAAAGTTCATCGGGACGACTTCTACGGCTTCGAAGATACCAGCGATTATCTCGTTGATCTTCTCTCTACGAATGAATTTTCAGCGAGGAAACTTTAGAAGCGTCGACAAATTAGAAAAACACGACCTAAGTACTTTTTATCAACCCACTTTATTCTCTGCAACGACACGTTTCAAAAATATTAGCGTACACAGATTTTCGCACAGTTTGTTTCAATTACAAACATTTTCTGGATTTTATGTTTTTAGGATGCGAATTTTCATGGTGAAATAACTACGTAAAAATTCGTAATAATTACGTAAAATTCACGTCGTTCGCAAAATGGAAAACGGTGATTGAACAGAAAATTTTGTTTTTATTAAATCATATAAACTAGACTAAATAACATCGAATGGAATAAAATTCTCGTAAAAATGTTGCTGTTATTTATGAAAAAACTCGATAACTTAGAAAAAAATTACAACAAAAATTTACGGTTACGAAACGATAAATTCGACGGAAGATTTGCAGTTCCCGAGTCCCAAGAATTCGCGGATAGTGGTAAAAGTCGATAAGTATCCTATGCTCGCAGTTTGTCAAAACTCTCTGTGGTCCGTTGGTATATCGTATCGTGGGCTGTGCATTAGTAGCTACCGCGTTCGCTGTCTTGGTTATCTTGGGTCGGCTGGTATTTGATTGCCGGCCGCCGCGTGCCGCAAGAATGCGGACTTGTAATGATAACGCGCCGTTCATTTAAATTTCATGCATTTAGCCGTAGTTATGCGCGACGGTAGCGTTGTTCCGTTTTATCTCTCGGTTACCGTTTTCGGTGTTCGTCGCCGAGTTATGCGGATGATTGAGATGTCTCGATAGCGACGAAAGAACGTTTTCGTACGACAATGATTATTTACGATACGAGTCGTTTTACTTAAACGTTGTAAATTGTCCCACTGTGGTTCCCTCTGGTAGTAATTGACTATAGTGATTATGTTCGAAATATCCGTGAAATAATGCTCGACGAGACAGAGAAATTCCTACGATATCAAGCGAATCTCCGTGCTCTATTTAACGACCGTCCCGCGAGTAGACAGAGCTCTCGTTGAATCGATGGTGCCCCATGCCCGCGCTCGCGCGCGCGCGCCGCAAGAAGTCCCGCTCGAAGACCGTCTAATTACAGTCGGCTCTTTAGGGATTAAGTTCGCGTTTAAGTTTTTCATGCAGCCTTGGCCGGGCCCCGTTCGTTTCGCGACCGAACAGGCACTGTGATTAAGCGACCGACGCGATTAGAGTCGATCTGAATTAACCAAGGCGATTCGTGGGGCCGTACTGAAAAACCAACGTTCCAGACCCCGAACGATGTTCCACGGACGATCAAAGGATTGCGTGCATCCGGCGCATCAATTGGAACAGAATTTTTCCGTGGTTTCGATTACTTTAACTCGACCCGCGAAGATTGGCTCCGGTTTAGGTAATTGTTTCTTTCCTGGAGAGGCTCGCAGGTTAATTGTTCTACAAGGTGTCGCGAAATTGTTTGCACAACTCGTTTCAATTACTTTCGAAAGCGGAGAGTTTGGAAACAATATTATAATATTTAACAATATTACGATATTATAATATTATAATATTTAACAATATTACAATATTATATTTAACACTAGATTGCCTAGGCAAGTCATTTTGACTGCTTTTCAATTTCAATTAGAAGAATAATTATGTAAATAATGACACAGCTTCTTATAATTTCGTGACTTTTTCTACAACATATAAATGCGTTTATAAATCATTGTTGTTGCCCTCCCCCCCCCCTCCTTCATTTCCGGTATATATATATGTGTTATACCTATATTGCCGAAAGCACTCATTTTCCCGTCTTCAAGTTCCCGTCTTTCTAGTGTTAATATTATAATATATATATACAATATTATATTATATTTAACAATATTATTCGGACGACGGATAAGAGATAAAAACTATCGAACAGCGCTTCGAAAATTAATAGATCATTGAAAATTACAGGACTCGCGCGACGCTGCTTACTTATGTTGTTCCTAGCAATAAAAAGAGAGGCGGCGGTGGAGGGTGGGGGGGGGGGGGGGCTGTATTCTACAGGTGAATAAAACGCTGCAGAAAACGTAGATCGTTATCCGGCACTCGATTAACATAATTAACGATTGGAATACGAGGCATAAAGCTACTTACACACACACAGTAACGATACGAACAACCTTAACCCACCGGCAACGCAATCGTTTGGAAAACACGTCATAATAACCGGGTAAAAGAGCCGATTATGCGAACAAACGATTGGAAGCCGTTCTTCTCGATTGGAAGATTATTCGGAATTTTATTGCTACATTGCCGGTTGGACAAAAGAAAAAATGGCCAGTAATTCATAACTTTCGTCATCTTTGCTCTACAGTCAAGGTTCAAGTTCTCCTTTGATTCGAGAACAAGAACGCTGGTAACGCCGCGGCTGTGTAATTCAGGGGAAAGGAAAATCACATCGGTGTTGCAACGCGAATTCGATTCACGGTCGAACAACTTGCCTGTAAAAGCAACGAAATTCCAGCCGCGATCTTTATTGCGGAGCCTGAGCTGGCGAACCCGAGGCGGCGGTGTTTCTTTTAAAGAAGAATTTCAAACGTGCGACGTATATATTTCCTTTGAGGAATTTTTAGTTTATGCAATTCTAGAGTAAGGAAATATATCGGTTCGTCGAATTTGTATTTGTAAAACGATTCATAAGTTTCAGTGTTCAGTCATGAAAAATTTAGTTACGAAAAAATTTCTCCATTTCTATTTTATCGTTTTATGTTGGAAACGGCGATAGTTCGTTGCTTTGAATTTTTATTCTCGTCTCGGACACGAAGACGAAATAACTTTCGAAGCGATTGGACAAAAAGTGAATAATCATATTTTCTGCTTGAAATCGAAGGAAATTAAAAGATATTTCGAATTTTTGTGGCGTTAGTTTTATTATACTATTATTGAAAAATAATAATAATTTCCGACTGTGAATAACATTTGCGACACCCTGCATACTTTACTGCTACAATTCTGCATTGTTTTCACCGCGCAATTAGCCTTTCAGACTACCAGCATATAAAATCCTTTACGAAGTCGAGTTAGATTTGAATATTTGCTTTCACTCCTCGAATGCAAATCGTCTCGCATGCGAAACATCGATAACACGTACCCGACAATTACTCAAACCTACTGTAAAATTTATTAAAATATCATTCATTTTCTATGGTTGAGCATGCGAAATTAAATTCCATGTAATTCTCTTGCACGAGTACTATACCGCTCCCTTTAAATATTCCACGACCCAAATATTTAACAGAGGAATTGGAATTTAATTGCCGCAGAAACGGAATTCTACAGAGCCAGAAATATTTGCTCCGTGCTCGCGACGCCCAGTTGCCAAACTGAACGAGTCTGGGACATTTAAAGCATACACTGCCACCGATATATGTACGATGCCAGTTGAATACAATATACGAATCGTCGAACCGAGGTTCTATAAAATTCCCTTTCAAGTGTGATCATACATTGAATTGCAAACGAATTGTTGATATACAATGAGTGAAAAAAGTATTCGCAAATACTTAATAATAATACCTAAATACTAAGTATTAACTAATTATATATTAAGACTAACTTAAATATATTTCCATGACTAAACTGTTGGTCTTTGAACAAAACCAGTCTAGTCATTTCTATCATAAATGAGTTTTGTTTCGTATTATTTATAACATCGAAGATCCCCGCGAAAAACGATTGCGCAAGCGAACACGTAATAAACGATCGTCGATTAGAAATCTCGGATATTTTTCAAATTACAGGACTAATAAGAATATCGATGTACGAAACCGCGGAGCGTATAATGCTCGAAAATTATAGTCGTAACGAGCCGCGTTTGACGAGGGTCGGGGAAAGCTAAAGAAACGTTCATAGCGCGTTATGTCATGTTCAATGCGAGAAATTTAAGGCGCCGAAGCGCGGACCCCGGTGTGCTAGAATGCCGTGCCCGGGTATAACTTTTTTTTTGTTCGGAATAATGAAGGCGTAACTGAGGAGGAAGAGTAATGCAAACGAAAGCGGGCGCCGCAATCCGACTCGAAATAATTGCTGCGCGGAGATCGATGTGGAAATGTAAAAATCGATTAATATTCTGCGGCGCGTTTTGCACGAGGAATGTTGGTTTCGCGATGCATTGTTGCGCCGAGGAATCAGCGCCGAAAAAAATTCGTTTATTCCTATCTTTCTAATTAACGAAAGTTCGCTGTTCACTTTATGTTAAACGGTTTTACAAAGCGAACATGCATCGCGCTTTAATATACGATATTTTAGTATATGATATATTATATGTACGATATAATATATATACGATTATTTATAACAATTACCGTTGTGATGTGCATTTTCTGCGAAGCGATACACTCGTATAGTGATAGACACGACTATTGAGTTTTGTCAGGTTATGTCATTCGCATTCTGTACCGTTTCGAATTCATATCTTTCTGACGTAGAAAAATATGACGCCCGTTTGAAAAGTAGAAGTTGTCCTTCATTTTGTGTATCATTTGCTACAGTAAATATAACTCAAGAAATCTTTATACCAAATCGAGTAAAATATATGAAACATCAGTTACCATTGAACGTCCATAAAAATCGTTCGTTGCGATTGATTTCTAAGTATATTATACGAAACGATTTGTATAAACAAGCTCCGCAGCTTCGTTCCAAAAAGGTTATCAAAATCAAAACACAGAACCAGCATCAATAATATCGAATTTACTTACATTGGTTCAGTGAATGCAAAGCACAGCCGATGGGACGCGGCGGTGTTTTCTGTACACGCGAGGAACACACAAAGGTTACAAACGAGAGCCGACTCTCGCGCTCCCATTGATCGTGCAACGGACCGTAATTTTTCCAGGATTAATTTCACTTTAATTTAGCCGGTTAACTGGCCGACTTCAAGGTATGCAACAAACGTTTCTCTCCTTCTCCCCCTCCCCCCTCCTATCGAACGTCACGGTGTATATATCGCGACACCTCCTCTCTCTACAGGCAACGAGTGAAAGTACAGAATTCTTGCGGCCGGGTTTCAGCCGAGGGCTCGCGTCTGAAGAGGCTTACGCAATGCGTATGGTAACAGGTGTATTAACTGTGTAATAACGTGTCCAGCGGATTGGTGCTCGTTCGCACTTGCGTATCAGTCATGATGTTGCAGTACGGCCGAAAAATCTCGCGCGAACGTAACGAGTTCTGATTGCTCGATAAACAGATGCCGGAGTGTCCTACATAAAAACCTATTTTTAATAACTCTGCTGTTGATTTATAATTTCGATTCATTTTCTACAAATTAAAATCCTCTTATAGCTCCAAAAGTATTATAACGCTATAGAATGTTGAATAAATTTGGAAAAACGATAGGACATTATTACGATATCTTTAATTTATTTCGAAGTTAATTTTATGGAGCTTTAACAAGTGAATGGTATGTATTTAAATGAATTTATATGTATTTATAATGCCTGTCTATCTAACTATGATCCCATTTATTAGCTGCTTCAAATAAGAGTACATTTATCAATTAATTTATATATTTAGAAGGTGTCGAAATTTGGTTCCCCGATTAAATATACATACAAAATGGCGATATAAGACACTGCGTTATGTGGGTGTAACCTATCGGTTGTTAGGCGCAGTTAGAATACAGACTGCAACGTTCGCTTTTTATAAAATAGTTCTCACTTTCTCGCCACACTCACACGATACTACAAAACAAAATACGCTCGCTGTTCTCGCCGTCTGTTCCGCTGTATCGCCCGCTTTGCACTTCAGTTCGATTTGACCGTTGCCGCAGAGCAGCGCGTAAACAAAACACGTCTTTCTAAGAACGTTCGAAGACACGGTGAATCCCTACAGATATAATGCAATAATTTTTTTACGAAGGACTGACATATTTATACGAATTATTTTTTACAAATATAGTAGCGAGAAATGGAAATTGAAACGAATAACGCAACAATTTTGCGGTAAATCATTCTACGAGTGGACCTTGTGATAAAGACGCGCACGTCTATAAATACCAAGGCTGGACAATTTTTCAAGAATACTGTTCGCATTCGAGCTAGTTATCAGGAAGTACAGAAACGTCATTATGGAAAAAAGATCGTTATTAATAGTAAATAAGAAGCTGCTCGACGAGGACCAGAAACGAGTTCCAACTCGGAACGACAAACTGCAGAAGACATCCTGTAAGACAGGTAGCAACGCGGACTCGATTAGAAAACCAACATTGAGCGAAATAAAATACGCACGAATTATACTGGAAAAAAAAGACCGGATGTGGCATCGAGTTTTAACGGTATATACACAGCGAAGACAGAAAGAAGATCGTTTATTGGTTAACGTTTTGAAAAGTCAACGGTAAATGTCAACGCACGATTGTTTCCCGATGAATTGCGTCAGTCGCATTCTGTCGGACACTCGTAATCTAAATTACCCGTTGCGAGCGGAATGCGACTGAATCTCGGCCCACAATGCGCATTCTTGCTTCGGCGGATTCGTCGAATCGCTCTCGCGTGTGAATTGCAACGCGGTCGAATCCACCTACCTTGTTTCACCGAGATACCGCAGGCAAAGAACCGAGAGCATGGAAATGCCAAAAATTGAACATGCTTTAATATCATCGTTGTGGAAATACCTTTGGGAACGTGTATTGTAATTTTATTTCAATTGCATCGTAATTCGTAATTAATGTAATTTAATTATTTGATAACATTATTGGAATTGCAATTTCGAATTACATTGTAATTTATTTGAATGGGGATTTGAATTACGAATAAAAATATAATTGAATTACTTTATACAATTCCTTGAATAACAATATGAACAAGGTAATAATAATTGTGGTGGTAATATTAAACTAACGATTGAACTGTTCCAGCACGATATAAAATTCTTTATGAACGCATAGTAATTCGATATTATAATACCGGTGGTATGACAAGTTTGTGGAGCAACGCAATTGAGGCTACAACTCGGAGAATCTTTAACTCGCAACCAGATCGTCCTCGCAACTAATAATTTCGAACAGGTTTCAACTAAAAGTCGCTCTGATCGTCTTTTTTATCTATTCGTCGCACATCTTATAATTTTTCTTTTTGGTTTCAAGTTTCACCGAATAAAATTCATTTTATTCGTACGGAAAGCAAATTGCTAATGCAAGTATGTCAAACATTTACAAGTGAAGTGTGCCATGAGAACAAGTGCAAACAATTAGAGTGAGAGAGAGAGAGAATCATACTATACATTATAATCGCTGTAAACGTTAACACATCACTGACTGGAAGCCGATAAATCAGATTTCTACCAATAATTTGTTATCTATTATTCAGGTAAAAGTGTTAGTTTTTATTACTATTTATTAAACTTTGCAGCGTGTGTTTCCTTCTCCAATCTATTGAACGAGCGAAGTGGAACTTGAAATTCAAATGAAAGTGTAAAAGAAAATCACGACGGACAATATGCCCGTATCTCTCTCGACCGATACGCAGATAATTTTCTCTTTCAAATGGAGGCTCGTTCGAAGAAGACGAATACGCGTTGCACACGTAGCCACGCGAAGTGGAGTTTCGATGACGTCCTACTTAAGATCCTTCCGGAATAAAGGAGCGAACATTCGCGATAAAATCTTCCATAGATTTCTCTTCTGTTTAGAAATCTCGCGTTGAGGTCAGCTATACGCCACAGTGTCTTTTGATTATCCTTGTTATCGCGGTAATTTGGTGGCAAATGAAATTTTGGCGCATCCAAGGGAATCGGCGTGTTTCCGCGGACGAACGACGCGCGAACATCGCCGCTGAAAGATTTCTCCCCTTGGTAAACGCCTCGTTCCTGAATTACCATAATTTGCTTGCGGTATTCCCGCTATCATTGCTATATTGTACTCCAATTGCTTTCAGCAGAAACTCCCTCCGGTCAACGAAACGCTGCTAATCCGCAAGCGAACATAACCTATAATTATATTTTATTTTATTATATAAATTATTGATATATAAATAAAAATTAATTGTCACATTGTGTATATTTGCGTTCCACGAATTTTTATGCGGAGCTTACGTTGCGTGGGTTTTTCAGCTTCGCGAACACATCATAATCGCCGTATATACTCGTCACTGTCCACATCGAAGACCTCGGTGGCGACATTACTTGCGTTAGTCGTTCGGCATGCGCGTTATGCGAAACCATGCGATATTCTCCCATCCGTGTAAATCTGTGTACTTACATACGCAGGCGAGTGCAGTTCCTGTATACTCCTGCAATGTCCCTGCGCACAGACTATGTACGACTGTGTACGACTGTATACGACTGTATACAAACCGCATACGACCGCGTACGGCCACAAGGACTTTCTCCAGCCCGGGGCGTAGTACGCGCTCTCAGGTATCGTAAGTTTGCTTACTCGGCCGTGCGCGCGCCGTCCCGTGTTCCTTTCTTTCGTGTGCCTGAAAGTTAATGCGCTCCAAGCGCGTTCGCACTAATATCCGTAGCTCGAGGTTCTCTATTGGCTCCTCGGATTAATTAATTAGAAACTCGTGACTGCAAAAGCTCGGGACGTAATTTCTGATGGCTCGCCGAACGACCGACGCAACCGAAATGATGAATCGCTGTGCTCGTTTCGTTGCTCGGATTTTTTGATGTTTTTGTATTTTATTTTCGATGTAATACTCGCGAACCCGCTCGTAAATTTATGCTAGTATTGTATTAGCTATATTCTATACCATATTATAGTATAATATAGGAAAAAAGGATATTATACTATAATATTCTGTACTTTACTATACTATACTATATTGTACTCTGCTGTATAATATAATATATCATACTATACTGTAGTGTACATAGGATATATAGTACATTATGCTACAGTATTCTATACTGTATTATAATATATATCATATTTACATTATATATAGAAAAAATATTTAAAAATTGAATATATTATTCTCGTAACAAGTCTGGCGTGGTCAAGGAGTTAAAGTACAAATTTGATTTATTAAAAAGAGTTCACTTTTGCAAGCAGGATCGAAATTCAAATACTTTTGAACCAGAAGCGATTTTAGGTTAGTCCTTTCCTGGAAGTTATAGTCGCCGTATTTGTGCCGGTATATAGGAAAATAATAAGTGTGATCTGCACGCGAAGTGCGTTTTGAAACGACCAATCAGTGGCTTTGGATCGACTCAAATCCAGAGATAGCCGGCCGTCATTATCGCTTTGTCCGGCGCGACAGGTGCCTGAGCAGCGAAGACGTTCGAGCGGCACTTCTGACCACCTGAAATAGCGCTCAGCTATTCCGTTGACTTTTACGATTACAGGCGCTTTAAACGTACAAATAATATTCCACTGCGATTTTGACCGCCCGAGGCCACAGTGTTTTCCACGTGATCGTTAGCACTTTATCAAACCGTCGTTGACTTTCCTTATAAAATTCGATATAAATCATCGGAAGTATTAATCGCGATACCGTATAGAAATATAACGATGAAAACAGTGTGTCAACTAAATTCAGTGTATCTATTTTCACTTACTCGTTTCGTCGAAATACAGTTATTTAATTTGAAATCAAATTATTTGCAACGGTTTAGTATATTTTTATTTCGATAAAATATTGTATAGCGATAACCCTTTTTAAATTTTTTAATATTGTTCAGTTTTTTATCTTATTCTTCCATTTTTCTACACTTTTGATTCCATTTTTGATTCCATCAATGTCTAATTATTGTTTGGTGGCATGGTCACCGATCTTGCGATTCCGCGATGTATGTTCAAGGGATTGCTTAAATCGCTTCGTTCAACCACCGCCACCGCGTCGTGTCGCAAGAAACGCATCTTCGGTTGGAACGACAGGTGGTTTCCGTGCGAATTAACGAGTCCTCGCGATTATCTTTTATATACGTTAATTGGCTCCTCTGGGGTGGGAGAGCGAAGGCGAATAACGTTTTTTTTCCGTAGCGGCAGATACGTCTAACCTGATGTCGTTTCGGTAAAAAAAACAAGATCTCGGGACCGGGAAAACACATTGGCAGGTTATGCCAGGTTATGTTTCGAAATTGTTTCGAATCGTATTACTCGGTGTCGAAGTTCGAAAGTGTCTCGATATGCTGTGGACCTTTTTTCGAACAAAAGGCACGCTCTGTATACATTATTAGTGTCTTGAGTATATATGTATGAAACTAGAAACTTCTCGGCTAAAAAACATGGCTCGACAGGACAGCTTTAAAATGATTGTACTAAATTCTTTTAAACAGAATCGTAGATCGCCCTATGAAAACGCACTCCAACAAATCGGGAAATGAAATATTGACAACAAAACAATTACCTTAAATTTCTCCTCAACCGCAGAATAATTCAGCTGATCAGGTGTCGATCCGATCTGTTACTAATCGAAATTATAATATGTATAGTATAGACATACGACGCACTGACAATGCGCACGCACCATATCCGGACTATACTTTGCCGCACAGACAACGCATGTTTCGACCATAAGGACAACTTCAGGCGAGTGATTTGCGACAATTTACCACCGCGGCAATTTTCCGTCGAAAAAACATTCGACCGTGGCTCCCTGCCGCCACGTTTTAGTAATACGACGATTTATACGAAGCGATTTACGCGAGGCGATAATTCGGCGGCAAAAATTCACGTTTATCAGAAAAAGGGCACGCACAGAAAAGTGCTGGCGAAGAAGTGTGTGGCAATCCGACGCCGCGGCAATTTACCGCCACGTTTTAGCGGAACAGATTTTTTTCGCCGTACTTCGCACAGCGGAAATCGTAGCGCACAAGGACGCGGTATGTTTGCATGTTCTTCAAACGTTGTCGCCACCGTTATATGGTACCATAGTTACCATTTGTATCGGCATTTGGTACGTACAATCATTTTTTCATTGAAGAAAATAACTTGACATAACCTGACATATTTTCATTCAGAAAAGAACTTCCGGAATATGGGATACTCGTATACGTAATGAAATAATTCATTTTTCTAGGTGAACAATTTTATCTCGTGTTAACTCGAATTGACTGACAACACAAATGCTTCTTTCAGAAATCTTGCAATGGCAAAGATGCATTCTATACTATTGAATAACACATGTAAAAGGCAAGCTTCTATACCAAGAACTTGCATTTCTATATTTTTTTAACGAGTAAGTAAAACAATGAACTTTAATCGTAATTCCATGTGTTTGCCTTTACAATGCTTATTAATATTTTGAATATTCGAATAAAATTATTGTTTCCAAGACGACCGAGTGCCGAAACATGACTTCATCGATCATTGGAATCCAATAGCGGCAGAATAGCGAAACAAAGGTCGCTCCTGTCAAATAAGAATCAAGACCACACGATCGCCGTAAATAGCAGCAAAAAGATTCTCGGAAACCTCACCATCGACACCTGTATAGCGAAAATTGTCGAGTACCCGTGAATACAGATTACGCCGCGAAGTTGGTTGGTGCCATAACTGACAGTCGCCGCCGGTCTCGATGATTCCTCACGTGACGCTCTCGTTAACGAAGGGTTCGCTTTGTACTCGATGGTTGATCTCTCGTGAGCAGCTGTCAAGTTTGCGCGACCGCCGGCTTCCACGCTCGCGAGCACAATCCTTAGTCGTGTTTTGGTCGGCGGGGCAATCTCGCCGCGTGTTTGTTGCCACTGACGTTGCAATTGAAGCAGCAGTTAAGTTCTTCGGCCGCGAAATTGCTCGAGATCGTGACTTCTTTGGTAGCGCAACCCTGTGTTCACCTCTCCC
>NC_135777.1:7120743-7395528 GCF_028453695.1 Augochlora pura
ATTCTTTCTACGCGTCAGGACACTTTGTACCACACAGATAAACTGTTTCCAATTGTACAATCGCAAACAAAACGGAAGCAAAGCGATGGACACACCTGGACGTTTACCAACAAGATATAGTCCGAATAAATAGACGCGGCATGCTACATTACAATATAATCATAAACACGTGAGATACATATATATATGTACGTATGTCTTTTTCGGTATTTACAGAAATCCGAAGGATTCTTAACGCGAGTGCACCGCACCATACATATACATATAGATATACATATATTATGTTAGAATAGAATATAGAATAGAATATAGTGGACAGCGCGTAACATTATGACGATGCAACGAAAGCGACTCGTCGTTTCTGGTTGCGATTCTTTACCCCCCTATATAACATGGTAACTTTGGTTTCGTTCAAAGATTATACACTATTCTAAAAAATCAATCGAGACGTCTTGTACTGCCGCGCCGCGTGTACCCTGTTTCTTTTCTTCGGTTTCCATGTTTTTCTCCGTTCCCGATGTTAACACGCGTGGATCAATGATTCGTAACGAATTTGCAAATCGAATTGACTCGTTCTTTTTATCGGGAGTAGGTGCGTCGCGACGGACACAACCTCGTGGATTTCATCGAATTTGCGGCGAAACCCTGCACACGTAATCGTACACCTTACCGAAATCGGTTTCCCGGTTTCAAAGATCAGTCCCGTTACGTGCCATAGTATTCGACCACAGCTGTCCTCTTCCATCTCGCCTTGCGTCAACTTTACCTCCTTCTTCCTCTTCGCTTTTCATCCGAGCACATTTATCGTTTCTGGGATGAAAATCGCGATGGATCTCGCAAACTATCCTAAACGCACCGTCTTGCGTGCAAACGACGCTACCTAGCGTTTTATAGAATTTTCATAAGATTATTACGAGTACAATTCCATTACAGAGCTATCCTACATTACTTAATATGCATCTATCAACACGTTATCTATTTTGTTACCAACACTATTCTCTATAGTCGACCCTATCGTGCTATAACGTAAGTAAAGCTTTAGCTTCTTTATATGAATTTACTCTGTAGCTTGGTATGTATTCGCAGTAGCTTAGGACCCGCACGATCGGACTTACCTACTCGATCGCAATTGAAACTACAATACAATAGAACCCATTAGAATGGTTTCTGAAAGATTTCACATTTTTAATAGATATACTATATAATATCAAGGGTTCTACCACGATTTCAACTACCATGCTTGCGACTATTGCTATCGAAAAGAGAATATAGTACGCGCTATATTTTTGGACACGTACGTTCATGTGTTACACAAATAATACTAAACTACAATCCGTCCTATGTATATCATATCGTGTGTACTATGCGTAACAGCGTAACGAGTGTAGGAATACACGAACTCGTTCGAGATCCAACGTCAACGTAAAGGAAGCGTGTGTTATTTGTTCGTAACAGTTGACCGGCCCGAATTTATATCGTGTTTTCCTATGTGATTTGCAAATTCGACGAACGCTCGACACAATCGTGTTCAGGAACATCGGTATTTCTCGTAACGATCGTGGATCGTTATCGAGGGATTCGTCGATCGCGCGTATCATAATTCAAGAACCAAAGTAGAAAGAAAAGAGAATCAAGGTTTACCGTATCGTTCGCGAGGGAGGAACTTGTAAATCGCGTAAACTCGTTTCTCGGGACGGATATAAGGTTCGAGGGAAGGAATGCTTCGGAGAACTCTTCATCCTGCCTAATCGCTGATTTCGCTATCGGTTTCCCTGCAGCCATTCAGGGAATCCTAATTAGGCGGTTCTCCGTTCGTTAATGATCTCGCTATAATAATTCGAGCGGGGTGTCCGCGGCTCCGTCACGAGAAGTCATCCTGCGACATTCGATCGACCATCGAATACGATCCAACGATTTAGCACCGATCGAAAGAGTTCCAATTTACCAAACGCACATCTCAATGAACACACAACGCGCACAATACATTCTCTGTGTTTTGTTTACCTTGTCGACATACGATTCATGCTTTGGAACGCACGCACGCGTTATTACCGTCTATCCCGTTACACGCAACTACATATTTATATACAATCTGCGTTGCACGAGAGATTAACTGGATAATTTTTCGCAATATCGAGTACAGCTTGTTCTACGCCTCTCCTTTCTTTTTCTTGGAACGATGGAAAAGTTACAAACGCTTTTCCAGGCGGTTCAATTTCGGTTCAGTTTTCGCTCGTTCCTCGAGCACGGTGCTGCTAATATTTTGATCGTCGAGAATCAAAAGAGAGAACAAATTGATTTAAACAGCGATTGTCGGTTCACGCGATCTCCCACGCGATACCGCGAGACAACCACATTGGTATATTACTTATAGACGAACATCGAGTGTATAGCAACAAGAAGAAAAGCATACTCCGTTGTTTCGGCTGATTCCGACCTTTTCGACGAAGAGACCCCGCCAGGTGTAATCGATAATCAATGAAAATATAGCAAATTGCGTCCAGCTCGTGATTCCTCCGAGAATGACGAAAATGGAAAATTGTTCGTTGAAAAGTCGTGCGTCTATTGCTCCTCTTCCTCGTTCTGGTACGTTACGTAGCGCACGGACGATTTCTCGCCAATTATCAGGGACTGAAACGGTAACGGTCGCTAATTGTCGCGTGTTATCGCAGACGCATATGCAGCATAGATCTTTTGCGTGAAGAGCGTGTTACGTTGTAGCACCAGATTTAATCTTGAAATCTGGTCGATTTACCTTTTTCTCTTCTTTCGTCGGCGGTGCTCTCAAGAAATACATCAGTGGCGCGTACAGGAAATTTAAGACCGCTATACCGAACAGCATCCACTCGAACCCGATGCTGTTTACCAACGTACCACTGAGCGCGGGACCTGAAATAAGCAGTATTGTTAACTCCCGTGACATACATAAATTAACAATTACAACGTCTGTAATTGAAGCTTGTGGAATCCTAACATCGAAAGCATCGGTGGTTCAGTGGTAGAATGCTCGCCTGCCACGCGGGCGGCCCGGGTTCGATTCCCGGCCGATGCAATTTAATTTTTGATTTTTATTTATATTTTGAGTTACACTGAACACAAAGCATTTTTATACATAAATTAACAATTACAACGTCTGTAATTGAAGCTTGTGGAATCCTAACATCGAAAGCATCGGTGGTTCAGTGGTAGAATGCTCGCCTGCCACGCGGGCGGCCCGGGTTCGATTCCCGGCCGATGCAATTTAATTTTTGATATTTATTTATATTTTGAGTTACACTGAACACAAAGCATTTTTATAGAAACAGCTGATTTGGGGAAAAGAAAATATTTCGATTTTGAAGAAAAAGTTTACAGGGTTTCTGCGATAATTTTGTTTAAATGATATTGACCTTAAATTAAAGATCAAAGTGTTTACTTTTAGGATACTGATGTAAAAGTACGTACCAATGGCGAATCCTAAACAGAATGCTACGTCTCCGATAGCGTAGACACTCCCATAAACAGCGCTATGTCGAATGTCGACCAGATAGCCCAATTCAGGCATTATCGAACTGTCCACCATACCGATAGCAAATCCCAGACCGGCGTTGGGCACGATCAAATGGTCGATGCTCGTTGCGAGTGGTATCTACGGATACAAAAAGATCCTGTTGATCTCGGAGAGCGAACAAAATGACAAAATAGGTTTGCAAACGAGCAGATGCGATAGGTCAGGTGACACAGATACTCACGCACATCAGACAAACACCGATAACCACAAGTCCGATCAAAGAAGCCAACCATCTGTGACAAAAGTTTTAATTAGTAATACAACTGCAACAATTGCTGGCGCGATTATCTCGATTCGAAACTTCGAAAGAAAAAACAACAAAAAGCAATCCGCCCGAACAGGGACTCGAACCCTGGACCCTCAGATTAAAAGTCTGATGCTCTACCGACTGAGCTATCCAGGCAATGAAACTCTCCTGATTCATTGCTCCTCAGTAGCTGCGATAACCAGCTAATCGAATTCTCGAAATCGCATTATATTTTAATCAATTATAATCCCACGTAATTGACGCATATATCGCATCAATTACAATCTCGCTCTTCCGTTCACCACCAACCTGCCCATTCTATGTCCCAGCGGCCCAAACAGGTTAGTTCCAATTAAATAGCTGATGCTCGCTGGCAAAAACGCGGCGCCTTGTTCCCATCTACTTGCGCCCATCGTGTCCATCATCCAAATTGGGAGACTAGGTTCAAGCATAGCGATGCCCATGTTAGCGAACGTGATAGCACCTGACACGGAAGATGTATATTAGAGAGACAGATAGAGCCCAGAATGCAATTAAATGATACCGGACGAATCGAAAGAAAGAAGCACGGGTGAATGCACGCACCCGCAGCCAGCACGATGTAGGGGTCAGTAACCAGTGCTTTCAGTGAAGGTGGGTCCGCTTCGGTATAAACGACGGACGGTTGTAGTACCAGAAGTTGAAGAACTGAAACATTTTTGACGGTGACTTATTTACTGATAATGTTGCGTGAGAACCTAGGGCGTTAAAATATATAGTTTGCTTCGTATATTACATCGCTATATTATATTGTTATATTATATCGTATCATTATATCATATGCTTATCATTTTTATTATTATTCGATTATATTAAAAATTAAAAGACCATTTATTTATGCTAAATGTAATAAATTAAATTTAATTATCTCAATCTGCTCGCTTCAAGCGTAGCAATGCAAAGAGGCGAGATACTTACGGCCGTCGCCGAGGGCTAACGCTGAAAGTACCAAGAACGGTGCCGATTTGCCAACGAACTCGTACATGATACCTCCGAAGGGCGGTCCGATCAGAACACCGAGGGCTAAACCACCAAGCGCTATGCCCATCGCGTTTCCACGTTCCTTATCGTCCTGGTACCTTTCGGCTAACATACCCATGCCTGTGGATACACGACACGAAATCATTGGTTTACATTCGAAAGGACTTTCGCGAAGGAAACGATCGTAACAGGTGTCAAACGTTACCTGACACGCTCGAACACGAGGACCCAACACCTTGTAAAGCCCGCGCCAAGAAAAGAATGCCGTAACTTCGTCCGAACGCGAATATCAGCGTAGAAAGGAACATGATAATGAAGCCGGTGAACATAGGTATACTGTAACCGATCCTGCAAGCAAGGGCATCGTTTCATTTCGATACACGTATTACTGTATGTATATGTATATTGTATGCCATGCGGTGGTCGGGATCGCGAGTCATATCGTGACAGAGCAGGCCAACAGTAACCCGCGACAGTTGTGTTTTACTCACTTGTGCGTAAGCGGACCAACGATCGGATTGGCAAGCAGCTGCACGAAAGCTTTCGAGGCGAACATTATTCCGACGGCGACGGTCTCCTCCAACAGTTCTCGATGCCGTTGTTCCTTCTCTCTCCATTCAGTCAAATTCTCGCTGGCCGCGTCGCTTTCTACGCAATCGGTGAGTCTTCAGCAGGGGAAAACGCGAGGAAAATCGGGAAATGAATTGGCTAATAATGAAATTTGATATACACTCACGAATCCGAGACCATTTCAATAACCAAACTTCGTTTCACGGCTTTCGATATATTATGCAAAATTTGGTATACTCACGAATCTGAGACAATTTCAATAACCAAACTTCATTTTTCACAGCTTTCGATTTATTATGCAAAAGCGGTAGCGTTTTAACGACTGCAGATCTTTATGCAAACCTCTTTCATCAGTTGCAAAAAAGGCCATATTGAAATCTCTTTTTTCCATTAATAATTTCTATAACGCGAAGATAATGACGTTCGTAAACACACTTTTAACCTGTCTATTGCTTTGCGTGGTATCTACTAATTTTTGTCGCAATGCATCATTTCCTTTTTACCGCAATAATATAATGCGTATGATGTCCTTCTCCTATATATAAACTGCTATGTATATATAAGGAACTTCTAGCAGGTTTTTCAATAAATAATAGTAATAATAAAATAAAATCTAACGATTACATTGGAAAAGTATTTATTCCAAGATAGTATCGAACCTCGGAATTAGTGCACGTTTCGAAAAGATATGTCAGGTTATGTCAGTACTCGAAGGAATCATATTTTTTACGAATGGTGTTCGAATTTTGGAAACGAGAATCGCACAGCAGGTGTTTAAGCGAAAGAAATGACGATTAAAAAAAAAATTGGAATCTGGATACGATAATCGTAAAATTGTTAAGTAAATTCGACCAAGATTTGAATGTACACTGCAATTTTTTAACAATTCATTTTCATCTATTAACACATTCGCTACCAGCGTCGCGTGTGTGCGACGATCACCATTTTGTATTTCGCACAAAGAACATCAAATTGTATGAGTGTCACTTGTGTACGCGTTTGGTACAATGTCGTAGTGTTGAAGAGACGCTCGCGCTTGCTGCTATTCACACTTTATTAATACAACATTGTACAGGTATAATGTTCGCGATTTATATAAGCGTTCTTTGCGATTTCTGAATGTGCGTTCTGCGAATATGTCTTATATGATTTAGATGTGTTCTGTTCGATATCGGTTTGCGTTTTTCATGCGTTACGTTCGAGTTTGATTTTCGTTCTGTCTTTGCGTTCCTCGTGTTCTGTCTGTTGTCACCTCGGTTTTCTGTTGATTGGCGGAGGGTAGGTTCTTGGTGGAGGAAACGAAGCGTTTTCAATTGGAGGTGGGCGTGTGTCGGAAGGAACTTTTGGAACGAGCCGTGGGAAATTTGGTCGAAAGTTCTGGTTCGCGTCCTCTTCGTACGTTAAAGTGAAATTTATATGGTTGTCCGTGCAACGGTGCCGTGGGTCTGTCGCATGTGTTGTCGGATCGAATTTCTCGAAGTGCGGTGCTCGTAAAGTCGTTTCGGGTTTTTTTACCTATTGCAGGACTATTAGCGCATCTACGGCTCAATTCCTGAAGGGACGGCTAGGCACGTTCGACCTTCGGCGTTGCCGTCGCAACATCGCTGTTTTGAGATCGCGACGCAACATAATATTTACAGAATTCTCTGTTACGACTCTGTTATCGCATTTTATAACAGAATACGATGCATTCAATATGATATATTGGTGTTGAGTGTAGAATAAATTCTGCACACATAGTACAATTATTTCGCGTGTCATACTCGTTATACAAAATAAATATACAAAATAAAAGGTTGTCGCTTAATCTTATCACCTGTTTTTGACCCGATTTTCTCCCCTATCTTATCTTTATCATTTTAAGAAAGAGATTCATCATGAGTGTCTATCTTTATTACAGATTAATTGAGAGTTTATCCTAATATCACTTTCGAATTTACGATCACCCTCAATTTCAATGTAATTCATCGTTATCGGATTTGTAAAACAAATCATTCGTTTCTACTGATTTCGACGCGATGTCAGATGCATCGGTTTTATTACGTACAGTTTTGTCAATCGTTTCAGGTCTCGGGTTCAGTTTTCTGTAATTCGTTTAATCTAATATGAATGAATGCATAAAATTCGCGGTCTACTCGCCTTTGCTGTTATTATTACGCTAATTCCGTTTAACAAATTATATTCACGTACTCGTGATGTCGAAACTATATGGAATAGGTTCGAGTGTACTCAGGAGTTCTGTTTTTGTTTTTCGAATGTACTTGTAGTACAAGTTCGAATTGAAAAACAATAGAAGTTCCAACCTGTTGGCAAGGTACTTGAAATCAGATCCTCTTACCTGTCGGATCGTTTGAAGGAAGGGTCGGCGGGTAGAGAAACTCCAGCTGGGAATCGTTCGATCTGTTCGGGGCGCAGGGACATTTAGGCGTGGTGGTGAAGCTCGGGTTCATCGTCGTTGTCCTGATCGCGGCCATTCGCTGATTGTTGGCGGCCACTGCCCGGGCATGATTCTCCGCCTCGAGATGCTGGCTCAACGTCGAGTTCGGATGCTTGATGTCGTACAGAAATTCCGGTATGATAGGAACTGAAACAACAACAAAAGATTCTTTCGTTTTTTGGAGTCCCAGAATGGAGTTTCAGAACGAAGTTCTGGAGTTTGTAAGGAACTTTTATTAAATAATAAAATATACAAAAAACAACTTCCGTCCTCACGTGGCGTCACCAAAGAAGTGCCGCTACGTTCCGCTCTCGCTCACTCGATCGACGATCCCAGTCATTCGTTTGTTTCACACACACACAACCATGCATTCATGTTCGTGCTCGCCCGATCGATGATCCGAATCATTCGTTTGTTTCTCTCACACCATGCATTCATGTTCATCTTACTACAATACATTCATACAACCGCACACTCTTCTTACATAGCACACACTCTCACTCATACTATACTCTTACAAGTTGAAGCGACGTATCGCGGACGAGCTCGACGGGAACGCGATTCGCGCGCGGTGACTTTAACTTGGGGGTGTAACTCAGTGGTAGAGTGTCTGCTTCGCATGCTGAAAGTCCTGGGTTCAAATCCCAGCACCTCCAAACGACGTTAATATTTTTTTTCTCATTGATCAGGTTATTTTTATTTCCATTCGACGCCGAGATTCGCGTAACCACGTGACACGATTTTCCAATCGTTTTTGATTGTTCCCCGATTGTTTTGGGGCGTGCCTCCTCCAAGCGAGCCAGCTGGTTTTCTCGATTGTAGCCGTTGTTCCGATTACTTGTGGCTGATCGAACCACGTTTCAAAACTGACGCGCGCGAAAATTGCCCGGCCGGATGACGAAGCGCCGCGGAAACGGAAGCGGCGGCTGAGGCTGTGGCCGAGACGAATGTAGATACTTGACAATGATCCGGGCTCTGTTTAACCAACGAAAAGCGCATCTCATGATTTGTTAGCGCTCGCGCGCGCGCGCGAGAGAGAGAGAGGAAAGCGCGAGGAAAAGCTGTTTCGTATACGCTCCATAAATGTATGACCACTTATCTGGATTGCCGGAACGCATTGGACGTCCCCTCGCGTACATTACGTTTTCGACGTCTCCGAAGGGGCCTTGCCTTGGGCAGCTCGCGCCTCGTGAATTAAACATCTTCCCGGGGCGATAAAAGAAATCAAAGCACATCGGACCGTATCCAGCGCGCGCGCGAGAGAGGGAAAAGTTAAATCGCTGGAAAATCCGTAACCGTAAAGTCGGACCTGAGTCGAAGTCGAAGCCGAGTAGCAGAGTGTCCAGCAGAGTGTGCCGGTTTGCCCTCTGATCCTCTCGCTCTTCCGGTTCTTTCATCGCGAAGAGAACCTTTTTGTCGATAATTCGATCTACGCGACGACGGCACACGGAAAAGTGAAGTAGGCTCGAAGCGAGTGAACGGTCGAGCATGGATCCAAGATTTATTCTCGCGCCGCGCGTTTTTTTCGGTTTCTTTGCTATGGTACGATACTTACCCACTGCGGTTAGTAGCATGTTATCCAGGAGCAGAGCAATGGCAACGATCACGAGAATCAGTCTGCGCGATTCCCGGCATCGTTGTAACCAACCGGTCCATTCCACGCCGCTCATTTTCAGCTTTCGCGACGCCTTTGTCTTCTACCTCCTCCGTCGTACCGCCTGAAATATAAAACACAAGATAGAAGAAAAATTTATTAAAAACCATAGTATCAACTTCTCAAATCTTATATGGAAGATAGGACATTTTTTGTCAGAAATCAAGATGAAATTTCAAACATTTGTAAGTGACAGATACAGAAGAAGAATAGAAAATCATCCCAATGAACTAGCTGAACAATTGTACGCAACTACATTACCTAGAAGACTGCACAGGAAGCATCCAAAAGGCTTACTATCCAACGACAACTAATGTCCAAACAGATGTCTTTCTATAGAAAAAGCATCTACGTGCTCACTCAAACCTGTTATTAAAATTTACCGAATGTCCCTTCGGGACAAATTGTAAAGTATTGAGAAGTTATTAAAAAATATTGTATATATGTTAGAATTTTTAAGCTAATTAGTCGAGACGACTGCTCTTTTCCAAGGTTCTGGGGTAAGTGCCGTGCGGTCCAACACAGTCCTCTTACCAAAAAGCAATTGTGCTTTCCCCACTCCGTGGTCAGATCCTCCAAGAACAGAGTTCCATTCTTTGGCAATGCAACGACGGTTGCATGCCCTCTCTAAACACATTTTCCATAAACAGTCAATGGCTCGACACTCGACAGCTGGGAGACCCACTGCGGTCATCAGCCGTCGCGTCGCATATCGCCAGGACTGTTTAGTCTCGCTTACCCTCCGGGCCACGCGCATCCTTGAACCCTGCCATAAATCCATCGACGGCCGACCATCGTTCGGTCGTCTCTATCCCGAATTTTCTTAAAAAAATACGTTGCGCTGACATATAAAAACGTACGATCCTGACAGATAGACAAATAGAGAGAACGGATTCGATTCGGTGCGCCGTTTCGATCGGTCGCCGTGTTCGAGATGTTCCGTTTAAAAGCGTAAAGAAGTTCTCCGGCTGTAAAACGGATAGAGAATTGGATGCATTGTGCGCACAAACGACCACGCTGACAATAGTTGCCCGCGAGATCCAACGCGTTCGTATCGCTCGCTCGTGAAAATTCCCAAGAGTTTATCTTAATTAGATTTGTCGCGAGTAGGATTTGTCCGATCGATCGGTCGGGCGCAGGTCCGACAAAATAGAATCGGCATCGAACGACGTTTGGATCGCTTTTTTTTGTTCAACAGCCAGAACGAGAGAGACTTTATACGAGGAGATAGAACGAACGATTTTTCCATTCCACGAACTGGAAACGAAACTGTAAGACCGAATCGTCCACGCGTCTCCTTCATTGATCACGGCTCCCCGCTTTTATCGGCGAAACGCGCGCGAATCGAACAAAATGACTAAAGTGCTAGGAAAATTACCACCGAACTCTTTGGAAACGTTTCGCCTCGTAGAACACGAATCGGATGCCCGATTGGATCGGGATTGGCTCGGGTGGGATCTACGCGGAAACGATTATTGCCGTTATCCAGGAACGAGGATCGCGTGGACCGTTTCGATTTACACAGAGTGCGCGCGCGCGCGCACAGCCTATGAAGCCTTAACGGCATTAATTAGACGCTTTTAATGGTATCTACGATGGCCTCTCTCGCGCGACCATTCCGCAGCCCATGCTCTCACCGCTTCTCTTTTATTCGTAATAACTCGATTACTCGATGCTTTTAGCCCAGCTAATTTTCACACGCGCCCCGTGAATAGCAAACCATTAAGACCGTTGAAAGCGACGCCCGCCAACGAATCCGTACCACGCGCTCCCCCGCCCCCTTTTCCCCCGTTATACGCGCGAAAGCGTTTTCTCGATTTTTAACGAAAGTCGAGGGCTCCCCGTTCCGACTTCTCTGTTCGACCTCGTTCAGCCTCTTCGCTGAACTTTCCTCGAAAAAAAAAGCGTTTGTCACTTTTCCCCGAGAGCGCGCGCGAACGCGTTCTTCGCGCGAGGGTTTGGCTTCGTGAGATAAGTCCGCTCGTTTGATACCTCCCTCCGCCGCCCTGGTCAACCGTACCCCATATTCCGCGCTGCTCTCCATCACACTCTGTCCACCCTCGGGTGCTTCATATCGCCTGATCGCGCGGCCGATCGTTCGATCCTCCGATCGGAAAACCACTCGACCGTGTTTTTGTTCCTTCTACGCGCGTCCGATCTCTCGGGGTGTACAAACGTGTGCTCGAACAGAACCGGTGCGAGGTTCTAGCCGCGATGTCGCATAATGTTAGGTTGTCATATAAGTTTCTTCCGCGCTACGCTACGAGCGGACTCTAAGTGGCTGTATTTATATAAATATGCAAGCTTATCTCTTAGCCGTTTATGGTATCGATTTCAGTCGTCCCAGAGCTCTTTCAAAGTACGTTTCCGTTGGTGACCAAGTTTCTTTTAAAATCTTTTCTGCACCGTTCAATATGGAGAGCGAAAAGGTTATAGAACAGAACGGTTCGTGTATAACAATAAATTAACCTTAAACAACGAATATCATGTATTCGTTTCGCATAAAACAAAAGGGAAGAAACGTATGGGATACCCTAATATAACAGATAATACATGATACATGGTAGATTGGGTGCACAGAGACCGATATAAGCATAGGCCACGCTACGGCGCATGGTATGAGGGTGCTGCGGGGGGGGGGAGTCAAAGATTGATAAGGCGGGGTGGTTTAAGGGGAATCGAAGAAGAGAATCGGTGGCTCTGGACGAAGGAGTACGCGGAGAGAGGGGGAAGCAATCAGCATTTCTCTGAAAGCCGGGTCCCCCGGGTGCGTGCATTATTCTCGGGGAAAAGCCGGAGAAGATTTTTCTCTGGCCGGCTCCCGGCCGCCCACCCGTCTCCCGCGGTCCGATACTTTGCTTTCTCTCCTCTCCGTCGTGTTTCATTCTCTTATCTGTTCGGTAATTACAACGAAGAATGACCGCGAGCGGTTCCGTTGTCGGCTATATTGTACGAGAGAAGCCTTTATCGGCTCTCTTTGCTTTCTTTAACGTTCTCTCTACCCCTTTTCGTCTCTACACCGTCTCCCTCTAGTAGTTTCCTTTCATCTCGTTGTCCGGGTCAAAAAATTTCTCGCCGAATTCTCGCGAGCAATTACCGCCGAGGAGATATTAGGCGGAACGACGATCGTTGATCGTGCGCGAATTCAATTTTCGATAAGTCGCGCGAGGCCACCGGAAACGCGAACCCAGGAATCGATGCTTCAAGAGAGAGGGAGAGAGAGAGAGAGAGAGGGGGGGGGGGGGAGCGTTATCGAGGGAGAACCGACTGCTGTCGAAAGGGTTTGACACGGTAGTGGTTTTGCGATTGACAGCTTAGTTGGTTCCGCGTTGATGAAGTGACTGTGGATCCAGCAACTCATCCGACCTCGTTATCCCGATTCGATGGACGTGTACGCGCTGCCGCGGCATTGGTCTCCGCCCCTCTCTCTCTCTCTCTCTCTCTCTTCTCCTCTCTACTCCCATTTTTTTGTTCGTCCCTTATCAATCCCGACTCCTACGCCCCCCTTTTCTTGCTGCACTCGCGGCAGAAACGCGCGATCATAATCCAGAGAGTTCGGGCGACGCGTCCGAGGGTGCGAGAAGCGATATAGCGCCGGCATTAGGAGTAGAGGGGCAACAAGCTAATAGAAAAATCGTGTCCCGGCGTCGAGTCGCTCGATTTATCTTAGAATCGTGTCACTGGTCTGCAGCCATTCTCTCTCTCTCGCTGCCCGATTGTATTCCAATGTTCGTGATACATATTTCACGCGACAAACACGTGCACGAAAAAAAAGTATGACGAGACAGGGATAACGCGATTATGAAAGACGTACAATCGTGCCCGATGAAATTCTCTCGTCGAGCCCCCGCGTGCGCCCGCGATTCTCTTCCCAAAGCCAAGTCTCAACTTTGGAAAGCAATTAGTAGTACTGCTGGGAAAGCGAACAGTGTCTAGCCTCGAAGAGAGAGAGAGAGAGAGAGAGAGAGAGAGCGGCGGTACCTACAGTTCCGCCGAGTGAATAGCTTGATCGTGTCTCTTTGAAACAACTTTAACGCGACCCGCAATCGAGGGCTGCTGCTGCTGCCGCCGCCTCTGCTCGTGGATCGACACGCGATTAGCTGCTACCGGAGATCTGTCGAACGTACACGGGTCGGCGTTTCCTTGATACTTCGGAGGGCGAGGCTAACTAGATTTTCTGTCGGCGACAATTACGGCGCCATTTCAAACATTGTTCAGTCGGGAAACGTGTCCCGTCGTTCTTCGAACCTTCGTACGCTCGTCTTACGCGCAGTCGAATGTAAGACTCGTGAGATTCCAATTTCTTTGAGACGAATTTGGGGGAAAGAGACACGCGAAAAAGGGATGGAAAAAAAGCGTCTGTCGATAGGGGGTCGATGCCGAGGCGGAGAGGAGAAAAGAGGGAGAAGCGGCACGTTTAAAAGGCAAACTGTTGCTTCGCGCCTCAACAAGTTGGTCGTCGAAAAGTAAGATTAATCGAGCGACGGATTCGGCGTGTTTGTACGATGGACGCCCGATTTTTCGTACATCGACAAAACTCACGCGAATCGCCTCTTACATATACAGTCTCAAATAAAAAGACAGTACGCGCGTGCTATCTTTAACCCTCTTAGTGCCGGACTGGCGAAAACTACCTCATACTTATACCTTTCTTATTTATATAATTTCCAATGAATATAGAAAAATTGGCGTCACCATAAAATTGTTCTATCACGTTGCAAAATAATCTCTATACTAACAAAATTTGCATTTTATGAATTGTTAAGGTTATGTTATATTAATACGAATGACAAGAATCAATTACATGTGCATAAAATGCACTGTGTTATACAAAATGGAAGTACTATAAGCCAGAGCAATTACTTCAGATTTCCAGTTGAAATGGCTTCGAGTGCAAAGGGTTAAAGATAGCACGCGCTGGCTGTCTTTTTCTTTGGGAGTGCACGTTTTCCTACCGGTTCTCGTTCCAATCGATCGTTCTGTCTTCTGTCTTCTGTTTCGGCGATTTTCTATCCGTCGATTATTTCACTTCTCACTTCCCGATGACAACAATATTATAAACTGTTCACGGTGACTCGTCCAAGCGACACATTGTGTTTCCGACTAAGTCGTACATAAGTAATATTGCCGTCTGGTCGGTTCGTATCGCGGATCTCGTCTCCCCCCGTCTAAGTCTAGAATTGTCGCGACCTTTCTTGTTTCATTTATCTCGTTTCATCGCACCGTCGAGATGTTTACGTCGAAAGATGAACGGTGGGATGGGCAGGGCACAGGCTGAAGTCGGTTTAGACGCGCAATTCGTGGCCGTGACACGAGAGCCCAAGGTTTTGCCATTTTTGGAATGTACACTACTAATTTTAGCAGAGACAAATTTCGCTCCCCTTAACCCCTTGCACTGCAATAACGATGGTGTCGTTAGGTATAGTCAGACTCGTCGTGAAGATTTTACGCAAACTCTACTAAACATGAATATTATTAACACGTTCACCCCGGCGCATTTTTACGGTCGGGGGTGGCTCGATATTATCAGTTGTGTCTTCGTTTGGCGTCGCGCGTTCGTTTCGCTATTTTCTCTATTGTCTTCAGTCTGAAGTCAGACATTGTCGCGCGAAATTGTTATAAAGTGCTTATAAAACTTTATTTACGAATCGTGAAATATATGTACAAATAAAATGCAATGATCTGTGTAGCACCGGTGGTGCACGCCGGTTTGAACGTGTTAACCCCTTGGCGTACCATTTTCTTCACCGTTACTACGATTAGGAATTTTTCAATTGGTATAATTTCTTAAAAGAGGCAGAACATTAAACTTTGTTCCATGCCTGAATATACGTAAATGCATAAATATTAATAACAAGGTATCAGTATTTCATTCCAATTTTAAAGAACAGAATAACATTCATATTTAATAATTTATTATATAAATTATATATTATACATATATACTAATTTCCATGGCGAGTCGGACTCGTCAAAGTACGGTAAGGGGTTAATTTCGTCTACATCGAAATGAATTCTTCTTTTATCAAGGTATAGAAATGAAGATAAATAAAGACAATAAAAGAAACAAAAATTGTCTGGTCCTATTAAGAAAATTATTAATTACGAACAAGTGCTAATCGTCGCAGGATGAAAGTAGCTTCAGTGCAAGGGGTTAATTTCGGTAGAAGAAACGAAGCGCACGGCGCGTCGGGGTGTACGCGACGAACGAAGAGAAGAAAGAAAGCGCCGACAGGAAATCGAAGCTACGTTTGATTGAATAGAAACAGCGAAATAAAATTACGTCTCCGAGATATCGTCTAAACGAATTTACGGCTCGCAGCTATACGATCCTAGAAAACGGGATTCGCGACGAAATACGCCCTGACGATCGTTCCTGCTTCTCGCACGACGCGATCACAGATTGGCGAAATAAGAATGGGAAGATAAGACTCGGCGCCATCGACGACACGGTCAAAGGTGACCAAGCGAAAGACGATAAAAAGAAAGAAAGAGAGAGCGTAAGAGCGTAGGAGGGCAGTGATGGAGAAGGGAGGGGTTAAACAAGAGTTTGTTAGAAGAATACGCAAAAGAATGCGAATAGAGAGAAAAGACAACGCGAGAGAGAGAGAGGGAGAGAGAGAGAGAGAGAAGTGTCCGACGGCGACTTCTCGGTTACGGGGTCTGGCGATCGTGTAATCGTATTATAGCCGGTAATTACGAGACCGCTCGCAGTGGTACAGGAGAAGCCTGCAGCTCGGGCAAAGTACAGGGGGTAGGGTTATGCAGATTGCTTTATAACCTAGTTACCGATCGCTCTATTAACGTCGCGAGCTTGATACCGGAGATTCCGCTATACCTTTCGAACCGCCTCCGAAGGGGGTTGCGCGCCCGAAAGAACGGGCAAGATCTAGGGGATGGGGCAGGTAGGAGGGTCTCGTCTACGCCTCGCGTTCGATATCACTGATTTTATCGATTTTTCCCGACACTTCGATCTCTATTTTCTCGCGGTTTCCTTATATGTTTTTCTCGCGGTTATAGGTGCTGGTTGTTTCGCGCGAGAGAAATACGGGGAGAGGTTATTCGTAGGAGAGCTGCGAATGACACGCGGAAATGAGGGTAGCCCGAGGACGAAAATCTCGATTAGGTTACACGATCCGACGCGAACAAAGAGTTGGCCAGGCTAGCCGGATGATGACCAATTCCACGCGCGGAAGGGATTTGATCGAGACAAACCGCGGGGACCCAAAACACCTAAACGCGAACGCAAGCGTAAACACAAACGCGAGCGTAAAAGTAAACGTAAACGCAAACATAAATATAAATGTAAACGCAAACGTAAATATAAACGTAAATGCGAGCGTAATCGATAACGGCGTAGAACTCGCGAAGATCGCAAAGGGCGTCGTCGTCGCGTCTCGATCGCGAGAAATCGAAATTTGGCGCCGGTTTCCTTTATATCCTCGAAGAGGACGAACGTAAAGGAAAAGTCGGACACCGGGTTATAAGGATAATGCAAAGTATCTATCTTACCTATGACCGGATCTTCGAAAGGTAACTGGGCGACGATAGAAGATTTATGGCCGGTCGAACGGTGCAGCGGATCGGTCGGAATCGGTGGACAGTCGATTGGGTGAACGTCGAGGAGGAGCAGCCGTGCTTCCAGGTGGAAGCTCCGCGGCCGATTGAGAGCGACGAGAGCAGTAAGGGTGCATCTCACCCCGATTTTTCCGGCTCGGGGCCGTCGCACTCTCTGCCCGCCGTCGTCCGCGACTCCGCCGTTTCTTCTGCCCGTCACCCTGTACCCTATTCCCCGACCCCTCTATTCCCTATGCACGTTCCCTCTATCCCCTATCCCACGTACCCTCTGTATCCCCTATATCCTGCATTAGCCCCCCCCCCCCTGTGCACACCCACTACCCGTTCAACAGTTAACCCGTCACCAGCTGGCCCGGTCGCCTCGTCATCCGTCCTCGTCCTCTATTCGCGATCCCACGGAAGATCCAAAGTTTCGCGAGCCGAAAGCGCATGGTCCATCGCGCCTCCGGAAGCCCCCACTTGTTCTCCTACGCTCCCGCCCCTTTATAGTTTCGCGTCGCGTTCACCGATCCATTCTCCTCCTCTTCTGTTCGCCTCTGTTCCGCCAGCGTTAACGTCGTCCCTACCCCTAATGCTACAACCCCTACCAACTTTATCCCTAGCGTCGTCCTCGTCGTTCTTTCAATTCGATGCTTCGTCCACCTTTCTTTATCACTTCTCTCCCCCCCCCCCTCCCCTCTCGCTTTCTCTCTTGTCTTTTCATCGCCTTGATCGCCCTGATCGCCTTGCTCGTCTCGCTCGTCTTGCTCGTATTGCTCGTCTCTTGCTGTCGTTAAACATTGTTCCGCGTCCTTGCGAAACCGGTCGAAATGCCGAAAATATTGGTATTGAAATATTGGTTTAGCAAAGTTTGCGAATCGTTTCGCCTGCGAATGACCAAAGAAAATGATGAGCTATTCCACGGCACTTATCTAATGCTGGGAAGTCATGGTTTTAGGGGATAATCGCGATGATCACGGAACAAAGAAATATTCTGCGATATTGATATTGAAATGTTGGTGTTGAAATATTGGTTTAGCAAAGTTTGCAAATCGTTTCGCCTGCGAATGACCAAAGAGAATATTCCACCGCATCTGATGCTGGGAGGTGATAGTTTTAGGGGATAATCGCGATCACGGAATAAAGAAATTATTCGGCGACAGACATCGTACGGATTACGACGAAAAAGAGGGAGTACGAAAGAATGGGACCGAGTGGGTTGGGGGGAATGCGGTTGGAGGTCAGAGGGAACGCGCCTGGCTCTCCAAGAATTCTTGATACGCGGGACCAAGGGATCCGGGGGCTTTATTAAACTGCCTTTCATCACGTTCCAGAAACGAAGACGCCGGCACCGTCGTCCTTTCCGTCTCTTCCAGCAACGGCCGCCGCTGGATTGCCGGTGTAAATGACGAGGGAGAATCGTCGTCGATCGATGAACGACACCCGAAGACGATAGGCGCGCTCTCGGCCGACGGGAGGCAACGTCTGAAATTCGTTTCGATGGTCGCGAGCTTTTCTCCCGATCCCGGGACTTCGTTCTACGTTTCGACGATCGACGACCGGTGTTCGCGAATCTTACGAATCCCAAGTTTCAGTTACCACCTGTGGAGCTAAACCGAAAGCGATATTCCGCGGCCAGGAAGCCGATTCACTTGTTGATACTAGGAAACTCTAGGGCATACGCACGAGGTACAACTTGTTGCTAAAACCGTATTATTGAATCGGATTTCACGAATGCTTTTCGAATAACACGTGATTGGGATATTAACCCTTTGCGCTCGGCAACTATTTTAACCCTTTGCGCTCGGCAACTATTTTAACTCTTTGCGCTCGGCAACTATTTTAACCCTTTGCACGCGAAACAATTCTAACCCCTTGCACTATAATAACGAGTCAGACTCGTGACAAAGTGCTGATCAACGTAAAATGAGTTGTTGCGCAAGGGGTTGAAGCAATTATCATAGGGGCTGGCAATAGAACTCTTTCAGACCTGTAATATTCTAGTCGAAATCAATTTTTTCAAATGTATTACAATAAAAATGAATTTTCAAGATTTGTCAGAAAATAATTATATCACCCATTAGTGTCACCCATATTTAGGTGACGCGGTGCTCAACGTGTTAAAGAAAATATTAACGACAAATAAGTGTTGCTTTACGCAGCGTGGAAGGTGCGAAAGGTTAAAGACAGTCGTAGCAAAGGGTTGGAGACATATGTACGTGTCGCCGGATAAGATCCAATATTTCGCCATATCTCGTAGCGTTTTACAGGACAGAATCGATAGGGTCGATCGTCGACGTTCAATAACAGAATTTTGAATGGTCTCGTTTTCTTTCTCACACTATTGAGAGGTCTTTTTTCAGCGGTTGCCGAGGTCGAAGGTGGGCGAGGGAGAAGAAAAATCGCGGAGAACCTACGGCGTTGGTCTGAAAGGAGATAGAAGGTCTGGCCTGTCCACGGCAGCCACTCCTCTATCATGGTAGACCCATCTTCCGTGTAATTAATTCGAGGAGGAACGAATGGATCACAACCGGGGGAAGAATGCCTCCAATGGCATCGGCCACTTGCAGTCTCTCTCTCTCTCTCTCTCTTTCTTCCACTCTCTTTCTCTCTCTTTTACTCTCCTTCTCTCTCGCTTTCTCTTTTATTCTCTTCCTCTCTCGCTCTCGCTCTGCCTCTCCCTTTCTTTGCCCCCTCTTTCTATCTCTATCCATCTACCTCTCCTCATCTGAACATCGTTTCTTTGGCGCTGCACCGCGCTGAATCTTCGTCTAGTCCTCCTACCCCGTACTCGAGTCCTCATCCTCTTCGGCAGACCTTTTTTTTTTATATTTCGCGCGATCGTCCGTGATTTACGATCCAACGCGTGCACATATTTTGGTGGAATTCGTCGAACACGTCGCGAGATTACAGAAAAACCCACTTATCGTGGGAATAAGCGAACAATCGGATGAACAAGGACGCGTAGAAAAGACGTTTTTCTATCGCAGTAAGAAACGAAAGAAATTATTTTCTGCGCTGAGGGCCAAACGGAGGAAAGTGCGTAGAACGGAGTATAGATTATTTTCAAGATTTGAAACACGGTTCAAGGAATTGACAGTATATAGACACATCAATTTTTGTGAAAATCGAAACATTTTATCGACAACCTGTCCGCCATATTGGATCCGCCATGTTGTTTTTGGAATTTTCAGTTTCAGATCACGAAAACCCTTGCAGACAAATTTTCAATTAAATCACAGTTTTATATTTTGACCATGATTTCATGCTTTTCAGCCACAGTGCGACGGAGCAGTCGTTGAGTAACTCGAACCTTCATGGTGGAAATGGTTCGGTAAAAGTCTCCTATTCCGGAGAAGTTTGGACCGCGTAGACGTCTCGAGATATTTCAACGCTTTCGAAGAAAAGTACTGAACAACCAACGAACGTGATCATCAATAGAGAAGCTGATTATCTTAGCGGATAAGGGAAGCGCGCCGATCGTAACGAGCAAAGAAAAATGGATTCGAGATTGGTAGGTGTTCGCGTCGATCGAAAGTCAGCCTTGTCGAACGAGAAACGTGGCTTTTCCACTTCGGGCCAATACTCGACGTGGCTCCGATGCTTGTTCTTTACCGACGGCAGCGGCGCCGATCGAAAAGAATCTAATCGCGCTACGCGAAATCTTGCTGTGCTTGGCGAATAACAAATGCAACGCGACGCGACGCGACGCGACGCGATGCGATGCGATGCGATGCGATGCGATGCGATGCGATGCGATGCGATGCGATGCGATGCGATGCGATGCGACGCGACGCGACGCGATGCGATGCGATGCGATGCGATTCAATGCGATGCGATTCGATCCAAAGGAAGGAAAGAAATCACACAAATTAATAGCACACACGTGCGAACAATGAAAGAAGAGAGGGACGAAAAGAGAGGAAGAAAGAGCGCGATCGATGTCCATCACGGGCAGCGAATTACATCGAAACCCTTTTCTCTACCACTTGGCTTTCTTTCGCGATTCTCTGCACGAGTTACACTTTGCGTCGGTCGATCCTCCTTCTTTCCGTTGCTTCTCTTTCTTCCTCTCCCAACGTCCCCTTCTTTTTCTCTTTGCCATGCACGCAAACCTAAACAGATCCACAAAGATATGAAAAATTAAAAAGTCAAATGAGAAATGACACGATTCATACGAGGTAATAGCAACGACACGAAACAAATGGTTCTCTCTAGGTAGAAAAAATCATATATCTTCGACAGTTAACCCTTTCGGTACGAGCGCCGGATATATCCGGCGTCCATGGGACGACCGGTATGGACGTGCGCCGGATATATACCGCGTCCACGTGCTAACCTGTATAAATACCAGAATTTCATATCTTTTAATATTAAAGCTGGAAGCAATATTTTTTTGTTTAAAAAGAAAACACTGTTTTATCGAGCATAGTTTTTATTTAACGTTTAGGACAATCTTTATGTAAAGGAGGATTGGCCGTGTGCGAATTTTCAGCGCAGCGCCTCATATAGTAAGAGTGCGATGATGGATAGAGTGCTCGTACGTTAATTAGTTGCGTGTTAATCTTATCGTATGGCGTCGGACGACCGCAGAAACGGAACTCCATCGAATCAAAATTTCGATTCCTGCACTGGACAAGGACGTCGATTCTTGCATATGGCTCTCTTAACCCCTTGCACTATAACAACGAGTCAGACTCGTGATACTTCTCTGCATAATCTACTAAATATGAATATTATTCATTTATTTCAGATCGAAACCAAAGTTATCTGTTAACAAAGTAAAGAAACAAAAGTAAATAAAGACGATAGAAAAATTGGAATTGTCTAGTCCTATTTAAGAAAGTATTGTAGTTGCGATGTATTAACAAATTGTAGTTGCCAATTAACACAGCATGAAAAGAATCACAGTGCAAGGGGTTAAGGATGAAAAATTACTGATCGACGCAGTACTAAAAGATATCATGGTGCAAGGGGTTGATCGTCGGAGTCTGTTCGTCTTGTTGGATACTTCCAGCAGCTGGAAATATCCGATGTCTTCCGCGATCCGTCTTCCATCGCTCGGTAGATGCGAAAATGTACCGAACTCAGAAAAATCGAAGAAAAACGCGCGAGAAACCGACGGAGAGATTTCGAAAGAGCGTCTCGTTCCATCTGGTGGTATTGATATCAATTGATAGGAAGTGGTCAGGTAGTCATGTCAGAATTGTAAAATCTGGAGAGAGAGGATGTCGTGGACAACGCGAACCGACGTCGGAAACACAGCTTTCCGCGGAAAACAGCACCGACGAGAAGAGCGACGTATCCTCTCGGCTGTTATCCGCCGAGAAGTTGCGCTTATCGACGTCGGCGTCGGCGTCGAACACCGGCGTCGGGCAGAAAGTTCCGAGGGATGGCAGGGCGAGAAGATCGATCGTCCGCGACGGGGATTCGCAACCCCTAGAAGGGGTCGCGTGAGCGGTGTGCCGTGCAACGTGCAACCGTGCGGCGTGTATCGCGCAACCAGCAACGTGTATGTGCAACGTGCGCGACGTCGAACGTGCAACGTGGTAACGGAGACGGCGAAACCAGCGCATCGAAACTAGAACCACAACGAAGGGTGGGCGGAGTCGTCGCGGTCGTGGTCGAGAGTCGTTGCTGCCGCCGTCGCTCGTCCAGCTGAAAATTAGCAAGAGAACCTAACGATCGTAGGCAGTTCCGTCGTTTCGAGAGCCGCGAGAGTCGCGTGCGACGGAAAGAACCGAGGAGACCGAAGAAAATACTGCGGGCGGCGGTAGCAATGACGCGTCACTCCTCCTGCCCCACGTTCTTCGCGGTCAACCTCGACACTGTCGCCGATACGTGATCAGTCGAGTCCGAAGACGTTTCGCGACCGCGGGACTCGCCAATCACATCGGAACGTCCTGATGGTGAGCTCGCGTAAGTAAATCATGAAATTGTCCATCGATTCGCGAGAAATCCTTCTGGTCCCAGTTTTCGTCCCTTCCGGTCAACCGGTAACCTTTGGTCCCTTGGCTACAGCCTCGGTTCGCGTTGTCCAGGACCCGGGCCAGACCCACCGATCGATATTCCATACTTCTTGTCCTCGTTGCCTCTTTCCGTCTCTCTCTATATATACATCTCTCTCTCTCTCTCTCTCTCTCTCTCTTTCTCTCTCTTATTCTCTCCATATCTCTCGCTTTCTCGCTGCACACACGCGTGCGCGCATCTGTGTGTGGGTGTGCGAATTTGCTTCTCTCGTTAGAGAGCTATCTCGATTCTTTCCACTTGTCCGACACTTGCCATCATTGACCAGTCTTTTGCCAGCGGCTCGAGGTCTTCTTCAATCTTTCCAATCTCCGTTCGATCGCCGCCGCGATACATTCCCCTGCTCGAGATCGCAACGTTCGAGCAACGTCAGCCCCTTAACCTTTTGCTTCGCCCTTTTTCTATTAGCCTGATTCCGTCCGCCGCCCTCGTTCTCTCGCATTTATGTTCCCCCCCGGCTAGAGAATTCATCGTTGTCCTCACGATTTCCACGCGCAGTCGCGCGGAATCGCAATGTGTGCCGCGGCTTATAACGTGCCGATCGACGATAAAATTTTCCGATTTACCTTGAGAACGACAACGTAAGAGACCGACACGCGTACCAGGCTGCTCGCGTTTTGCGCGTCAAACGGAGCGAACCCGGCGCTCGATTCTCGGTTGACCGTTGCCCGTTGCACGATACATACGATACAGAATATACATATACACAATATATATATACAATATATATATGTATGTATATGTATATGTACGTTGTACGATACACATGATATTCGATCTACGACATACACGGTAGTACATGTAACGCGCGTCCAAGACTTGTTAACAAATCACTGCAACGCCGTTCGCGTCAATTAGCGATCGATGTGAATCGTCGGCGAACATTTCACGGGTGGAGTACGCGGAAGATAACCGCGACGAAGGCTGTAACATAATGCGGGCGAAGTGACGGGGAACATAAACGTCGCGGCGCGACCAATCCTAGGCCATCGTGGAAAACCGTGCGTTCCGTCTTTGGATCATTTTCTCGAATTCCGGTACAAAAAGAAGGCAAGAGAGGGAGGCATCCAAGGTTCAAGAGAGGGAGAGAGAGAAAGAGAGAGAGAGAGAGAGAGAGAAGAGAGAGAACGTGGAAACCACGAGCTAGCGAGGAAGGAGGAAATCGAGAAGGTTAAAGAGTTTTATCGTAGCTCGAACTCCTCGCGTTCGAGTAGTCTTCTTTCCTCCCTCGGTTCTCCTTCTTCGTTCCTCGCTTCTTCGTTTCTCTTCGTCTCTGCCTCTTCTACGCCGCTCTAGTATATATTCTCCAGCCTTCCTATGCTCCTTTGGTACGCGCGAAAACGACGATATCGTTGTGCGGTTGGCTCTCTCGTTCTCAGCGCGGATATCCGCATTGTTTCGCATCGGCCAGCCAAGTCAGCTGACCTAGATTCGCACGGGCACGAAGCAAAATGGTATATCGGGCCACTCGATGCTCGTCCACGGAAAACTGCAAGCGATCCTGGAAGCCAAGTGGTCTCGAACGAGACATTGCGCTTCTTTTAACCTCCTACGAGATATAATACTGTATAGGAGGACACGGTGCGTTCAGTTGTTTCACCCTTTCGCTCAACGGACGTGCTACGAATCTTCCGCGTGTTCCACGAGTTCCCATCTGTTCTACGAGTTTCCCAAGGTTTTGCAATTCTGGCAATTTTAATGAGGAAAAATAATTTACGTGTCTTTTCGTCGGCTTTTCTCGTCTTTTTTAATTGTTGAACAAGCATCGGGGACTGCTCTAACACGATGCTAAGTGAAACAACGTCTAAAGCCTAGATGAAACCCGTCGAAGAGATTGTAGCTGCTCTACGATTTCGTGTCGTTCTGTTAGACGGCAGACACATCCACGCGATCTTCAACTCCTCTCTCTCTCTCTCTCTTTCTCTCTCGCTTTTCTATCCCTCTACCTCGACGAAATTGCTGCGAGTCCGCGTGCCGTACTAAAAATAAATTGAACATCGGGGCAACGTGTTCCACGTTTCACGTGCATCCACGACCTCGAGAGAAAAACTCGAGGTTCACGTTACTTCCACCTTGTCGGTGGCGGAAACGCGGTCACCGTGGAAGAACGGAAGAACCTTAACAGCGGCGTCGAACCGTTGACGGATACAACAACCGAATACGTTTTCTCTCAACCCCGTGTTTCTTTCTCTTCGCAGACTCGGTGAAAATGAAAAGCTGCCCGCCGCTTTCGACCGAGTCAAGATAAAGCCGGGATTCGCCTTGAACCGCGGGGAACCACGCGATAACACGAGCGACCAAGGATGGGCGCCGAGAAGATTTCCGGCCAACGAATTCTCCGGCTACGTGACAGCGTGAACGACAGCTTCGCGGCGAGCAAATTTCTGGAAAAAGTCGAGCAACGACGGCTCGACGGAACGTCATACTTGTTTCGAAACGATCGCTCAGGAATGTCAGGATGAGAGGTAAACCCGAGGAGCATGAGTAATTCGCGAAACTAGAGCGATGTCGATCTCTTCTCACCCTTTCGCCGGTATCGGTCGTTCGATCATTGAACGAAACGCGTAGCCGACTCATGAGAGACTATACGAGCCGTTTATTTTGTAAGTGGCCTAAGTCCGTTTGTCAATTTTTTTTTCGGTTCCCAAATACGATCATGCTTGACGCATAAGTCTTCAGAGTTAGTTCAATAATTGAATTGTGTAGTTTGAAAGTGACCAAACTCCATTCTTGATAAGAAAACGCATATTATCCACTTAATAATTGCCACCATTTTAATAGGAACTATAAATTTAACACCCTTAGATTCACTTAAGCATTATGACTCATTAGTATCCTATACGTATGTTTTTAAATTCATTGAAACCCTTAAATATCTCGATTCGAAGATAAATGTTAGACCGCTTTCAAAAATAAACGGCTCGATATCGTCGAATATTGTTTCAGGAGGGACGCTGCTGGGAGGAGGAATAAGATCAATCCGTGGAACATTTCTGAGAACGTTGATCGTCATTTTCCTGGCCACGTTTCTTTGGCTTCAAATTCACGTAATCAGCCTAACCGGTCGGGACTCTACCGGCCATGCATCCCCGAACGAAACGCTGTTCGCTCTTGTCCCGCAAGAGTTGCACAGGTAAATGTAACCGGATAATAGTCGAATAAAAAATTGAAAGCGACGCGACGCGATGCGACGACGCTAAAACAATAAACACGGCGGTCGACAGTCGGTAGCGCCGCGAACCTGTAATAGTTTTCTAGGTTAGAACAGAGCGTAGAAGGAAGACAAGAAAAATTGATCGGTTTCCTCGCAGGTTTCTGAAGGATCGTCGAAACGGTTCGTCCTCGGCTCCGAACGGTAGCTCGGAGACACTAACAGAGTTCGAGATAGCAGAGATTCGACGGAACATAGAAAAAGCGAACGCCGAGCAGAAAGTGTACAACGAGGAGGCGTTCGGTCCGTTGGCCACCGACGCGCCCGTAATAGTGGTCCAGGTGCACACGCGTCTCACCTACTTGAGACACCTGATAGTATCGTTGGCGCAGGCCAGAGGCATCGAGCAAACCCTGCTGGTCTTCAGTCACGATGTCTGGCACCCGGACATCAATTATCTCGTGCAGAGCGTCGACTTTTGTCGCGTGATGCAGATCTTTTATCCCCACAGCATACAGACGCATCCGCACACGTTTCCCGGCGAGGATCCAAGCGATTGTCCGCGAAACATTCGCAAGGAACAGTGAGTAACCGTGTCTCTCTTTTCTTGTTCCGCGTCTCGCGGCGACTATTTTGTCAACTAGTGGCATACGCACGTCTCGACGATCCTCGTGTACGGTTTTTTCTCGGGTGTTTGGTGCGCGCAGGGCCTTGGAACTCGGCTGCATCAACGCGAAACATCCGGATCTCTATGGCCACTACAGGGAGTCGAAGTTCACGCAGACGAAGCATCACTGGTGGTGGAAAGCGAACCGCGTGTTCGATCAGCTGTCGATCACTAGAAATCACACCGGCATGGTTCTGTTTCTCGAGGAGGACCATTACGTCGCCGAGGATTTCTTGCACGTTCTAAGGCTGATGGAACGCACCTGCAAGCACAGCTGCGAGAAGTGCAACGTGCTGTCGTTGGGAACCTATCTCAAGACGTATAATTATTTCGCCGATTTCAGTCGGAAGGTGAGAATCCCACGGATTCGTGTGCGTAATTCCCGTGTTCGTTTTTTCATTCCTCTCGTCGACCCCGCGTCGTGGTTGTTACACGTTAGCTGCATCCGTCACACGAAATTTCATTCGCTCCACATACACGAGATTACTTTATATTGATCGATCAGTGATGCGTCGCCTCGCCTCGCCACCAAATTCAACTTCTCTCAGCTTCTCTTTACGTTCCACCGCCATCATTTTCGTCCTTCTCTCTCGTGATTATGTTCCGCGACGTCGGGTCTCTGGTACATCCGTGTAACTTTCATTCGATCTCGTAAAATGTGGAAAAAAATAACTAAAATGATCGGGGAATGGAATCTTTGGCTTTTTTAACCACTTAGCTGCGTCAATCTATTTTGAAGATAAATTTTGTCTAGAATTATCCTAAAGTGCGCGAAATTTATGAATATGTTGTAATAAGTATTTTATCCTAGATTGTAGGAGAAATATTTTTAAGATATAAAATTGCCATTTCCTTGTGACGTGTATACTCGTCGTACGCAGCTGACAGGTTAAGAATCTGTTACGAAATAGAATCAATAGCGACGGTAACAGTTAGCGAGTAGGTAATAGCAGTATAGTGACATTTGTTACGAAAGAAAGAAGAGCCGCGGGGCTGATAATATAGTTCGATGATAAAAGGACTGTACCAAAAACGCGAAGGCTGCTCCGGATTAAAGTATTTCAATTGGAAACGTGCTGATCGCAGTGTACACAGACGGTTTATTGAAACGCGACCGCGTGTTGATCCTTCAACGATTAGGTGCGTACCATTTGTATCGAACAGTAGCTGCATCTGAGTGTGAATATCTGTGTGTCGATGTTTCACGCACGGCCCGACCATTAGTTCGTTGGCGTCAACAGCGCCCTGCAAAAGGAACTCCTACGCGGGCTAAAGAGATGGGACACTTCGACGGGACAGCAACAACAACAGCCGGCGAAATCGGAGGGCAGCGGCGTCGCTACCGGATCCGGGACAGGGACCGGTACGGGCACGGGGACCGGAAGTGGCACCGGCACCAGCACCGCCGGATACTCCAGCTCGAGCGGAAACGGCAGCGGGGCCGCGAGGACCGTGTTGTCCGCCAGTCGGAACAACGCGCTCACAGCGCAACCAGTTCCCGCGTGGGCCTTTCAACTACTACCCGGTCTCTACAATCATTATCAAAAGGTTCCCGACATCTTACGACGATCCAAGTTCCAGAATCTAGCCGGGTGTTCCATCTCGTGTCCTTGTCTCGTGATCTCTCGTTTCACGAACGGTTATTTCCAAAAATGCTCTCGTTCGTCGCACGATAATTCGAAATAAGAACGCCCTCTTCCCCTCCCCGTCGCGATTATATTCTTCCCTTCTCTCTTATCGATCGATGGGGAACGCGGACAGTTTCAGCGAACGGTTTTCTTTTCGTTTCCAACAGGCCGAGGTGATCTCTTGGATATCGAGCAAGCATAACATGGGCATGGCGTTTAATCGTGTCACTTGGAACAAGCTGAGGAAGTGCGCGGCACAGTTTTGCGCGTACGACGATTACAACTGGGACTGGAGTCTGCAGCACATAGCACAGTCCTGCATGCCGCCGAGCAAGGGAGCCGGTGTCTCGCCGCGAACCGAGTCTGGCTTGGTCACGATGATGATGAGGGCGCCCAGGGTCTTTCACATCGGTGAATGGTAAGGGACGTGCACCGCCGTGCTTTACCGTCGAAAGTTAAACGTTTATTCGAACTCCTTTGCTTTTTTCCGTTCCAGCGGCGTTCACCACAAAAAGACAAATTGTGAATCAACCGCTGCGATCGCAAAGGTTCAAAACGTGTTGAAGACCGCCCAGCATCATCTTTTCCCCACTCAACTGACGCTGACAGTAGCTGGCACTGCGAAAAAGACGAAGCTGAGGAAGGGGAACGGCGGATGGGGAGACGTGCGAGATCACCGACTGTGCTGGAACATCACCGTTTATCCGGATCTCGCTCTGCCGTAAAATTTCGTTCGAGCTGCTGCTGTCGTCCCGTCTCCGACAGTTTGCCTCGACGTTTCTGCCTCGGCGCATCGCCTCCTCCGTACCTTGGATTCCCGTGGAACGCGAAAGCTAATCGCGCGCTGCCTTCGCGTATCCTATGATTTCCAAACGAAAGACTACTCTCCTTGTACAAGTTCCTCCGGCGAAATTAGACTCGCTTTCACGCGATTCCTGGGTCGAGATTCTTCCGTATCGTCGCAAGATTACTCGACTTGCACGCCTAGCGACTCGATTATTAAATTACCAAGAAAAGAAATGCGAACGCTATATAAGCCGGCGTCCCGTTTTGTCACGGACATCGCAAACGAATCAACGTGACTCCCGGGTATACTAGTTATCATCGCGACTCAAGCCTATGCAAGTAGCTGTACATTTACTTTCTTTGCCATTTTTTCTCCTTTTTAAACACACACACTTACACACAGACACGATACATTCACACACGCGCGCGCGCAATCACGCGCTCACGAGATTCCTCTCTTCATCCTTTTTATCTGTTTCTATTCATCGAAGAAACCCTACACGCAAACGAACGAGTCACGAGAAACGTTCACGAGAAGCAGTTCTCTCTGCAATCGGAACAAAAGTCAAATCGCGAAGCGACTCGCTGAAGCTTTGCCATTCACGAGCCGAGAGTCGGGTTATGTCGAGTCGAGTCGAGTCGCGATATATACATAGGGTACATTTTATATTTATAACAACGTCAACGAAAATAAACGAATCGACCGATTTTCTCGTACATGTTTATCGTTGATACTTTATTAAATCGCACCAACGTGTCACCATCGATGCTCGTAGCGTGGATCGTATCCGAATCTGGGTTACGCTTATAATTGGTACCACCACCTTTATCGCTATACGCACGGAAACAAATAATAGACCGGACGTAATGGAAATCTGCGTCGCGCTTAAAATCCTAACAGTTTCGCGTACTTGGGTACATTGTCGTCGTATTCCGCATTCATAAAGTTTCCCGCTATCGGACCCTCCAAATTATACTTCTCCGCGAACTTCTTTATAGAGAACCGTCTCCTCTGTTGACCGTCTCTGCAATTAACATCGTCTTCCATTAGTAATATCCCACGATCACCACCGATAATTGGAACCGTCCCCCTCACCTGTTACTTAGCCTTCTCTCGTCGAACGTAATGGATCCTTGATTCTGTTTGTAAACGAGAAAAACGTATCGATGTTTCCCGGTCCCTTTGGGTGGCGCCGGTCCCACGTACTCGGCAAGTACCTCTCCTTTAGCAACGTTCTCTTCCGGTATGTTACCAACGAGCCAATGCCGGAACTCTCTATTGTAGCCCTTCCTCGTCGGTGCATCGGGATCTGCGAATAATTTTACAATCGCACCGTTAACGTAGATATTATCAATACTTGCCGCTACCTTCGATAGACAGATACGATCGCGTTAATTCAATGCGATCGATCAAACAAAACCTGTTTCTACGCGTCTACTGGCGCGTCACGGTGAAAGCCGATTCGCGTGCCTCGAGCCAAGGTAAAATTAAGGTCGTAATCTTCTCTCGGAGATCCAAACGTGAACGAAAGCGTATGGGAAAGCGAGAGGTTTCCAACATTTTTCAATTTCCAAATTTCGAAATACATCGTGTTTACCTGTCATTACCAACGTATAGAGAACTCCTCCTTCGTGTTTATAGTGAATTTGAGGTATCTGTTGCGTATCGGACGGTGTCAGTTCGTTACCAAGCTCGACCGCTTTATCTCCGTAGCTGACCTAAACTCGTGCAACGTGCAGACCATCGGATTAGACGTTGTCGAATGTAATCCTAAAACCGTGCAAGTTACGCGTATAGCGCGAACGTACCTCGATTTTTTCGACGGGCGCCGTATCTATAATTTCTGGTACGATTTTGGCCGTCTTGAATTCCGATTGAACGTCCGCTGCCACGATTACGCGGAGACCGCAAATAAAGATTCCTGAAACGAATCGAACGCTCGTTTATTTCACGGTGATTCACACAATTCAAATAAAGTAGTAAGCGAATCCGTGCCCACGGCAACGAACGTAGCTTACACGCGGTCACCGACCTATGGCTACAGAATACATCATTTTTCTTGTTCGTTGCGCACTCGATTTCCAACCGAACAGAACTGCAGTTCGAACACGGCGAGTAAAACCTTTTATGTATACAATTCCTTCCACCGGTTTCTCCTTCCACGGCTTCGAGACGCTTAACTTTTCCTTTCCGATGTCCTCCAAACGTCAACGGTGGACCGTACGCACACTCCCACTCTTCGACGATGCGTTTCATGTTTCGACGATGTTTCAGTTTCCACCTGGCGCCTGTACGAATATTCCTATATTATACTACAGTAGACCGTACTGTAGAAATTCGAAATTTAGAATTCTATATACGATACTCAAAGCTGGAAAATGGCACAAATAGCAAAGTAAATAACAATGACGGTTCAATAAGTAAAAGATTTAATGATACGTTGTCGATTACATTGGAAGAATTGAATTTTCCGCAAACAAAGGTTCCAGGAACGTTTTTACGCTCCCAGTTGTTTGTAGAGGAGGGGCACGTAGTCGTCGAATTCTGCCTGGTACATGTTTCCGGCGATCGGATCGCCGAGTTTGTACTTCGCGGCGAATTTTCTTATGGAGAACTTTCCACGGTTGTCGCCGCTACGATTCGTTAGGCGTTTCTCGTCGAACTTCAGCTTGTCCGATTGTTTGTACAGCAGGAAAACGTAACGATGCAGCCCGGTGTCCTTCGGCGGTCCGGATCCAACGTATTCGGAAAGGACCTCTCCTTTCGTAACGTCCGCGCCGGGAATGTTTCCTACCAACCAGTGATGCCACTCTCGAAATTCTGGATTTTTACGACTCGGTGCATCTGGGTCTAGAGAAGTATTTTTTGGTAAGACTTTCGATACGTGTCGGTGTATCTTTGATGCTCAGCATTCAAGAATATTCGAGAGGGTACATACCGGTCATGCATAGCGTGTAATAAGCGTTCGCATCGGCGTCCCAACTTATTTTCGGTTGATCCTTGACTTGCGTCGGGGTCAACACTTTCCCAACGTCGACGGCGATATTGTTTGGATAAGCAACGCTTAGTATTTTCTCCGGTGCTTTGTCGATCACGTCAGGCACTACGCCGTGAGTTACCAACGATTGAGCCATGGAGGAGAATGAACGCGCAGCAATTTCCACGAAAGATTTACTCGTTATCAATTTCGCTGAAATAGTAATTACACGATACGTTCAACGGTCAAAGATATCACGGCTTATCGATATCACGGATGACTTATTAACTCTCGAACAAAAACAAAAATGAAACTAAATTATCGACGATTGTAAGAGCCGACACTGATAACGTGACCGTAGTTGTAGACGGTCGAATCGCCGATTGAAATTTTTTCAATCCTAATCGCTACAGATTTCGCTTAAATGTCTAGAAGGACACAATCTATCGCGTTGTCGTTGAGTAATTTACGTAATACTGAAAATCCAGTAATTATTGTATGCGGTCTGTGTTGATTTAGTCTAATTACTTGCGGTTAATGCGAACAGTCTCATACTCGATCGTCATGGACATGAGCAGAACAATAGATGCAATGTGCCGAACGGTCAGGCGAAAACTGGCGAATTAGCATAAACAGTACGTTTAATTCGAGCATAGAGGCGCTACTTGTACGTTTGCACATTATATATTCACGTATGTATTACAGAACGTACTGTAATTTAAAAATGGCACCAATCATTTTACGAATACTTTCGCATTCTACTAATCAAACTGTCTATCTCAACATTCGATCATTAAATTCATAGCAAATGAGACCTCCAAAGAAAATTCATCTTCTCTCTCGACTACCAAAGTTATCCGAAATGATCCATGGCAATAAAGCTCGTGATCGTAACTCTGATCTAGGGCGCATGCGTAATAATGGTAAATCTTGCACTTTCTTGTTCGATTAAGCATTATAATCGTGCCTTATTATAGTAAAAGGCTAGCTTTTCTCATTGCAAATATTTTTACTCCCACCCTTTGAATGTGTATCCAATCCATGGCAGATCTTGCCTCGACAGCGATTCGTCAGCCAATCAGAGAAGAACAGTTTCTGAACCTGCTCCTATATTACCGAACGATTCGTCCCCGCGTGTGCTATTCGGTAAGGCGTTACTGTACCGATATAGTTTATGAACTCATGCCAAATTCTCAAGAGTTCGTCACTCCACTGTTTCATCGGCGTCGAGATAAAATTTCCTCAAATCTTACAACACTGTCTTCGAATAATCATTGCGGTTTGCTACTAGTTTACATAGTAATGACGTTTTTACGACAACGCGCAGGCTCTTTAATCACGCGGGAAAGCGCATATTTCTATATTGCCTTTTTTAAACATAAATTCACTTGTAAAATAAGCTAAATTATTTTAAAAAGCTGTTACAATGGTTCTGTGTATAAAAATCATTTTGTCAAGCTGTCGCGAAGTTTTGGCGCCAAATGACAATCCAGCTGGTTGGTCAACGTCAATTTGGCGCGAACGAAAGTGGACAGAGACCGTATCCAGTGGATGACTCTGGCTTACTGCTTTCGACATTCAAGCACCAGAATTGGAAGAGGATATTATTCTACGAAGAACTTCCTACAGCAGTGATTATTAGTTTTTCTTTTTTTTTGACAAATCAGAACATTGCACGATGGCATTGCAACTCTCAACGAAGGAAAATATCCTGAAAAATCTCGAGGACATTTCGCTCAAAGAAAAGGTAGGTTTCGTTTTATTTCCTTATTTTACGTGTTAGCTCTGAATTGTTTGTTAAGTTTCTGAAAAATTCCAACCTCAGTCGCGTTTTATCGAAATTAAGCAAATCTTTCCGCGCACTTACTATGTGTCCGTATTTTTGACAACATTTAACATTCTTCATAACCAAATTTAAAAACATCGTTTTCTCGAACAATTATTAATATACGAAATAAATGCAACTTTTACACTGTTCACAATTGTTGTTTCCATTCATGACTATACGAATAAAAACTTAATGTAACATGTGAACAATGAGTCACATGTCATCGAAATTTCCGTCTGCTTTTTGATAATAAGATATTACGAAAATTATTGTACATGATTAATAATAATCAATAATTATATTTACGAATTTAGTGAAGAAAAATTCTTTTACGGATAAAGTTTGTGCGGTACGGTATATATCATTGTACAAGGTTAAGTTCCACACAGAGATGAACGAGTAATGCACTGATATTTAAATTAATATGCTCGTAAGAAGAGGAAACTTAATTTTCTTCTAAACTTAGCATGTTGGCAAATCATCTAGAATATAATGATCATATAATTAATATAGGATTTCATTGGGAAGTATTGTAGTTTCCCAGTAGTATAAATCTGACACGTTCATGATAATTAAATATTGCACACAGTTGTGCAAGTAGTTGCATACCTTGTTTCTAAAATCATTATTTTATTTATAATGCTGTCAAGGAATTTAATTACCACCTGTGTAAGTATAGAGTCCAATTTGAATTTAAAAAAAAAGTAATTCTTTTTATATAAATTTACATAAGTACAATGTTGAGTATTTATAAGAGTACAAAAAGGAACATTTAACATTTTATCCTATATCCAGACATCTCCTAAGAAGTTATGCGTTTCACCAGCCATTTCTCATGAATACGGAATAAAGAATGGGGTAATTAGTATACTATATTACCAGAAAAATTCTAGTATATTATCAGTAAATTAAATATCTCTTTTTAATGATATATTTTATTTTTGTTAGGTGATTAAAACAAAAGCAGTGAAAAAAATACAGCTGAAAACGGATGAATTTAATAAAGAACTGGAACCACTGCTTAGAGAAAATCCTCGTAGATTTGTTGTGTTCCCTATTCAGTGGCCCGACATTTGGCAGATGTACAAGAAGGCGGAAGCTTCATTCTGGACAGTAGAAGAAGTGGATCTCTCTAAGGTACGACATTGATATAGTTTTAGGATTTTAAAGAAATTAAAGAATATTAACACAGACTTTTGCGCTCTCTGCAGGATATTCCTGACTGGAACTCTTTAACTTCCAACGAGAAGCACTTTGTATCTCATGTACTAGCATTCTTTGCTGCTTCTGATGGTATTGTCAATGAGAATCTTGTTGAAAGATTTAGTCAAGAGGTGCAAGTTACAGAAGCCCGTTGCTTCTATGGGTTCCAGGTTGCTATGGAAAATGTGCACTCAGAAATGTATTCTTTGTTGATCGATACGTATATTACAGATGCTAAAGAAAGGTAAACTTTCAATATTTATGTTCACTGAAATATCGTTCGTGATTTAAATTCTTTATCTCGCAGGGATTTCTTATTTAACGCGATTGAGAATTTGCCGTGCGTCGCTAAGAAAGCTAACTGGGCATTGAATTGGATAAACCACGAATCTGCCACGTTTCCTGAACGAGTAATAGCATTTGCTGCGGTAGAAGGTATCTTTTTCAGCGGCAGTTTCGCTGCCATCTTTTGGCTGAAAAAGAGAGGTCTTATGCCCGGCCTTACATTCAGCAATGAACTGATTTCTAGGGACGAGGTTCGCGAACTAAACTCTTATCTTGAACATTTAAAATTTTATTCAAAAACGTCTTCATCTCAAATTCTTTCTATTTTTCAGGGTTTACATTGTGACTTCGCGTGCCTAATGTTCAAACACATAGTACAAAAACCATCGAACGAACGGATTATTTCAATTATCAAGGATGCTGTCGAAATCGAACAAGAATTTTTAACGGACGCGTTGCCCGTCGAAATGATAGGCATGAATTGCAAGCTCATGTGCCAATACATTGAATTCGTTGCGGATAGACTACTTCTTGAACTGGGTTGTGAAAAGGTGCATGAATTTCTAATTTATTCAGACCAAAAATTTATTAGTGCATGACAGGTTATTTTATGTGTATACTATCAGTTATTAACTGTATTATTATTTATCGTCCCATATTTAGGTCTACATGTCTGAAAATCCATTTGACTTCATGGAGCATATTTCCTTAGAGGGTAAAACTAATTTCTTTGAAAAGAAAGTTGGAGAATATCAGAAATGGGGAGTAATGCAAGACAGAGTTGAAAGCACTTTCACAGTGAACGCTGACTTCTAATTTCGTAGATAAAAATATTAGAGAAGGTGGCCATTTTTGTTTTAAAACGAACATGCAGAGCTTTAAAATGACCAAATTTATATGTTTCATAAAAATCCTTTGTTCGTATATGTATCTCTGTATGGTCTAAGGTAAAATGGTTTACTTCTTTAGAACTGATTAATAATTCACTGAAATTTGAATTTTAGAAAAACTATAGTTCTAGTATATATTTATTTTACTTTCGATTTAATCTTTTACATCTTGACAATGAAATTTATAATCAATTGACATTTGAATTTATATTCTATGTGCACTTATTTGATTACAGTTCATTCTGTTTGTATATTAATTGCGACACTATCTCGCGTAATGTTACCTGTTAGATAAAGAAAAACCATGTACAATTATTATTGCATAATAGTTAATAATTTTAGAATCAATGGAAGTTTGAAACTTCTTAACATAAAATGAAAAATAATGATCTATGATCGATACTTTATACAAACGATTCAGTATTCGTCTAGATAAGACTTTTGTATGTATGTAAATAATTCCATAAAAATAAACAATTCGATTTCTAAACAATATACGATGAATCTTATGAATTAAGAATGAATGCAAATTTTTTCATGTTGAAGCATTTTTCTTTTTTAAACTGTACATACAATAAAATCGGTCTACAAAAATATATGCTTAACTTTTATAATAATCATTGGTATAAACTATAAAACTTGCATATCCAGAAGACATTAGTATGTGTATATTGCTTAGTGTACAAGTAAGTAATCTGCTATTCTGCTGAATTTTATACTATTGAGTATTAACCCTTATTACATTTTTATTAAACAAATTTTCGACGATTAATTTTTACTGCGCTAAAATAAGAACAGTAGATTACTTTTAGTACATCGAATACAATTTATTAGTAAATATTAAGCAATTAAAGTTTTGAAACCATCGTTCAAACGATTAATATAATTTTTGCGACACTCCATGTTATCGGCTGGTCTGTTGTACGGTAACCAGACGGGTTCTCCAATGAAGTAACGCTTCGCTTTTATATAATTCTGAAAAATCGATGCATAAAAAATTGTTCAACCTTTTGGGAGAAAAAAATACTCACTTTGATGTCCAAAGTAAATCTGTGGTAAATACCACTAGGAATAATGATTAAATCACTAGGTGTAACTTCGATGCGTATCCATTCATCGTCCTTGTCTCGCACATCAAAATATCCTGATCCATCCAAAACCAGTCTTATCTCTTCATCTGTATGGAGATGCTCGGTAAAGAAGTTCTTCAACTAAATGTTTAAAATTATAAATAATATTTTTAATTGCGATATATAGCGCACATTTTATACAAACTCCTTACCTTTTCTTCATAATTTGGTAAACACTCTTTCGAACATGTAATTTCATCTTCGTACGTGTAACCACGCTTCTGTCTCAATTCTGTCAACGTATTATCATTTTGGTAGTCCTTGTGATTGACCTACGATAACATTTCCAGGCTTAAATTTGTTTCGCATCACTGACCGGATAATTGCGCATTTAAAAGGAATAATTAATTTCCCGGTACAATTCATTTTATAGACTAAGCTGAAGCGACTATATTTAAATATAATTATGAAATATAAAACAAGATAGTTGTCTATGAGATAATCAACAAGTGTTACACGAAAATGGTTATGAAATATGCGTCGGTTATGGTACGTATGAAACTTTCGATCTAACCTTGAAATATTCGACACCCGTCTTTTCGAACAGGTCTTCGAGAGAGAGAAATTCTGGAGGTGTTTTATGGTGTTCTAGCCGTTGATCGGCGTTGCTCTTGTCCATGTACCACGCACGAACCATTTTCACTTTACGAAGGAATTGAAACAGATTGTATGTAATTTTTCTGATTATTATTGACCTGTGACGTAATCTACGTGATAAGGTTATCACGCATTATAGATACACCGGTACATTTTTTCGCAGACCATAAGGATATAAAAACGGAAATCAAATTATTATCACCGATAGTAACGATACTTTTTTCTATTCGAAGCACGACTCGATGGGGTTCCAGCGAGACGTAAAAATAATTTTATACATAGGTGATTATAATTTAAAGTGTCGCGCCTAAATAAACAGCGACACGCCATGTTGATCGCCGGTCGCGCATCACCAATCCCAAACAATTTTTAATACATTTTTTATTATTAACGTTTACACAATATATGTACACATGTCTATCATTTTAGTTAAGCAAGGTTAACTGTTAATATACAATCGAGTTCTGTCTATTCACGTTTATTAATAATCGTAATTAATTTTGCAGAGATATAAAAGTATATAAATTCTTATACACAGTAGAACCGAGTAAGTACTGTGCGCCAACTCAAATAATCCTACAAATTGGATACCGGTTTAATAAGTCCGGTTACAATGGATGAGCTTACTGTATTTTATAAGAAGGTTCAAGCATACCTGACAAAGAAGAACCAAATCTGTGGAGAGTTGCAGTTTCTTACTTTAAGAGCAACATCTGAAAGCATCGAACATATTGAAGACATATGCGAATCGATATTGAACATATTTGAAATTTGTAATATACCCACAAGAGAGAAGACTCTGACCAACAATAAGAAATGTGCTCAATCGTTCACGTATTTATTATTAAATACCATGTTCAAGAATCAAGAACGTTTAGGAGAGGACATTATCAATGGTCATTTAGTTGATATGTGTCCGCCTATATCTCCATACGTATTTCTACAAATATTATGGACACTCGGATATGAAGAAGTTCTGATGCAATCCTTTGTTTACATGCCTTTCGATCTCTTTACAGAAGTACTAATTACATTGACAAAATGTATAGAAGAGTTACCTTATCCAAAATCAATGAATATTATATGCCGCACAATATCAATTGCGTATGCTAAATTTATCGCGTTAAACAAAGTTGGTGTACAATCTCAGAATCTTGAGGAAAGTATAAAAAGCTTTCAAATTAATTTTCAAGAGTTCCTGCTGTTGTTAACAAATCCAAAGATTATACCCCCAGCAACATCGTCGGATTTAAAGAAAAGCGAGCGTGGTGGTATCTTCTTGAAAAAATTGGTTTCTACGACACAGAATTGCTTGGAACATAATTTCCAGAATGATCTTGTGTCTGGAAATCCTGATAAATTATATAACATAACATTTGGAAAGGAACCGTATGAGAAATACGAAGACAGTCAAATGAAAATTGCTATAGCAACGTTAAATGCGAATTTGATGGATATATTGTTAAGTAAAATTAAAGCAATCGATTGTAATACTTACTTGAATTGGGCTGAAATTGATGATGAAGAGAACAGTATGATCTCGTTGCAACGTTCTATTGGAGTTAAATGTTACTATTTTCTAGAATTGATCAAGAATAACGATGAATTATCACAAAATAGCGATCTGATGATATGTTTGCAGCATTTATCATCGAAACCAGATTCCAACGAGTCAAGTTTTATTTTAAGTTTACAAGAACTCTGTTGTGCCATATCCGAAGGTAAAAAGGAGCTTGTCAAGGAATTGTTACATAGACACAAAGAATGGGACAGATCTATATTTGATTTTGTTTACATAAACAAATCGTTACTAGAGAAGAAAGACTGCTTGAATCTATTACAATACTTAAGTTTTGTTCTCACACAGTCGACAGACGAGGAATACAAGAACCTTTGTTACACTTTAGTCATGAAAATATTGTCATCACAAAGTTTACAAGATATTTATGAAATCGTGATGATGTACGTGACAAAACATGATGGCAAAAACCATTTAGAATCTCCGCATACAAAAGAAGCGTTTAACGATTTTATCACACGAAACTCCAATATACTAACATCAACAAATTTGAGAGTCGTTCTATTGTTCTTGTTAAAAAATCTTAAATTAATAATGACTATAATTTTAAAGATAACTATCGGACATCAGGACTATACAGGCACAATGATTCCCGCCAATGATACGCTTCTTCTGCAACCCTTTATGAAAATTCGAGAAGACAATAACGAAATACTCTTAACTAGTACTTTAAGAACTATTTGTATAGAGGACGCGCAATGGAATAGAGTGGCGTTCATGAAACTTATAAGAGTCCTATTAAAAAATGCCGTAATTGACGAAGATAAATTGATGAACAATGTCTTTGTACCATACTTGCAGAAAGACACTGTCAATTTAACAAACATGAACACTATTCTCTACAGTATTCATAAATTGCAAGCTCAATGTACTAAAAAGACAAACGTTAAAAATTTGATTACAGCACTTGCCAAGAAAATGTCTTTCCTGAGAAAGGATAAATGTAATTCTAAATTTTTGAGCGACGAAACATTCAGTCACATAACAAGAATATTGATATATTTCTTGGAAACTAAGGGGCATACGATTCCTTCTTCTACTAAGGATGAAATTTTGGATCAGATTCGAACTGTAGTCGAACCAATAGATCAATTATATTTCACGTCGTTTTGGTGTTTAATGCGAAGAAAGGCGAATGTGATCGATATAACAGAAGATTACCAAAGACGTTGTTTCATTGTGATAAATAGATTGAAAGAGAATTCTGCAATTCCAACGAATCTGAGAGACTATTTGTCAAATTTAAAATTGTTAAGAGAAGACTTTTTGCGACATTTAATGACTAGGTTAACCAAAATGGAACATCATTTGATAAGCAAACAACTTACCAGAGTTTTCTTGCATTATTTTGGATGGAAAGACCGGTTTGAGGCATACGATAATTTCTCTCGCATTACGATGGAAGCCTGTTGTTTGTCATTAGAGTATCCGAACATTGGTAAAAACGAACTATTTTCATTTTTATTTATGTATTTTACACGCTTTACTAAATGGTTTTTATCAGTTGAAGATACGGCAGACAAAGGGAAGGTATGTGGATCGTTGATTGAAAAACTTCGTCAACTCGAAGAAAGCATATGCCAGACACGTTACGCGAATTTCTATAACAGTTGCTTTACGAATTCGATGAAAAATATGCAGAACGATTCTAATAATCTTAAAGAACTGACCAACAACTGCACACGGTTCTGTAATCTGTGTTTCGATTGTTACGATCCAGATCAAAATCAAGCCGAATCAAGATCGGTATTACATAATGAAAAAATGTCCAAGTTCTATGAAATTCATGAAATCATTTCTGCCTGTTTAGAAGTACCTGTGCCAGAAGCATACGAGTGTATCAATAGAATGAATGAATTGTTTGTTTCAAGCTAAACTGTTTATACTTGTAAAGAATACATATCTCATTAGAATTAATGAGTTTGTATTCATAGGTCTTCCTTTTTATTTATGGACCGTTACGACTGATTTTCTTACCAAAACACGCGTGTCCGTTTCGTGATGATTTCTTATCTAAGCGGATTAGCCATTTAAATCAAATTCCGATTTTCATGTTTTATTTAGGATCAATTGATACCACATATATTTCAAATGTTTATTTCTATATTATATTTGTGCGATATTGCCAAAATGCCAGTACAATGGTTAGTAATAAAAAATGTGAAAAAATTGCGTACAAAGAAAAAATGTGCACCAGTTTTTCAGAGAAGATAAAATCATTTGGGTAGCTATCGCTCTATAAGCTCAATGCTTCCATGGAAAAAATTGACTTGACAAATACAATGCGGAAAAGAATTCAATTATTCGTCTGTCGTTTCTAAAATCCGAATCGTAAATTCCCGAATGTCGGTAACAATAATAACGATTGTACGGTAGAGATCATTTAATTTTTAGATAAACATTTTATTTTGTTCGTTAAACTACAAATAAAAGTAACCATTTTTTCAACGCATTGTAATCGTTTCGAACAGAATTTATTAGACGATAGGATAATACAGTTGTAAAAATGTTCTTTTTTTTTGGAGCTATATTGGGCTGGCACTTTTCTTTTTCCATGTCATTGAGTTACAAAGAATTCTGTAAGTGACTAGATTCTTATGCTGGTAATCGTAGCTAAATGCGCCAATACAATTATGCGACGTAAAAAGAAATGCACTAAAAGAAAAAGAAGAAACATTTCCACGCGTTGTCGAATATATGTTCTACTACAAATGACCTTCACGGAAAGAAAATGCGATCTCGTGATTTCTCATTCGTTTATTTTCACTCGCATTAAATAGAGAAATATACAAATGATACAATTCTAGTATATCCTTTTTTTTTACTTAATCTCCGTTCCTTTTTTCTTCCTATATCTTTTTTGTCATTAACTTCGTGTAAAAAATAACGCGTGTTTGTCTTCATGTATTTCCCTTTTCCGACGCAAGTCAGAATAAACGAACAATCGAGAGAGAGAGATTAAAATTACCAGCGAATAAAAAATTTCTCTTATTTTCGCAGATGATGTCGGTTTGTAAGTATCTCGAGTATCCGTGTGGTTCTCCGTCTACCCAAGTGATCATGCAAAACGATAGTCAACGAAAAAAAAACGAAAACAGAAAAACATAATAAACGAAGACGCTGAAAAAACTCAGAAACGTACCGCGTCCCGCGAACATTAAACACAAACCACTTTCTTTTTTTTTTATATTTCATAACGGAAATGCACATTTTTTTTACTGTTAGTCATTCTCAAATGTTGTCTTTTCACGGATGTCAAATAATCATTTTATCGGTATATTCCTTCTCGTTAATTATTATTATTATTAATATTATATATATATAATTCGACGCTATAATATTTACAGATTCTTCACATTGTAAAAAATATAACGTATTTCGTACTCAATATCGATACGCAGGTAGTACTGAAAGGCCGATATACATCTAAATCGTGGTGTTTTTTCGAATTAATGTGACCCAGTTGCGTAACAAATCTGCATGTATACATATATATATTGTATATATATATATATTTATTTATTTTTTATTTATTTATTCATTTATTTATATCTAATTATAAAATCGTATGCGAATCGTTCTTCTTTTTTCTAGGTGGTGAATTCTTGTGCTTCCTTTTCCTAAAAAGAATTATCATTTTCCAAAAATTTATTCTTTCTTTCTCTGCCCCTCTTTAGTTTCTCTCTTTCTTGAAAAATCGGAAGTATTTTGCTCTGGCCAAAAACGAAGTAAATAAAAGAAAAACGAACCTGGTCCTTGACATTGATATGCTGACTCGGACGTAGCTCGATTTTGTTTTTAAATGTATCGGATAGCCTTCCGAGTAAATGGAGAAAAATTTCATTTCATCTCGTACAAAAGTCACAGAAAAACTCGTGCTCTTTAGAAAAATATTCTTAAACACGATCTCGTATCCGGTTAAACACGTGTGTGTGTGTTACGTGTGTGTATATCAGAAGTGTATGTTGTATGTACCCACGCGTGCATGCGTGTGTATGTGTTTGTGTGTGTACAGAAGCGATACAAATATAGAAACATCTTTTTTATTCCTTATTCGTTTCCGTGGAGGACTAGCTTACTCGGAAGGCTATCTCCAGTCAGTTAATAAACTCTCTTTTCCTTTCCCCCCACCCCCTTTTCTCATTTACATTTTTTTTTCAAGTCTTTTCGCCAATCCACGGTTTTCGCGAAGCACAAAAAACCCAGGGGGCGGAAGAAAAAAAACGTAACGATAATAAGAGCGAGAGGCGATTACACGTTTTACAAAGAGGCCCTTTGATTCGCCGGTGAATGGCTTTCACACGCGACGGGTATTATTATCGTCGTCGTTTTTTTTTTAATAGAAAAACTGCGGTTACATCTACGGGATCACAGCGAGACTATGAATTTTCTTTTTTTTTCCGAGTGATAAAATAGAGGATACGAATAATTATCTGTTGTCCCCCCTTTATACCCTTCCCCCCTCCTCTCTGTTTCCCACCCTACCCTTCCCTCTACCTATCCACTTTTCCTCCTGGCTTGTTTTTCATCTCGTTTTTTTTTTGTTCTCTCAGTTGAGTAAAGAGTAACGAAATTAGATGGCCGATTCGCTACGTGTCGGTAATACGTACGCGTCGCCAATACTTGAATCGACGAGTGACGTACTAGCACCCTTTGTCGGTCGAATACGCAGCGCTGCTTCTTTGTTACTTTTTTTTGCTGATTTTCCGTTCGGTCGTTGAAATTGTATCGCATCGCTGATTACATTGGTACAGTCGCAGATTTTCCACGCAAAATCCAGATTTGTTTCGTAATAAGATTAATAATAGTTTTGTGCGTTTGATGTTAATGATTTTGATAGTCCGTTATTAGACAGGCCGTGTATGCTACAGTGTCCGCCGCGTACTCGACGTGAAACGACCATTACGAAAAAGTGCACCGACAATTGGGAAAAAGAAATGTATTTAACGTACATCCGATAGCTCTTCCCGCGCGGAACAGGTATCGTCGGATTCTCCTCTAACTACCCATGATAGAAATACTGTACATCAGTTCGTTTGAAGCATTTTTCAGTTCGACTTCGAGATCCTACGATACTGTGGCATGCCGGGAAGCGGTATCGCTTTTAATTCAACATCGCAATTCGATCCGAAAGACGGGTAAAATCTAGACGAACGAGTAGATATTATACAAACTATAAATACACATTTCTTATTATTTTTTTTTCCATTTCTCATCAGAAGTTTGTAATTAACCCTCGCTGAACGACACGCGCGCTGGTCTGTTTGTTGTGTACATGCGTGTGTATATGCACACACACGCACGTGTAAATACAGCTAAACAGGAGGCTAATATTTATTTACTTTATTATTCGACGATGATATAGGATTTACAATTTTGACACGGAACTACCGTTTCCTTTTTTTGATAAGAGAAATTTATGAAAACTATTTTGAAAAAAACTGATCGATGAAAATGTTTATACGAGTGGAAAAAATGCCACGGTCCAAAGTGGACCCAGACACAGTCGTTGTCCGCGGTTAATTTGTCGAAATTCATGGCGCACTTTGCGAGGGTTAACGTCCTTCGGTTAGACACGATTTAAAAAGAAAAAAAAGATAGTCGAACGAACAACCCTTATATCGCTTAACGGTACGTCGTGCGACGATCACACACACAGAAAAAGAAATTAATGACTTCGATGGTAGCGTGTTAAACGATAAACATATCAAGCTAATGTAATCACTGTGTTATGGTATTTATAAATATGATCTCTGCTGTTTTTCCTTTTTTCGCCTTTTTCTTTCTTTTTTGTTTGATCACACGAGAAAAATTACACACGACCTACTGCTACTTATAAGGGAGTCAATTGCTTCTTTTTCTTTTTTTTCCCCCACATCCATTGGTTTAACATTCACGAAAACTCAATGGCAATCGACGACGAAACGATTCGAGGAGATTCAAATGAAATATTCTTTGTTCGGCACAAAGCGATGGATATAATCTGATATTCATACGAGAAACCACATAAATGTGTGTCTTGCAGTTGAAGGGATCAATGTACCAGCACAAGCCTTTGGAGTAAAACAGGTGTCCGCAGCCTTGCTTTTCTCTTGCTGGCTCAAAATTCACTAAAAAACTTATTGGAATTGTACAAAGTCTTTGTATTAATTTTTGTTGTTACTATCGTACAGACTTTACCATATAAATCCTATAATTATGTTTACGATTGACATTATGTACTAATATTTTTACTGTAAGATTACAGCGATATCCTTTCTATCGGCGTTCACCCCCCCCCCTTTTTTTTTACATCTAATACATTTCCCTCGATTAAAGCACCAGATATCGTGCTTGCAATTCCCATTCCAATTGATGCAACAAAAAGTAATATCCAGTGTGCGAAACAAATTGTATTAAAATCAGAACACAATCGTCCGAATAGAAAACTCGAGTCGTTGAGAGAAGATTTTTTTAGACTCTATACATTTCCTTTAATGTATTTTTTGCTAATAGAGCTATACACTTGATACCGGAAACATTAACAACACACCGTTTTGAACCCTTTATACGAAGTATTCTTTACCGCAGCCTCTGACATTTGAGCACAGATAATATATCTTTAATGGATATCATTGCACAATGCATATATAAGACCGTTCGCCTCCTCTATAGAGTTTCCGACTATACATGGTAATAAGAACATTTACTCTGTCGTTCAAAATTGATTCCGCTACATCGAATGGCTGACCACCACAGTGATTCCTTCAAATATCTGCAAAGTAGTATGGATGCATCGTTAGTTGGCATCAAAACCTGCTAGTGAGAGAGCGGCGCAGGTCTTTCGTGGATTAGAAGAAACGCACGATGCACGCTGTTTTTCAAATTGAGCAGAAAGCTAGACATATAAAGTTTGGTTTCGCTGTTGACAAGCATTAAAAACTGTCTTAAGGGCTGCTCTTGATGCCCTGTTCAAAGTCCATTCCTAATCCCTTCCTGTCGAGTATTGGTCCTTTGCTGACGGAGTTACCTCGTTCGTTGCCCACTTATCGTCTATCTTTATATATTACAATAATATTACATATAATACTATCCATGTATATTAAAATATTTAACAGCGAGCCCCGCGGCAGACTGTGATCTTCAGATAGAAAAAAAGAACCAAGAGACGGCGTTTTAGTCTTTGACATAGTAGAATTCACAAAGATCCAAGGTAACACGTTAGTCTTACAGATTGGCGAATTCACAGCACATGCCCAAATATTGTTGAGCCGAAGAGAATAGCGAATCGATCCAGCAGGGTCGCGATCACACGGCCGCCACGCACCGACAAAAGATTCTATCCTTTACCTAACATGGCTCGGTTAGCCCGGTCAGCCAGGATTTTGATTAATCATTAGAGGACACTGCAACAATAGGTCTTCTTCTCTTTCTCGGGGCTCACGTTCATCTCGCGTACGATCTCGGCGAACACGTCGTTGACGTTCGTACGGTTCTTCGCGGACGCCTCGACGAACGGGCAGCCCCAGACCTGCGCCAGAGCGGTGCCCTCGGCGGTGTCAACCTCCCGTTGATGTTCCAGGTCGAGTTTGTTCGCGACGAGCAACACCGGCACCCGTTCGGTGCCTTTCACGCGTGTGATCAATTCCTTCATCGCTTTGATATCTTGGAAGGTCTGATGGTTCGTCAAGCTGTAGACGACCACGAAACCCTGTCCGTTCTTTATGTAGAGATCCCGCATACTGGCGAACTGCTCGGTGCCAGCGGTGTCGAGGATCTCGAGCACGCACGGCGAGTTGTCCACCTCGATCTCCTTCCGATAGAAATCCTCGATCGTCGGGTCGTACTTCTCCATGAAGCATCCCGAGACGAATTGCACGGTGAGCGCACTCTTGCCTACCCCGCCCGAGCCGAGGACAACTACCTTGAACTCGCGCATCTCTTTGCCAGTTCGCCTCCGTCTCTTCCTCCTCCTCCTTCTCCTCCTCAACGTGTCCAGGACCGAGAGGAAGGCTCCGTTCTCTCCCCCGTGTATATCGGGCCGATCGTGCACTGCCACACCGACGATTGTTCTTTCACGAATTGTATGGCCGTGCGGTCGTGCCAACCGTGGCCGCTACTAACTCCGTTCCCGTCCTCGTATGCACGAAGCTGACGCGCTCCAACGAGAACAGCTCTTATTGCCGAACAAAGGCATCGATGATGGTGCACCGTAAGTAGAGACACACGACAGCGATAGAATCCACGCGTTACGTTTTCGCCGCGGCAACGACGACGGCGACGATCGAAACGCAACCGTTCCTGAAGCCCGAACAGGACATGACAGCACCGTAATTCGCACTCTCTGTCACACACCGTAGTCCCCCTGGCGACGTTCACACTCTTCGCAGTCGGCCTGGCCTGCCTCTTTCTTCCTGTCTTTCCTCTGCCCCTCTCACTTCTTCCCTGGCTCTGACGTGCGCGACGCCATCTTATCGCGCTTTGGATTTTCTTCGAACCTCTCCTCCTGGCACCCGAGCATCGAGCACACACTGCCTCTGTCACCGCCGCGCTTCCTCCTGGCTACTACTTCGCACGGCCTGGCCAATTCTACAATAAGGCCCGATTTCGGCTCGCGACACTTATCTCGGCGGAACCGAAATTTCCGTCCCTTAAGTCGCGTTTCCAATCCCCGCCCGACGAACCTCGCGTTTTCTTTCAAAACACGCGATCGTTATTGGCCGGTTACCGACCGGGACGGAAAACTCGGACGAATAGCGGCGCTGCACGAACAGACCGCTCGCATCCGCTCTTTCTCTAGTTCTCCGTGTACAACACATGCACGTATAAAACAGTGCCCGAGGAAAATAGTAAGAGAGGAATCACGGAAACTCCCTTTACCGGATGCGAGTGTCATTCTCTTATCTTCCAGACAGCGCTATCCACGACCTTAACGCTCCCCGAGCGTTCAGTGAGTTATATTAATATTACCAAACCGTTCCACCGAAATTTTCGACACAAAATCACAGAGCTGTTCTTCGCAAATTCCTATAACTATGACATGTTTTTCCCGGTTATTCGCAACCGATGTTTTATTAATAACGATGATCCAATTGTACCAACGGCCTACCCAATGTCTTAATATTATTGTTATTATCACCGCTATATTACGATTATTAATAATTATTAATAGCTGTACGCGTTACCGCTTCGCTTACCTTGCCAAACTAAAAAGATGCTTTGTGACACAGAGCTAAGATTTACAATGTATGTATTTGTAAAGTATTCGTCACATATCGAATGTGTGTGCATATGCTGCCGCTAGGAAACATGATGTTTTCGTAAGAGAGTAAATTGAGTCATCGAACATTACACGAGAAACTAACGCACCGCGTATCACATGAGAATAGAGCATAAATCGTGAATCCTTAAAATAGATCGGAAAAGCGGACATGCGTGAAATAGAAAATCGATTTTTCGAGCAGACATTTTACTGTATCCAGCGTGGTCCTCTGTGTTCTCTCTTTCGATATCGCGTATGAAAAGGAGGAAAAATAACAGAAGATAAACAGGACCGTGAGCGTGTTGTATGTATATCCGATGGGCGTGTAACACTGGTTTTCTGTAAAACAAGAAGCTCTCGCGTCTCGCTACCGTATCTTGTGGTCTAACATTCCGGTAATCCTGTCCTTTCGGTGCCGATGTGTCGCATAGAAATATGTGATTTCAGCTCTCGCTGACGACCTTGTGGTATGCGAACGCAGACACATGTGAGACACGATGACATCATCCGATGAAAGTGTACATAACTGAACAATGCATCACTTTGCGTTGTGTTCGGTGACGAATTGGTGATAATTAATCAGCGAGAGACAGAGCTCTGAATGGACCATCGGCGAGGCATGAAAACTTGTTGAATTATTTACAGATTCTTCGAAACTAACCAATGGAAATTCTCTTATACGAAATGCTCGATTGCGTTCGTCAATTTGTTTAAGAATGCGCATGCACATATCTACTACGCATGAATGTATATTGTTGCCTTTTGGTGGCTCGGTCAATGGATGCAATTGCATAGATATAGGGTAAACGAATCGGTTTTCACATTGCATTGGTAATGAATCAGCTGACATCGAATACAATGCATCTGTCTCTCTTGAGAAGCACGTGTATTTGTGGCTTCGCTTGTCAATGACTTCCGATGTCGCTAATTAGAATGTCTCATTGATTAACAACAAACTCGAAACTGGTAATCTCGATTCCTTCGAAGTTCGTTCACCGTGCGAAGAGTAATCAGTGCATGATCGACAGTACGAGGAAAAAAAGAATCGTACGAACGAAAAGTTATCGAGGTTGTATACAATAAACGAGGAAACTATCAATTAGGGTCCATGGAACTTAATTCAAGGCTGTTAAAAAGTGGTGCATAAGTAAAGTGCGCCTAAATAAAACCTAGTTTAAGGTGTCATCCTAGCCTTTTAAACCTTTCTTTTAAAACCTGCGATTCTAATTCTGATCTATCCGTTGTACCGTTCATATTGCAAGTATTCATTTCTTAACATAAACTTTATCTCCGCATTTAATCAATTGTTTACGAGTACCGATTAGTTGGTTATTAACTGCTAGAATAGAATTTTTAAAAATAAATACACGACATTACTGCAAAAATAATTCGTTGTATAAAAATAGATGTACACGTTGGAACAGCAAGATTTAATTATGGCATCGACAAGAATACGTAAACTCTAAAAGCGTGTTCCTTTATTACATATTATGTCGTAGACCAATTATCGACTTTCAATTATCAGATGTTATAGTTTTCATAACAAGTCGATTATATGGTTAATTTAGCAAAAAAAATTATTGATCGTGGACGTGTCACGAGACAAAGAATTGTTATCAATAAAAAATGTCGAGTTATCGGGGTATAGCTATCGTATCCTCGCATAAAGTTACAACGACCTTTACGAGGGGACAATAACCTGACTGTACAATAACATTGCGCTGTCTCGATTAGAATTTCGTGTCATCGTGCGATCCTTTTCGTAACTAATTATCACTTTGTTGCTCCGCCCGTAAGGATGTTGTCTCCGCGCAGAAATTTACCGACCGAGCGATTATGCAAACATAACCTAAATATCAAAACAATGCGTAGCCAAGGCAAAGGGGAATAGCTTATTGTGTTTTAATTGTTAAGTATTATTTTAATATTGAACGGTTAAATCAAACAAATTTATTAAATCAAATTTCACATCGAACGTGTTGTTCTTTTTTTGTCTTCAGGAGTTGGAATTGCCAGCATAGATCGATTAGTATTTTCAATCGTATGCGAGTTAAAAAAGATGACAAAATAATTTAATAATCGATGTGTATTATAAAAGAAAATAAATCTGTATCGATTGAAAATGATTTGTTTGGGTATTTCTTGTGTATAGTTCTTCAAGGAAAATTTCTTTCAAATTCAAGTGGAATTATGAGTTCTACGTATGCAACGCTCCAGCCAGCGTATTCGCCGGTGCAACCGATTACATCTCCGCCGTTGCCTAGCGGGCTGCCGATGGGGCAACCCAATATGCCGATGTTACCACAAGGTAAGACATTTTCTACAATCTCTAACATAACTCTATCTAAAAATTCGTTTTATCTTCTGAAGTGACTCTGTCGTGTAGCTACACAACCGAGGCAATGAAAATCATGTTTACGTCATACTTGTCGCTTCGTATCAGATTTCGTTTAGATGACATTTCTAACACTAGATATACGGAGATTCCTTGTATGCTAAAACGTAAACATTTTGTAGAATAAGTAATTTATTTTTATTTTATCTATATCAAAGTGAGATGGCATTTATAAGTCTTTTGTCGAAGAGTAAAATATACCTACGCTATGATTATAGCTATATTATAGTATCGTTGATTTTTCCAATGCTTATTGCTTTTTAAACACGCGATTTTATAGATAAAGAACGCAAAAATGATTCTGTATCAGCCACTAGAGAATTGAGATAACGGAGTTTGTGTACTGTCTTACCATTGCGTCAATTTGTCGTATTCGTAGAGATAGGTATACCGCGTAGAAAATGTCGACATTCGAAGGTGTAGAAGAATCTACTGTTAAATAGTTGCGTCCTTGGTGATTATAAACTGTTTACGCGCCTTCGACGAGCAAATTATTCAATTTTAATATCCAATTCTAAAACGAGGCTGACCTACCCTCGATTCGATCCTTTTATATTCCACAATGGCCGATGAACCGATTAACCTGTTCACTGAACAAGAGAAGGGGACTGATAACGATACGAAGCAATTTATCTCTCAACGAATAAAATTATAATTTTAGTCCCGCTTTGCTACAGAACTTCTGCTATATAAGTATGCGAATAACCATACGGTAGAAATATGTTTGCGACTCGAATTTGGGAATATTTATAGAACCAAAAAACAAACGAAAATTGTAAGAAATAGAAAATGAAACACAAGGCACTTAATACATCGCAGTTTTTTCGAATAAGAATAAAGGTTAGCAGGTGAACTGTTTTCGAATATCGGTAGATACTTTCGGGCGACTAAATCGAGTCGTTTTATCAGTTGACTGGCATTATCAGGGTCCGTGGTGCAAGAGAAAAGAGATCGTAACCGAGAGCTTACAAATGCGACAATACGGTCTCGCTGTTTGCCAAGTGACGGCCAGTAAGTAGATAATAGTCATCTTCGTTGATGGAAGCGTCACGTATGCGGGATAAGTGCTATCCAGTTTCGTGTTCTTGTCTCTACTCGACTCCGACCTGTTATCGACAGTAAATACACTCGCGACATTCGGTGCGAACGGGGCCCAGCGACCGAGGGCTTTGCGCCTTCTTTCCTCGGATTATTAGTGCACAAAATAATTGACCGGTTCCGTTCTCAGGATGCTCCTTTCTCGATAATCCGCGTTCGACTGTGCCGAGAACCGCGTGCCACGTGAACTTGCAATCAACCTCGATCTATGGATCAACGAAAGTGAGGTGGAGTTTTAAAACCCCTAGCTGTGGTGCCGATTTTTAGAAATGTGTCTTTAGCATTCGCTCATCGTTATACAAAAAAATTGTTATTTCGTCGCGACGACTACAGTTCACACTCGCGGCTAATAGATTAACCTCTTAGGCACGACGCGCCACTATAGCGGCTTTCGCGAATGTTTGGTGCTTTACTCAATTGTTTTATTAATTATTAAAGTAAATAATTGAAGTGAAAGTGTGTATATACGATACGTTAAGAGAAGAATATAGGTACTTAATACTATTTATAGATATACGAAAAAAAAATATATATTAAGAGAAAATGGTAATTTAGTTACGAAAAACTTTTATTTGTGCGAAATCCTGCCTAAGAGGTTAAACGGTACGCGATCGTGCTTGACCTAGTGCACAAAGAAAATTATTGCAGCGAAGAGTGACTGATCTTTAAGCAATTTCGAATTGTTTTTTTCTATTGATCGCTCGAAAATTAGATCGTGACAAATGTGGAGAAAACTGTCGATGATTGTATGTATATCGACTTTGAGGTTTTCACGACCAACTTTTTCCTCTCGCGCCGAATGCACCGTGGAAATAAACGATGATCCTATCGCAGTCCCGTGAAATATAGTTCCTCGATATGTCCGCCGTTGTGACGGATGAATAAGAAGATTCGTGGCTAGGGTCAGAGTTGCGGGTCGATTGTTCAGTAGTGTCACCATATTGTCCTGATAAACGTACCCTCCGCAACGAAGATTCCGTTCGTGCTATCTTCTTATTATAGTACAATTAAAATTTTTCTCCCGGACCGCTAGAAATTGGGTTTCACTGCGAAGAATGAGACCACGAACTTATCATATTAATTTTGACAATTATTTTTGATTAAATTTGATTATATTAATTTCTTATTAGGTTAGCCGTGCTCTGCCCATGTCGCAGTCGCCTACCGACCTAATTGCTCGAGGTGCGAAAGGTTAAATTTGCGTATTGCATTTCTACCTCGTTATCATAACTTCTACGTAACATCCCTCGATTGTTTTGAACAGCGCGTTAAAACATTAGAAGGTCCCATGCGCGTTAGAGATTGCGCTAATTTCGAGACACTGTTGCCACAACGGCGACGGTCAGATCGAGGGGGACGTGGCCGGTCGCACGTGAGGTGATTCATGGTTAATTAACGGTGTACGAAGATTAAATAATATCTCGGCCAATCTGCGAAACGACGCGGCCAGCCGGACGTGCGTCGGCGGATCCACAATTTGCTGCGCTGTCGAAGGGCTGCGATCATGTCGCGGCGACACCGCGGACATTCGTGTTTTTATACGCACGAGCGAAAACGCACGCTGTCCTTCTACGTTCAGTTAGTAGGGTAAACGATACACGAACGAAACAGCGATTAATACGCGTCGTTTGTCTAAATCCGTCCCCGAGGGATAAGATAACGTTTTTTAAATACTTTCGAATTTCGATGAACCGTGCAGTGTATCGCACGCAATGTAACGTAACGAATAAATAACAAATTATTTAACCGGATAGAATGTACAAGTGTACCGAGGACACCGTTCTCCCATCGATATTGGAATGAAAATTCTTGGAATTAAAATTCCATTGATTAATTCATTTTATAATCGCATTTCGGTCGAACGAAAGTAACAATTCTCCGTTCACCATTTCGTGGAACATAATTATGGCACAAGCACGTTACTGCAGTGCAGATACGCGCGTAACGCAAGAGGAAACGTGAGGACAGCGTCGGTTGTTGTAATATTCTCCCCGAACAGTTGGAAAATCTTCGTCGCGCGGAGAGAAGTATTTATTGTTTTCTTTATCTACGGCGATAACATTGTAAAGCGGAGCAACCCGGGGCAGGCAAATGTGTCCCAGAAAAGTACACAAGTTTTATCGTTTCGTCGTGTCTGACGATCGCTCGGAAAAAAACAATGGTACGTTAGTGCGCCGAGCGCTGTTAATGCCGAAGGACACGTTAACTTGCCGATTGCTCTCGCTCGTAGAGATGTAATTAACGAATGGTAATCACGACCGGTCGAAAGCCGATCATCGCGTAGCCGATTTATAATATTTATTATTATAAATTTATTATATATACTTGAAACGATTCGAATGATCGCGAATCAATCCGTACGCGATGGAATCGGAATACTTTGAGACATCTTGGAAAATCAAGGTGCAACAAATACGGAGACGACTGCGCAGTTTGTTTCGGGACACGTTGGAGAGATACCGATCGAAACGGAAGAAGGGCTACACGAGATTCCTCACGGACGAGGAAAAGAGGTGATTCTTTGACAGAGCTGATCAGTTTCTCCGTCATCTTCGCACACTATACCTTCGGTGTTTGTTCTCGATTCTATTTTTCTAATTCATAAAAAAAAACAGGGCATTTGATTCCAGGTTTCTCACCACCGAATACGATCTGTCCGTCCGGCTTGGAATACCTTATGGCCCTTGATCATCTCTTCGTTCAGCAAAAGTTTGAATGTGAGTTACCTGAACCCCTAATGTTATTATTATCGTAACTTTTCATTTTTGCGTCGTTTGTTCGAATCGAGTGTAATGGGGGTCGCAAATGGATCGTTAAGCCTTCGGTAGCGAAACGTCCATTAAAGAGACCATAATTCGAAACAGCTTAACGAGTTGAAAGGCCTATCGTTCCAAAGATCTAGGATTTGAGACACGGGTTGGTCGAGTCTTTCGACGCTGTAAATAATAGATCGTAGATCATTTCGATCGTCAACGAAGTTCCTGTTCGCATTTCGTAGACGCGGATCGTTACCTTTTCTAGTCGGGTACAGGCCAAAGCACGAGTACAACGTGTTAAATCTCAGAGGTGAACCGGTGTTCAACGCTACCGAGCAATCAGGGATTTGCGGACGTTGGTGTATGGGCGCGTACCGGAGCTGCGAGTTCCAAGTGATCGACAATACCAGGAGGGAGGTTCTTCGAATGATTCGACCCCTCAGGTGCCACAGCTGTTGCTGTCCTTGCTGTCTGCAGGTACAATAATCTTTTTACAACGACGGCGCCGACCTTTGAGGAGAACCGATCGTGCCAAAACTGCTAAACGGTACAATTGCTGCAATTTATCATTTTAACAGTGGTATACTTCAAATCATAACAGAATAATTTATCGAATTTTCAGAAACGAGTGCGTCAGCTTTCCCTGAGTCAAGCAAGTGAATCACTGTTTCCCAATACACGAATTGCTTTTCGATCGTCCATGTTCCATCTTGGACGACAATAGTCACGCACGATTGGTTTAGCGAAGGACGCGTCTCGTCGCGCGGGTCTCTCGTAATTGTCCCTTTATTTATGGCCTCCAATGACTACCGCTCTCTCTCTCTCTTTCTCCCTCTCGCAAAACGTTGGTAGCTTTGTCGAACATGCGGCGTGCATGTGACGCGCGAACTTGGTCGCACACGTGCGCACCATCTGCGCGATCGCCGTTACCTTTGGACGAAAACTGTTGGTCTTGCCCGTCGCATCGGGAAGCCCGGTCACGAATCGGTTCTTCTTTGAACGGCGCGCCGATCTCCTTACCTGCCGCTGTTTCGCAGCTGCATTGTCGGTGACACGTCCAGCAGAGAGTCCCCCGGTACATCTCTCTGAGAGTCGTCGCGATTGTTTTCCCGTGAAATAATCCGGTGATTTATTTGTTTAGGAGTTGGAAGTCTATTCCGGTAACACGCTGTTGGGCTCGGTGTCGGAGGATTGGAGTATATTGCGACCTTCGTTCTCGGTTCGCAACACGGCCGGGGACACAGTGTTGAAGATTAAAGGACCATGGCTGCAATATTGTATAAACCGGGCGTTCAAGGTAAGCATTTGGAAATAAAGTGAAGAACAAAGAAAAGAAGGATCGTTTGAATTTAAGAGATCGTAGGCGAAGGATTTAATGTTCGTATTTGTTTGTAGATCAAGTCGGTTGACGGCAATCACACGGTTGGCGTCATTCAGAACGAATGGAGCGGAGCGGCCAGGGAATTTTTCACAGATGCTGACAATTTCGGCATCGCCTTCCCTCTGGATTTGGACGTGAAGATCAAGGCTGTTTTACTCGGCGCTTGTCTGCTGATCGTGAGTCTCCTTTCTTGTAGTATCCATGGCAAATCAATTTTTGTTTGTTATTGTTCCGCTGGGTATTAACATAACTGTGTTTCAGGACTTCGTGTACTTCGAATCCATTGGTCGTTAGGAAACAATCTGTAAAACTTTGTTCATTGCACAATGAGGAACATTTTCTGCCGATGTGAACACGTCAATGTGAAGAATATCGTGTTTTTCAACTCGTTATACTCGTCTACGTCTGCCATTTTATAACTTCTCGTAAGATGAGATATTTTTATATACTTGTGATTAATTTTTTATATTATCCGACGGTGGATTTTTGAGGCTACTTATTTATTTATATTTTAGTTAGTTTTATAAGAACGTGTAATCATTGATGATTATTACTCAGCAACTAGTTCAAAACTATCGAAATGATTTTCGAGAAGAACATTTGCAACGCAATGTTTTTTGGGGGATTTCACTTAATTTTTACATTGCTATGTATTTTTGCGAGTGATGCGTAGAATATTATCAATTGGATTATTTCTCATATATCCTTTGTGTTACAAATATTTTATTTCTTTTCCGTATTTAAAAGGTTTTCATATCTGTTTATAATTGCATCTACTTTGAAAAGCATGATTTCATTTTAAAGTGTTTATCGTGTGATGATGTTATGATGTTAAGCCACCTATTTTATTAACTTATACAATGTGACATTCTTTGCGGCAAAGAATAAAGCATGCTATTTTTCTACAGCAAGGAACAAAACGTGTTATTTCTCGCGATTAAAAATGCTCCGTGCAAGTATACATGGTAAATTACAAATAAACTTAACGGCAGATACTGCTGTATCTCATGATATTACGATCTGCGTGAAATACTACATTTAATAATGTACACAACGCATTATTTTATAATACTTTGTTCAAAGACTGACATATCTCAGATGTCGCAATTATCAGACAGATTTATAAGAGAAAATTTGATTTTAACGTAACTGTAAGTGCGACTTTTATATTGATCTATACAGATTAGTTATTTTACAATACATCGACAGTAAAAACTCTATTTATGATATTTTTTCTGAATTCTTGTGAAGGATTAATTAATCATAAAAAAAACTGCTGTTTGATAAAAATACAAAACTAATGTATGCCACAACTGCGATTGAACATTAACTTTATTTTGTCTTGTATATGCTGTTACATGAAATAAGTGCATCACAATTTAGCTCGAATTCGGCCGGAGATATTTAACGGAGACACCCTTTTCAGTTCTTCCCGTGGACAAAAGTAACAATCCTACCGTAAAACGTTTATTCTCACAACACCGACACTATACATATACATATATAATCTCATATTTTTCAACAGATTCTGGTCGTGTAAGGTACAGCCTGTACAAAATATAAGTACATCCATATTTATAAAAGTACAACGTTCAGCCGTCAGCGGAAGACGGGTAGAAATAATGTTTCATTTAAAATATCAGAGCAAGCAAGGCTTTCGATAGCGATATCCCATTTTTTGGGTGAAATGAAATATAGAAATCCAACTATCCGATCGATTTGAATCTTTTGTCTGCTTCAGATAACGTCCCGGATTGTTTGGCATTATGTAAAAGGGCGCGGCTTCGTCGCTGCCATTTTCGCTGGGGCTAGAAGGGTGGCCCGTGTAACAATTTATGGAAATTCATGGCAATACGTAGTAATTCGTGACGATTTATGGCTACCATCCGGATCCAGACAATGAAAACTGATTTGTCAACCGATACAAAGCCGGGGAATCGTCGAAACTCATGGATCTAGAAATTCTGCCAACAACCGAGCGACGATCCCCGCGCGAGAAAGAACTTCCTCGAAAAGCTTGCCTGCGCGGAAGATATTGGAAACCAGTCTGTTGGGAGCATTAGAATCCTTAATCCTACGAATATATCAATATCGTACATCGAGTTAAGTTATTAGGTCACAGATAAAGCGTATAGCTCGGATTCTATCGCGCGATATCTTCGCAGATTGCAAGATTGTGAACAAAATCGACAATTTCCTCGAATCAACGTCTCATTTCGCTGAAAATCACGGAACGTTTCACGAGGGGCAAAGATCTGGAAAAAGTACTGCGAAATAAAATCAATCGTTACGTAGCTCGCTGCCCCCCCCCAACCCCCCCCTCCCCTCCCCCCCCCCCCCCCCCCCCCCCCCCCCCTTCCTCGAACTAATCAGGTACTGCATCCGATCATACTTCTAATTTGTCGAAGTATACGCTTTAACTCTAACAATCCTACGGCTAGCTTTCAAGGAATGACTCATGACGTATCGTCGACATACACGTGAATTGGCGAAGAATACAATCTCGAGATTAGTAAAACGGATCTAGGACAGTTTTTGCGTGTATGTCGCGAGATGAGCGGCAAGGCTTTTTTTTTACTTAATTTAGCACGAGAATCAGCAAAGGCGTCTGTTCACAGAAATCTCGAACGAACTTTCAAAATTGTGACGGACAGTGGTTACGTTCGCAATCTCGTAGCAGTCGTGGGTGAACGTGCCGAGTTTCTCCGAATTCGTTCGGTAAGCGTCCTTAGAGAATAACGTCGTCTTGTCGCATCGAAGACGGTGCGCGAGTGCGAGGTCGAGTCGTAAATAAATTCCGTCGTTAAAATAAATTTCGACGAATTCGCTAAAAATCATTACGAGTAGAGAAAGTCCGAGATTTATTTGTGACTCGACCGAACGATCGGAAGCATAAATTGCGAGCAAACAATGGTCCAGCAAAGTCTTATTTCGAATAGATTACAGAAGCCCTTAAGTAACAGCGGCGAACGTCCGCGGAAAAACTTAACGCGCACATTCAATTTTGGGACGTCGAAGAAGAAATATAGATATGTTGCGTGCAGATTTCTATGCACTCTCTATAGGATCTCGATCAGGTTCGAGTGCTCTTTGCCTTTGGGAGCAACGCACACGAGCCAAATGGCGGAGCCAGGGTGACCTGTGTGCCTGATCTAGACTCCGATCTAATTTCTAGAGTGTCTGGTTACTTACTAGAATTATACTGTAGCTTGATCGGTCTCGAGTTCACTCACCGGTGGTTACTAAATGGAATGTACCAGTGAATCTTTGAGTCCACCTGGATCGGATTAAGATACACTATCGTGGACCGAGCGTTTCGGAGTAAATTGCGTTTGAAGGCTGCCGACCGTCTCGTTGAGGTTATATTATATAGATTAACATACGAAAGAGAAACACGCGGTTCGTTTCTTGTCGCCAAGCGGAAGAATGCGAATGAAACATTCGGAAAAATTCGGGTCGTTGCAAAAAAGTTGCACGTATCGGTTCTGGCAGCACGCGTATAGCGCAATCATCTTCTCTCAATTTTCAACAATAAAGACCAACAAAGGTGAGAGGTGTGCCACGGTAAATATCACATCGAACGATATTTAATGGAAGCGTCGTTTATCGTGAAATCTCTGTCTCCTGTTTCCCATAAAAAACTCTCCGAAAGAAATACAGTACAGGAACACCGAACACTTAACAAAATAAGATTGCAACGATCGCCCACGCGATTTTACCGACGGAGTACGGTATAAATAACCTCCTCCGTTCTCTTTTATCGTTAATCGTTTCCACCTCGACCAAACTATACATCGAACGTTTCTATGAAAACATTTACAACCTTTCTACTGCAAATTCAAGAATAATGTGATCAGAGTTGTCATCTCATTTCGCCGAATTGCAATTTTTTTGTCGATCAATTTTTCTTTGGACATCGGGCGTGGAAGTAGAGAACAATTAACAGGCAAGAAGTATACTTTCATTCGTTCGTTAACCTTCAATTAGTTCGAAATTGTGCTAAAAAATGGGACTTTGAAACTATGGTTAACAGGTTGATCTAGTTAACGGGTTAATTGGTTCACTGAACATCAAATATAGCCAATAAGGGGCGAAATAGGATGCCGTTGATAACGGACGACGTTTTCAGGGGTTTGTGTAGCTACATTTCGACGGCAACAGGTACGGAGTTCCATGAATCTGTTCACATTAATCTTCAGTCAACGATCCATTAATGGACTATCGAGTCCCGTGTAAACATGGCTGACAAGAGAGGGGCGGTTCTCGCGTACCCGCACAAAAACACTTTTCGCCGAGGGCGCTTTTCATCATCAACAGGTACCCTCGATCGTATAAATTAAACGCGCATCGATCACAAAAACAGCTCTACCTTTTCTCCACGTTATAGTTTCGTTCGCGCGCATTTACGCGGAACGAATCGAAAGATCGACCACGCGCGCAACGGCCGAGTCGGATCGATAGGATCGAATCGATAACGGTCGATAACGATTATCGAAGGAGCAACGACGATATCGTCTACCGCGCGTCCGACCCAGTCGGCGGTTCGAATCTAACCGGGGTATGTCTCGGCGATATCAAACCGTCGTTTCCCGAAATATCTTCACCGACGAGTCCGCGTGCTTGATGTGTATGTATCTCGTGATCGTGGACGCGGCGTTATTGTTGTTGTTGCCACCGCCGCTCCCGTTGCTGTTGTGGTTGTTGTTGTTATTGTTGAACATCCCGCGATTGACCAAGCCGGACATCGCACCCGAGTTGGACCCATCGTTCATCGTGTCTGCGGTCAGGAATCAATCATTTTGGTGGAACGTTTCTCAACTACAGCAGAGCAGATCAAGGTAGGAATATTTTTCCTAAAGATTTTTCAGCCGTGTTTCTTCTTTACTACTCAACTGACTACTTTACTCAACCGAATGTTCGATATAGACATTAAAAATGGAAGGATTCAATCTATACATTTATTATTCACTGTTACCGATCTAAATATATAGTTTTGCAACATGGAAAATGTAACGACGCTACTTTAGGGTTAATAGACTGTAGATATTTATGCAAATTTCAAAATAAGCTAGTCTAGCAATATCAATTTGAAATATCGAGTATATTGATCGATACAGTCGGAAGTGTTCTAGTTTCATGGATTATACGACCCGGTCACGCATTTTTATTCGCGCCATTTTCTAACGTAGAAGTTTAAATCCATTTTGAACCGTGAAGCTAATCGCGCATGCATGTGAACGGCAGACGCGATGGACAGATTCCGCGCGAAATCGTTGCACGTTTGAACACATAATATTATAGGTTCGAACCATGAATTTACTTCAATCTGCTCCACCGTACGGATTAGTGTTCATGAGAAAAACACTTGGAACACCGAAAGTACACTGCGATGCAACGTGCAGAAAACAGCAACACGTAACATCGAACGGCATACACCATATGTAGGTTATAAATAATAGAAAGTTTGTATTAAAAAAAATAAACGTGTATTTACAAACGGGGAAAGAGGTAATTGGTAGCTCATTAGGAAGGAGGGTGGGGGAAACATAATTGCAGCAGGATATCCGGGTTTCGAAGCGTAATAACTGAACAGCTCGAATCTGCGATCGTTTATTTTAGGTTCTGGTTTTTGGAGATCTTTGTGATTCGGTTCGAACGAAACGAAACTTACAAAAATTAAGATTCGACTAAGTACCTATGGAAACGTGTGACGTTCTCGATTCCTTGACCGATATCGTGTCGCGAATATAGGTTACTCTTCTTTTTTTTGGCAAGACTCGAAAGAACATGCACGTCAACGCGCTGTCTACACAAACTAACTTCTTCTTCAACGGCCACTGACTATACTGCGAAGACTCGAACGGGTCGCGAGACCCATTAACAGTTAGTTAAAACGCTATCGTTATTAAATATCGTCTTTTTGTTCGCTTCGATGGTATCTCAAGTTGACTAATTAAAAAAAAAAAAGAAAAATAAAGGCAATTAAGGCTACGGAACCAAGCATCGAGAACTGAACGTAATGTAAAAGAAACTATGTCGTAAATAAAAATAATATTTCTCTCCCCAAACACACATATGTACGCATACATTCTTTCTTACCGCTATTAACGAAACTAACTTTGGCAGTTGAGTCCAAGTACCGGGCTACATGTGCATCACACTAAACATGCTACTACGGTAGACACAGTGAACTTGGCAAGGATAATCGATGCACGCGGCAGTGCATCCTTTCTCGTGCGATATCACTCGATGACTCGTGTCGCCACCAGAGCTACGGGTTCGACGGTTGATATTTCAATTTTTCGCGCGATTTAGCGACATCATAGCCTATGGAGCGGCGTCGTGCATACGAATCGTTCGAAAGTGGATGAAGAGGTATAGTTTTCGAGAAGAATGGAGGGCGAGAGGAGTGTAAAAATCTGCGAGGTACGATGCGATAAAAAACGTGGGAAGTACTGTACGTGAAGTCTAGAAACAGATAATTGCACAACGAGGGATCCGGTGAAACAACTAATTACGAAAAGTCTCTTCACGAGTCTCCGATATACATAATGGTAACGCTAATATATCATACCTATTGGTTTGTACCAGGTACGCGCCCGGATTGCCCTTAAACCACGCCTCTTTTAATACTCTAATAATTTGTTTTAGGAGCAGTCCAGGGCGCTTCCAAAGTAAAGAACGCTCGTTATCCCTGTTTCGTAAACTTTGCACAACACAACACAGAAACATTTTTGCAACAACGATACACTAATTGTTCAGCTCGTGTCTATGGAACAGATACATCGCTCTCGTGTAACAATATTCTACCAAATACAGGGTAGAATCGAAATCATATGAAAAGACATCCGGATTCGAAATGTATTGTTCCACGGACGACACTTGTATGAAGTATGGTTAACGCACTGTTTTGGGTGGTGTTCGACGTGATTAACCCTTAGGCTTTGGGCCAAGGTGTTCGGATCGATTTGGTTCGACGTACTAAAATTACGTTATTCAAAATCCTAAGGGATAATCGCCCAACTCTGCCCAACAAGAGTATCATGCGCATGCAGGGACGACATTGTTGGTGTGTAAAAGTCTCGCGACATGCACGTAGAAAACGGGTAAAAGCTAGGGTCTGTCCGAATGAGTCTGCGAAGACGGTTCGAATGTGTTTGCAGGGGCGTAGCATCGTGAATCGATTTCTCGAGAAATAAATTACGCGTTCGATTCTCGATCCATCATCGAAGACAGAGGGATACGAGACTCGAAGTTCGGATTGCTACAGTGCATGAAATAAATAAGGAACATAAAACACCATAGAGAAGTGTGGTCGTGGAAGAGACGTGTCCTCTCACGACACAACGCAGCAGCATTTCCGGCATCTGCTCTTCTTTCCGACAATGTTGTGTTTACACCGCTCTGTTACCTTGTAAGCCTTCGATCTCAGCTTCGCGTTCCCCGCGCTATCGTCCTGAGCCTGCGCGCGGTAGCTCTTCGCAGGAATGTTAGAGACCACGATCTCGTGTTTGCTCTCGCATCCGAGGATCTCCGTGTCGTTGCACACCTCTATCTCGTTGCGCTTCGCCACGTCGGCCTCCTCTTTTCTACTATATTCAACTAATACTAGAGTATCGCTTTTAATACTAGGCGCGTGCTCCTCGAGCAACGTGTATCCGCCGTCTCTCTTCTCGTTGGAAGGCTCCACCTCTTGATCGGGCAGTTCTTTCTTCTCGCTGTAAACCTCTCGACTCGCTATCAGCTCGCCCAGATTTTGCAAGAATAAATCCTCCTCGCTCCTCTTCCTCAGTCTGTTACTCTCTTCGTTCAATTTCTCGCACAACTCGTCCGACTTGTCCGAGCTGATCGCCTCTCCGCTCAGGCTTTTCGTTCGGTCGTCCGAGTAGGTGCTCAGCTTGTTGTCCGGATAGCCGACGTATTTGTCGTCGTGCAGATACACGGAACTCTCGTTGGACTCGAAGTTGCTAGCGTTTATGATGGATATTCTGGGTATGATCAGGTCGGGCGGTATGCCGTCGACACCGTCAGGCGGACTAGAGGTCAGGGATCCCTTGTCGACGAAACTGTCCCCGAAAGAATGATACGCTTGCTCCCCTTTGCCCTGGATCCAGGCGTGAGTCAGCAGATGGGACCTCTGCCAAGACACGTCGCTGTTCGATCTGTTGGTTCTAGCTGTCCACTGGCGGTCCTCGTTGTTCGGCCAACAGGTCGACCGCAGGCAACAATCGCTCGGACTCCTCTTGATGTCGAACCCCGAGTCTTGATCCGTGTCCCCGGCCTCCTGTTTCTTGTTTCTCACGATCAGCTCCAGCTTGGATTTGAGCAGTGCCGGCGAAACCGCTCTGTCGACGCGTCTCGAGATGTTGGATGCGTGGACGGTATGCAAAGCGGATTCCCGCTCGTTTTCGACGTCCGGCGTTTCGGTCGCAGCGATTATCATCGCGTTCGGACTCGGACTGTCCATGCTATCCGGGGTGTAGGGATCATGCTTCAAGGGTACCGCGTGCAACAAATTGGCCGATCGGTCCGCGTAACTACCACCGTAACCGATACGGCCTGTCGCGCAACTATTGTAATCAGGCAACATGGACAACAACTCCACGTAATCGTCTGGCACTCGAAAGCAAAGCTCAGGTGCGCGCGGCAAGCTGCAACAGTTTATCATACCTTCGTCCAACGCTAGGTCAGCCCTCAAGTAGACTGGCTGCAAAAGGGGAAGAAAAACATGGACGATCCTTATGTATTATCGTGCATCGGTCGATGAAGAGAGAAGTGGGCAGGGGGGCGTGGGAGAGGGACGTTCCTCGCGTGGTAGTTTGGGCTCCAAGTCTCTAGCTAACGGTTTTTACGTGATTTTTAAGGGAACTATGATACAAGAGATACACGGTGAAATGCATATGGTAAAGCACGGCAACTGAAGGTCGATCGGTCTCGAATGCTTTCAGACCCCTTCACAGTTCCGAAATCTTTTCGGTCGACTCAAGGATCGGGTAATGTTTTTTTTTCGGGAGCTTATGATCGTATGGAACACACAATAATTATCTGTGATTCCAACATGGAATTTGTGAGATCGAGTCTCGGCGAGGTCCGAGGTGAATCGAAAAGTGGTACTACACTGAACCAACTACACCGAGCAAGCCCCTATATATAATGTTGTTATAATAGAAACAAGAGATATAGTGTGGAACGCTAGCAGAAATATATATATATATAGGATATACGGGAGAACCAAGATAAGAGAACAGGCAGACAGTTCATAGATAGGTACCTTAGTGCTTAAAGATTCATTCGAAACTCCAGAAAAACAGGCTGCACCATAATAATTAAAAGAATGAATCATCAGAATAAGAACTAGGAAGTGTGTAAGTATATGTACCCAGTATAATAAATATAGAAAGGAAAGAGTTTCTATTTCGTTTTTAAAAAAAAAATAGTAAAAAAGTATTCTCGCACCTTATGGTCACCCATGCACGTTATCGGACCTACTATTCCGTATTCCACCGCATCCGGCGACGACATCTGCACAGAAAAATCAAACGTGAAATATAAAATCGCCTGTCCCGGAGACACTCCGTGGGTTAAAAAATATGTTAAAACGATGGGATTTCCATACATCATGGACCAGCATTTTCGCTGTCATGCTCAGTAAAACACGGTCGCACCAGGCCGGGACCCGTGTTTGCATATAATGCGAGCCTTCGTTGACGTCTTCCTCAAACGGGTAACTGGGCACAAATTTAATCGGAAATTCAAATAATCTTCCGTCAAAGTCTTCCAGCTCTCTGTCATATTCACGTAGCTACATAAATATTGGTAATTTCATTATGGTCTTCCTAGTTATCAACGTACACCACCGTAAGTAACATTACAGAACAGATGTAACGGGCAACGAGCTGCTTACCCATTCGCCGCTGTTCTGCATGAACATGTTCTGGTGCTCACAGTGAGAGAACTCCTTCTTTCCTAACGTTAAAATGAGATCATCGTCTTTATTGTGAAACTGCAACTTTGAAATGTTTCCCTTAGTCGATAGCCTTCTCTCTTGAGTATCTTCCGTGAGTTTCTGCGTTAAAAGAGAAACAAATCTTAATTCTTGTTTGAACAAGGACTAACATAGGAAGATAAGAAGTGTTTAATGTTTTACCTTTATAACACCGGCTGTGTCCGTTCTAAAATTAAAGTCCCCGAATAAAAAGTATGGTACATTTGGATACTTGTCATTATGAAACCTATCTAACGTATGCTCCAGCGCTCTTCTGCGAGTTTTACTATATACGGATGGGAACTGGAATAGAATGATTAAACGATCAATAAGGTCTGTTGTAAGTCTACTTTTTTAGTTGATTTCCGCGCGCTTACCGTTTCCATAGCGATAAAATTACTGGCATCGTGAAACAAATGTATATTTATGAGATCAAAAATCGTTCCGCTGATATTCCATCGCGTTCTCAGAAAACCTTTTCTGGACCATTTGCATTCCGGAAAGAACTCCTGCGGAAACTTCGCTTTCTCTTTGGTCGTGACGGCTTCTATGTTCCCCGAGTGTACTTCCTTGCCACTTACCGGTACAAAAGTGCATTCTACAAATACAATTGTAAATTCGTGCATTTATAAACAGCGGGCAGGGTGTCTCGTTTTACTTGAGCACCTAGCATGTTAAATATTTAATTTGTTATTAACAAAAAGAAAGTAAGAAGTTTTTAAGGTGCTTAAGTTAGCTTGGACACCCTGTATATTTATAGTACAGAGTGGTATAGTACCTTGGAAGTCCCATAATAAAACATCCTTCAAGGATTCGTGCACAAAGTAAAAATTCCCAAGTGCCTGCGAAGATAATTCATGTTTGAAGAATTATGTCTACTTATTTTGGTGCTTGCAACAGGGTTTTGTAATTTAGTTTTTATTTACATACTGTGAAATGTTCTGCAGAGGAGTAATCCTCGTCTAAGAATACTCTGATCTTGTCAAACAGTCTTAATTCTTCGGACGACATAAGCAACCTGCAAAGACACAGAATTATATGGTGTTCCATAAGAGGTCTTGAACTTTTCCTATTATATTGCTACAAGACAGGCTATACTGTAATTCTTTTTTTACATTGCTCCCCCATGAATATCACTCCATAAGCTCTTCTTTTGAAGTGGCTCACTCAACTGTGGAGCCACACGTGACCGTCTATTTTTATTCCTTTCTGCCAGTTGTGCGTTAGACCACATTCAATATTGTGACCAAGGAAAACCTGTTTGTCTTGGTGTCAGTTTATAAAAACTTGTACAAAGCCTCTAATGCATGTTTTCTTTAAAATAAGATGTATCTTTCTAACGCAGAGCATTAGTTTCCACCCCATTAATTCGGTTAGGCTCAAATAGGTCTGTCAATGGAAACCCTTCGACTGCGCGTCTAATAGGATTTGCTAGAGAATCTTTTCCGCAAGGTTCCAAAGAATATTACCAGAGATTTAATTACCTGACAAAGTCCTCTACGTGTCTCATGCTTTTCTCATAATTTTTACCACCCACTTCTTGGCAGTGCAGTGCAATAAACTTTGGATCCAGCCTTAATATAGTCTGTGGAAAGCGATTGTTGTCAATGCAAGTACACGATGTCTGTATACATATGATAACGGTGCACGTTATCTTCAATACTTACAGATAAAAACTCCTCCGTCCAAATTTTCAACATCACGCTAGGCTGCGAAAATAAAAATACAATCGTGTTCTTATTCGTTCGACCGCTGTTACCGACGCGTCGACCGTCGGTAAAGAAACTATAGTGATCCCGACGCTGATCGTAAAAAAATCGAGGTTGGCAACGATGGCCGGTAAATATCAGATAAACAGGATGCGTTCCTTCCGTTTCCAGTATCAATTAAAAGTAATCTCGTATGTCTATCTGTTTACTGATTCAAATATTTGCTTTAACTAGGCGACCATTTACGAAATCGGCGAAATGGAAACGAGTTCGTACGCTTCTCGTACGAACGGGAAGTAAATATTTTTACAGAGAAGCTGTTGGATCGTTCAGGTGAATATTCATTATTTATCTCTGTTTAAAATGACACAAACATTTTTTTGTCTACATAATTATTGCCGTGTCCTGAAACAGATTCACGCGTGCTGATAATCAACGTGGGACCGGGATTGTCCGTTGCTGTTGTACGCGTAGCATCGTGTCGGACAATGAAGAAAATAAGGAGAAGAAACAGTTGAACGAAGAAAGAAAAGAAGTGAGTAGCGTGAGATCATGATTGTTACTTAAAACCTTTTACGTAAGATACGAGGGAAACCACCCCAATGGATCATAGTGAAATACAATTGACCCTAGAAGCACCACGATGTCGAAGCGAAAAAGCAATAAATTATAAAATTGCATTTATCGAGTTTGAAATAATTTTAATGGTCCTTTTATTCCATAATTGTAAAACCACAGTACTTTAATGGGTTGTTCTGATTCTTTGCAGGTTCTAGAAATAAAATTCATCGTTTCTAACACACCCAAATAGCTTAAAGAAAGTATTTGTATCGCGCGTACGAAACTCGCGCCAAACGCGAGAGTAAAAAGGTAGGTGTAAAAGGGGGAGAGAATGGAAGAGAGAAAGAAGAAGTAGGTCGTGTCACGTAGGAACGTGTAAATCGCGAGGCGCGATCGATTGCTCAGGGTCGCGTGTGTGTGTGTCGGCTCGAAAGAAAAACATCGGAAAAATCGCGTGTATTTTTGTACGTACCTCCTCGAAAATGCTGCCCACGTTCGCCGTGACCAAGAGTACCGGAACACTGTCACCCGCCATGCTCTTGGCTCTCGTAGATCTCGGATCGCGAAGAGAAGAGAAGAGAGAAAAAAGAAAAAGGGGGGAAGAGGTTTCGTGGAGGCTGAAGAGATGTTCAAAGGCGTCCCACGACGACGTAGAAGAGGGACAGGGCGACGCGCGAGGCCTGTCACGAGCACACTGTCCACTGGCAACTGTGTCGAGTAGTGTGCCAGCCCAGCTAGCAAGCTAGTAAGCAAGCAAGCAGGCAAGTAAGCAAAGCGAGCGAGCGGGGAATTAGGTTCCCGTGGGCGCACTGGTACTCGACACTCAACACTGAGCACTCCGGCACTCCGTTGTACAGGCTCCCGGATGATTTCCGACGAGTTCCCGAGAGGTTCCCAAGAGAAGTCCCGAGTGGTTCCCAAGAGGCGAAGTCACCCCTGGCGATGGAAGGTCCGCGCGTCCTTAGGGAGCGATCAATCCCTGTGGCGAGCTGCGGCCACGGTTCCGCGGCGTGCACCGGTCGCATCAAACCTCGCACTGTGAATACGACACATTATTAACCGAATAACGCGAGGCTCGTTCGCGCGCACCAGAGAGAAAAGTTGTGCGGTGCGGTAAATATATCCCTCTATCGGGCAGAGCGAAACCACGCCTACCGCAGACGTCAATAGGCAGTGTCGGAGAGAGGAGATACCGGGGCCCCGACCGACACAACACACGTCCTCCACACACCTCAGTCTAAAGGAATCCCACGACAGACTTCCCAAGCTTACAACCTGCTCTACTTTATGTATTACGTCGAGGCCTCCTGACGAACTTCCACGAGAGGCTAAATCCGAAACAATTAATTACTCTTAAGTGTCAAACGTAGACTTATACTCTAACAGAGACTCGGAACGAAACGAATGCTTCCACAGGATCAACAGTTTAAATCAACCGCCACGGTACAACAGCCCTTCAAGCCCATCTGGAAAGTCTCGACGAACGTGAAATATCCGATTTGTCTCAAAGATCGATTTGATTGTCAATTAGTCAAGCGCTAACTGCGATTGTTCCCCGAAAAATTGTAAAACGGTTCGCAATAACGTTTAATAGGATTACATTGTGGTCAAGCTTGATCGCTTCTAGAAAATCTCGAGTAAGTTGGCATTTTTTCCTATTATTGTTTCGAATATGACAGTTTGCAAACAGAATTCTAATAATCTCTAAAACATGAGAAAATGTTTCGGGGCGGTAAAAATGCCAGCTTCTCGACATCGTCCAGTAAAGAAATAAATCTAGTCGCCGATACGGTTAAAGAGGATTTCGCGTTCTCGCGGGCCCGTTGCTTCGCGAACCATGTAGCCCAGTTATCGGGAATTACTAAAGCGTCACGATAATGAACAGGACGGAAGTGTTGCGCAGATAAGGGCACGTGTGCGCGTGCGACACGATGCTGTATATATACGCGTCGACGGAAACCTGTAACTCAATAGCTGGAGACCGTGCGAGACACACCTTGTAAAATTGCTACAGGCAAATAGGACTGCGAACCCGACGCGTTTGAACGACAAAATTTGAAGAACAATCGAGGTCCGAATAGCTCTTCCGTCGAGCGCAGGAAAATTCGAAGAAACCAGGCTTGCCAACCGCGAGGGACGGTTTCGAATAGAGTATTTTTGGAAAAAACGAGACGAGACGAGGTTCATCGTCCTCTCGGCTGGTACGCTCCTGGGAACCGTTGTCAGAAACGATGTTCCAGCTGCGCATGAGAAGGGCGAAACGCACGCGCTCTTCTGTTCCGTTTACCATTACACCGTGCATTTGTTTTTTCGGCAAGCTCGAATCTGGTTCGGCGGTCGGACACGACGACGTTGACGGTGTGCGATCCGTTTCTGTCGTGACGCTGTAGATTATCGATGATAAACTGAGTATCGGGGAGCGACCCTTTCGCGGTTTGTCGTGCGGCGTCGATAGACTACGAATCCTACCCTCGATCGTCTTCCGATCCAGCCGAAAGGCATCTGGAGTGCGGCTCGGTTTTCCGGTGTACACTCGTGCGTATTCGCAAGTACTCGCGTGCTCCGTCCGCTGGGCGTATCGCCGCGACCGGTTTGCCTCTTGTAAAACGATATCGCGTTGGTTTCGCGCGGGTGTCGCAGTCGAAACGCGATAGATACCATAAAGCATCGTGTCAGCCGAACGTGGAACCCACTAGAAGGTTGTCTCTCTGTACCGAGAACATTTTTGCGCTCTCCTTGTTCCGCTACCTGTGTTATCGACGAGCACCATCGAATCGCCCGATAAGCATTATCGACGATCTAGATCGCGAAAGCAAATCCGTGTTTCGGGGATAGTTATGACCTGTTGTCCTAGATACTCGGTCCCCTCGACTCGTATCTTTCGATAGAATCGAACTTATCAAACCGTTTACAATCTCGCGGAACCTCGGCGAATACTGTTCCACGGGATCGATGACCAGGATTCGCGGTTGCGCGCGATCCTGCTCGGAAACGCGAACGAAAATACGGAGACGATAACGCTCGAATCGGCTGGTCGTTTATCGACACGGGTCTCGCCGCGCCATGGACTCGACCATGCTCTCGATCATGGTATTGTTTCTGTCGATGGTCATCGCCGGCGCTGAGAACATTCTGATCACCGAGGTGTTCGTGATCCCCATCAAACCGGAGACGTTCGAATGGAGCAGCGCCGACGGTAAGGACAAGAAGAAACGTCGTCGGACGAACAATGACCGTGTTGCATCGCGTGGGCGTCGCGTGCAACGGAAATAATCCGAGTAACGGGGGCGAGGCGGGCGGCCCGGAAATAACTGGACACGTTAGCGGGTCCGAGCGATACGCGTTTTCGATCACAAACGCGTTCAATTGTTATATGCAACCGTGTCTGTCCTTTAATTGGTGTAACCCTGAAAAGCATACAAATTGTTCCATAAACGTTTTCTTAACGTTTCGGACACATGTAAAATTTGTAACGAGTGAACATTGATTCGCTCGCATGTTAGGATTAGAATTGTTGTTTTATATAAGTTATATTTAAAGAACTTCGCAAGACATGTGGTTGAACAACGTGGAGCTAAAAAACGAGCTTATGAATTATTGATGGTCGCGTTATGAATGAATGTTCACAAGAAATTCGCGCGACAATGAACGTGTCGATCGAATTGACCGCGTCGAAATCGAGCAGCGTGGACTCGCATACCAATCTCTACAATCGTCGAGCGGTTGTTTCGGACCAACAGCTGACGATGTCACGTGTATTTTAATGCTTTCTATCGCGACGTCATTCGGAAATCGTAAACTACGCCAAACTCTCCCTCCCTCTCTATCTCTCGGTCTTCCTTTCTATTGCGATACGATTTCCTTAAACTGTTTATGTAGATTATTATTTCTTCGAAGAAGTGTGAAATCCATACGACTAAGAGGCACGCGCTCCCGATTACACGGAATTCGATTAATCAGAATTTATCAGACTCGATTTCCACAGATATTTCTCGATGACTAACATAATTTCAAAATGTCGTGTCTTGTTTTTTTAGGACGGGCCAATCAATTCTCGTATCAACCGTCTTTGTTGAACGCGCCTGATCTACCCTCCTGGATCCATTACAGGTATAGCAAGAGGGACCATCGGGGATTCTTGTATGGAGTCGCTGCCAAGGATCAGAAATATTTTCAGGTTCGATGGCGTTGAATTTTGAAGATTATTGAAACGATTAGAAAAGATGTATCAAAGGATAAAAGATTAAAAGGGAATAATTTTCAGTTGGGGATCGTGGGCCTGAACAAGCACACGTACGAGACTAGATATAAAATCCTGGACATGAACGTGTTGGAGAAGGAGAACCTGACCAAGTACGAGGTCCATCTGAAGATCGATAATTTAAACGTGGAGGACATGTTCGATCGGAACAGAACCGTGGAGCTCCTCGATATATTTAGGTCTGTCGATAAAAAAGAGACAACAGGTATATAATAGGCGCAACCTTCGGTGATACCAGGCAAGCTAATCCCTTGTATTTATAGGAAAAAGCTGTGGAAAGAAGCCACCGATTTGTACGTAACTTTCCTCGCTTCTGCGATCGAGCTGGGCGCGCGGCTACCCTTAAAACCCAGCGAAGGCGAAGGGTGAGTGCATCAGGAATTACCAGATTCAAAAGGGTGAATTCTGGAAATGTTATTTGTCGGAGAATTTAACTAGTACTTGCCACCAATACCAGTTTATTTATCTAAACAACTCGGTTCACTTTGCGCAGCGTTCATCTCCAAGGGTGCATAGTTCCCCGGCCATCGAATACAAAGAAAAATTAAGGAAGCGTGTGAAACGGAAGCGACTTCATAAAAAGAGAAGTTTTCCCGGGAGGAACAAGTTCAGCCGTTACAAAAAAAGAAGCGGTTATCGTGGTTGCGGCAATCGAACGCGGTTCAATGAGATTCAGTGTTCTCTTCGATATTACACCACTGACGCATTAGACGTTCGATCAGCGGAAAATAAACGCGAATGACGCGCGTCCCACGCATCCTCCGGCTTTTTTCATTCCGAATCGAAGCATCCCGCGCCGGATATATTTTTCGCAATGTCACGAACGACCCGAAGTGATCCGATCCCCGACAGATCTTTTGATCTGCATTGAAGCGGCGCTGGCGCGTGCACGTCATCGGCGATAGCCATCTTTGGTATCGCACTTGAAAGTTTGTTTGTATTTTCAGTTTCATTATGTAAGCGTTCTCGAATCTCGTCGAGGCTGGACGATGATCTACGGGATCCGCGGAGGACTTACCAAACCGCGATAACGATCGGCAGGCGTGACCGTTGGCGTCGGTTTCCCGCCAACTCGGGAATCGTTCGATGTGCACACTTATCAATGGCGCTCGTCGCGGATGAGTAACGGTGTCAGCACTCGTCACGGTACCAAGCGGCGGACACCTTCATTTCCGACGAAATGACTCGTCGACGAGTCACCGCGAACAGTAATCATCTCTCGATACCGTTGCACGTGAATTCTCGCGATCGGCGAGCATCGTCATGCGTCGAGCACACGCGGAGAAAGTTGCAATCATCGGATTCGAGTTGTTAGATCGAATCGCCGACGAACTAACAGTTAGGAACCGCAGCGTTTTATCTGTTGCTCTTTTAAGTCCTGCGTTTCACGGGTTCGTTAGCAAGTCGGTACGCACTTGAGATTTATCGGCGTAAGAGTTTCGGTGCGAGCACGATGGTCAGAACACCGGATCGATATCGCGGCGGATAGTCAGACTCGCGAAATTAGTTAGCGATGCAGCGCCCGAGCTTCGTCGTCTGGAGAACGCGACGAAACGACGCAGATTAGTCGCGCGCGTAGCCGAATGTTGTATAATCTACACATATAAGTAAGTTGCTAACGTAAGTGCGACATTGTCAACGCGCGTTCGTACGAGTCGAGCCGACCAAATGGTTTCCGGCTGGTAAAGAGAAGTGTGTTGCCTCGTTCGTTCGCTCGCCAGCTTTGCTCGCATATCTCGTATTCTTAGCCGAAGACATCGCCGTTTCCCGCAACACGCGACTATGCACCGCGGTGAAAGTTTGTCATTGACATCGTTGACTTGTGAACACGACGAGGAAATAATCGTTTTCGGTGCGCGCAATCGGATACCGATACTATGGCATTCCCCGAGAATTGGACGGACGGAACGTCGCCCCGCGGGGCGAAGCGATGCGCGCAGCTCCGATACACGGTTCGAGAACCGATACGGTCGATTAACCGATAAGATTGCTTTATCTGGTCGCTGGATTGCCTTGTAAACAAAACCGAGCATTGCCGGAGGTCCCGGACTTTAATAGCGCCCCTCGTGAAGTTTGTTTTACGCGAAGTTAACGCTGGAACGATACAAAAAGAACGGCAAGAATCGATGGCGACCTGTAGCGAGACCGCTTCTTCTTACTCGATAAATTGGAACAAGGCCCGAAGTTGTCCCTCGACAACACAAGAATCTCTCGCTTTCCCGAAACGATGATGCTCCGACTCTAAATTGTAACCGTTAAAGTTTCATAAACATTCCGGGAATCAGAAGATGTTGTCGGAACTGCGCATCAGCGTGTCGAACGTAAAATTTTCGATGAGATTCGAGCAAGCGGATGACGCAAACGGGTGCCCGCGATGATTCTAGCGAGCAATTGATGAGACATCTGAGGAATCTCTAACTACGATGAGTCCGTGTTCTCTCGATGTACCGGTTGATCGAGCAACATAGTCGCCACTGTGAATCAATAGGACGATCGATTGTCGTGTGTTGAACATAAAATCCTTTCGTTCGAGTTTTATAACGTTGTTTACCAAGAGTCGAGCGGATGGCTCACCGCGGTTAAGCGGAAAACGGAAAACACGCCGCATCGGGATTGCCCCTAACTTTCGACCGAGATAACGGGAAGCAGCGTGCTGGCAGGAAAGCCGTGACGCACTTTGAAGTTCGAATCCTACGTGTCATGGTGCACGTAGACAATTCCCGTAGATTCTTCTGCCGTCACCTGTCCGAGTCACCTTTCTCCGCTACATGACTGCATTCCTTTTGTATTAGGGTAGTGATGAGACTGGGCAGCTCGGTGCCGTTCTCGCAGGAGTTGAACGAACTGCAGGAGGAGGTGAAGCCCTTATGGAGGAAGCTGTCGTCCTGTCCGCGGGACTTTAAACGCACGAGCGTCGAGAGATTGTTCAGGGAATCGCGATTCGCTCTAGACTGGTGTTCCTTTAGATTGGTGAGTGCTTCTTCGATCTCACTTTTAAATATGAAAATGTGATATTACATTCATCCTATTCCCCTCAGGTGGAGCAAGAGCAGCAAAGTCTGCAGCACGAGAGCGCCAGGCGAGGACCCAGCATGAACGTGATCGGAGCCGACGTCTTCGAGCACTCGGAGTGGCGATGGGCTAGATCGACGAAGGCCAGCATCCCAACCAGAAGTTACTTCAAAGAAATCGCCACGACGATTTTCGTGCCCACCGCTCTGCTTCTCGTGCTAGCCGCGTTGCTCAGCACCGTGTTGTGCATGAACCACGAGAAAATGTAAGTGGACCGATCTTCTTTTGGATCGGGGAAATGTACAATGTAAACGAAATCAAGCTGTACCTGCTCGAAAAAATAGTTCCTATCGCGAAAGATCCAAGGAAAGACGGTTCGCCTTCGCGACGATTCGCAATTAAGTGCACCGCAGGTTGTCGTTTTCGAGAACGCTGACCGAAATATTTGTCATTCCGCCACCGACGACCCACGTGTTCGGAGAGTGAAATCTGACGTTGTAGCTGCGTGCAGCAACGAGCCAAAGTGGTAGGGGCACTGAGAACCGGATAGAGGGGGCTACTACGACGACTGGTTTCATTCATAAACGGCCACGATATCTGGTCAAGCGGTGACGCGCGCCTCGCCGGCGTGTGCGATCGAAAATACGGCGTTGTAACGTCGTCACGAGTCCCCGCGTTCTGCGATAAATGTGACAAACGTCGTAATTAAATGTGACGAACGCCGTGCGTGGACAGTTCGATCGGGAACCGGTTAGGGTTTCGTAATTTGCGACCAGATTTTGATCACCTTTCACGGTCAGAATTCGGAACAGAATTTTTCCAAAGACATTCGAAATTTCCAAAAGAACAGTCTATCGTCGACATGCGAACGTACTAGGATGTTTGCGCGGCTAAGATACTAATGACGTTTGGAAGCGGCAGTAAATAAGCGATTTTTTGTCGGACATGTATGCTGATCGCCGGGTATAAATAGACGGAGGTTCAGCATTTTGCGAATCGCGCGCCTCGCCAGCATTTAACGCGCAGTGTTCTTATCGTCTAGATCATTGAATGTGTTGTGAAAATAGTATGTAGAACTGGCGATGTGAATTCATCGTACGCTTGAATTTTTCTTTAATAAAGAACTCGAACTGGCGACGCGCGTGATTCGATCGAGCTTCGCGAAGACGGTCGAAGAGCAAGTCCGATTACTCGCAGTCAACTTAATCAGCGTTAATTATTCGCGCCGCGCTAACAGAGTCCAATAACGCCAATACCACTACGTTGGTACACCGATCTGACAGACAGGAGCCAGCGCTCCGAACACGCTGACATTGTCTATTTATAAGCAGACAAGCCTGGCGATAGCGTCACCGATTGTCCGCGCCTGTTGCCGCAATTAGTTCCAACCTTTTGCCAGCGACGCGTTTACGATTTCAGAAATTCTGAGGCGCGGCTGTGACATTCGATGGGAGCGAACGCATTCGCGGCGGCACAGTGTTAAAGGCACGGAGCGGGTCGAACGAAACTTCCGGTTCCGTTCTGCGCGGTGTTAATCGACCGTGTATCCGTGCACACCTCGATTCGTGCGCAAGTTTCATTTACAATTACCCGCATGAAGGCAGTGGAACGGAATACATAACCCTTGTATAGGCAACTGGATATACATTTAAGAACTTACGCTAAAAAGGTTTCTCTACGATCATGCAAAAGTGTCGCAAAATTATATTATTATTCCCCTCCTATATATTAGAGCTGAACGCTTGTAAATACATCTCTGGTTGCCTACTTGCAAGGGGTTGACTGCAACAGAAGCCAAAGTAGTGGCACAAGGGGACTGAATTCGAGTTAAAAAATCAAAAGCGAATATTTTATCATGAAGATCGTAAGATAATATTTTTTTTTTATTTCGTTCAAACGTAACCCGCGTTCGAAATACGCGACAGGGAGTCACCTTGTTGTTCAAGGGTGCAGCGGCCCGTGATCTACGGTATCTATACACACGCGCGATCAAGGTAATTGCCATCGGGCCATAGATAATGCGGGTTACGCGAAAAAAAGAACCAGCATGAATTGGACGTTCGCATACGCGTCACCAGATATGACTCACGGAAGAAAAAGTGTGAATGATAACGCGAAACTAGTATTCATTTGAATGATCGAACGCGGTTCGGCGGAATGTTTCAAAAAATTTCCGTCCTGTTTGATTGTAATAGACACCGAACAAGAGCAACAATATACTTTGCCTTCCGTAGGGACGATCCCGAGTCTGAGGATTACTTCGACCAGTTGTTTAACGTTTGCCTAGGCGAAAGGCGGGGAAGAGCCAGGTACATACGCGATTGAAAGCCACTAACTCGTGTATACTAATCACTTTGACGATTCCTCTCTAACGCACACAAGATACTACTAATCGTTCGCGTACGTAAGACCTTTAACGAGCGCGATTCATTGTACGATTCCGTGCTCCGGTTGTTGTTTATATTTTACTGGGCCGAGGTTTGTTGCTTGAACGGAATCAACCCCCACCGACCGCAAAATTTGGTAGTTATCCTGGTAGTATATTTAAAAGTACTTGGAGTTTTGCCCTACATCCCAGCTATTCAAGAATTAATTAAGCTTTGCTCCTATTGATTCTACAGAGGGGAGGAGAGGGAAATCAGGTCCGAAGGGATTGGCAGCAACAATATACAAATGGTCCAGTACGCCGCCACCGAGAAAGGAACTTTAAAGTCTCTCGCAGTTCAACCGTCCAGCCCCAATGACTCTTTGATGAGAAGCCCTAGGTGAACATCTTCCATTGCCACAATAAAACTATTAAGTCTCCTTTGAAATGACTGGTTGTTTAAAGAGTGATCTTTTAGGATCTCCAACGAACGATGCAACCCATACATTCGACCAAACCCGCCGCCATATACAGGACCAAGCAATTTGTAAGTTTAACGTTGTATGGGTTTTTTTCACGAACATTTCATTCATTATCATTCACGTAATATATTTATCCATTAGAACCGGAATTCGAACGGATTTCTGACTACACGAGGAGCCAGCCAAGACGTGGTTTTGTTAAGCGAAAAAGTTAGCTCCGCTATCTATCCGCTGCGAATCGCAAAATTGTCAAAACTGGCTCCGCATTATCCGTTAACACCTGCAGAGTACTAATCTTTAGGAATTGATTAGTTACCGACGACCGTAAAGAAACGGTGCTTAACGTAGTCCTGCAAATAGCCCCTTTTATACAATGCCCTGCGCTGAATCAATGGCGGTGGTAATTTACCACTTTAGATATAACGCAAATTATTCACAACGAAAATGCGTACGTTTAAATGGTTTTCTCGAAGATATGTAAGGATGTGAGCGTGACGTTTTTCTTACTTTCTGTAGTTATTTCTTAATTACGACATACCAAAGTACATACGAATCGCAGAAATTACGAACGCGCGTTAATTATACGTAATGATGGTATCGACATATTTATGTGCAATAATAAGCGATAAACGATGCCTACACGTCTGAAAATTACATAATAGTGTACAATTACCTGACTTTTAATAAATTAATGCCAATTGTAACTTGTTTCCAATTTGTATGGTGTCACTATCTCATCGTTGGTAATTATTGTTACCCTTTTTCTATTCGTTACTTGTCTAAATATTTTTATTTTTCTTATTTTTTTATTAAATTTGGCTCTCGCATATGATTAACGTTCGTTATTATTACTAGATTATAAATTGATTTGCACGCGCGGAATTTGCTACAAGGTTATTTTATTATTAAGGCTGTCGAATGAAAATTTTGAAATGATCTGACAGAATATCTATTAATTTTCAATAAGTTCCTCTTAGAATCACCTGGTACGCCTTGCCTCGACGGTTTCTCAAGCTTAAGCATCAAAGCACCTAACCTGTTTTATAGTTACGCGTGCGCTTTGCACAAACCATGCTCGATCACGGCGATTTTTTAACGGTGGCACCGTTGAACGATCTTGAACTTGCATCGGGGCAGAAGTTTTCTATGGTGAATTAGTTTGCGCGACAGGGTAACAAGACAAGCGTCGGTCCGGTGCAACATTTCTCGTCAAACTCTCCAAAATCATGGCTGGCATTGTACCATTGTCTGGCAAATCCGGACGAAAACAATGGACACTACACGGTAACACAACAACAATGCTCCAGTTTTGAACTTTTCTACCGTTCGATTCTCCTTATTGTTGATGAAATTAGCCCCGGCAGAACCGTAACGTCGCGACAACTGATGACGGGTATCTCGTGCGAATTTTTAAACGATTCTCGCGAACGAAATGTCAGTCATCTGTTACGTTGTCCCGTACAAACGAATCACTTGACAACTGACAGATCGAGAAGGATTTCATAACATCGATCATTTCAGATGGACCGCAAGGGTCACTCAGAAGATTGCGATCGCAGCTCGCCGAGGATGGTTGTCCCGAATCCCAAGTTGTTTTAGCTAAGCAACTATTGGAAGAAAGATGTGGTAAAATGAAAATTTTCCATTTGTATTTTAGTACATTTTTTTGTTTTTTTTTTTAAATTTCTAAATGTGTGCATATAACGTTTAGATCTGGACGTTGACAAGGAGGAGAATGCAAAGTTGGGCGTATATTGGCTTACAAAAGCTTCGGAACAGGGTAATTTGGAAGCAACAGATATCCTCAGGAAATGCTTAGCATCTGGTCGTGGCATCACCGAACACAATTATTACGATGTAAAGAACTGTTTGGATATGACTCAAGATGAGAAACTGGCCAGGAGAGCAGCTAGAGAAATGTTTACTAGGTAGAAGAAATTAAATCTTTTTAATAGACGATCTAAAATACATTTTGAATGTCACGGTGTGTTTCGTAGCCTATCGAATGGAGAAGATTTTATCACGACAGAGCAGTTGCAAAGACGAATGAGAGACCTGGCATCAAATATAACCAGTATTGCTGGTTGTTCTCGTTTTAGTAACATGTCGCAAAATAACATGCAGAAGGATGTAAATGATGTTTCTACTGACGACACAAAAAATGGGCCTTCAGAAGACTCTGTACCTAAAAAAGAAGAAGAAAAGGAGAACGATGCTCATGGTAGGAGAGTACTTCATAATTAGCATACTTTGTATTTATCAAAATGTGTTCAATTACTTGTTTGTTCGCAGATTGGATAAATTGTCAAGGAGAAAAGATTACGGAAGCAGCTTTAGTTTCTGCTGCTGCCAGTTATGCTAGAGGAAAGCTTCCCATAGTTTCACATGCTCTCTGCATGGTTGACACGTCGCAAATGGCGCTAGACACCATACCACTACTCCAAAGACCTTTGATATATCCTCTCGCATCTTTGAAGCGACTCTATATTTGGTTAATAGAAACATTAGGGCAGAGAGGCATGTCGATCAGAAAGTTTCTCTTCACGTCGAATGTTCATGTTTTATTGTTGCTTTTATTGTATTCGTTGGTTGGCACGGAGAGCCTGATCCTTTTTATACCGATGGCGTTGTACTATTTATCTTTTATAGTAATGGTTATAGCCACTTTCCAAATGCTGCAACGGAAACGTGAATTTAATCAGTTTCGCGTTTGGTCGGGTTTATTTCTCAGTTACTCGGGGGGAAACCTGAACCCCGAGGAAGCAGAATATCAACATTGCTGTAACAATTTGAAACCTTACGCTCACTTCTTCCTCGCGTTGCTTCTAAATCTGATGATTTATCCTATTATCGCCCACCAATGGACGCCTCAGTCAGAGTTCACGATTATAGCGGTCGCGTTAACGTTGGTGACGCTGCTGAACTTCATGTGGAAGGACTCGTCGAAATTCCCGGACTTCTTAGCGTTGTTTAGTTTTAGCGTTCACGTTTTAGCCAAGTATCCGTATGAAACCGATATCGTAGTCGCCCAAGGATGGAGATTTTTAGACATTAGAGTGCCTACGTTCGCCTCTTACGTTGTAGGCAACGGTATCGAGTTTTGCCTGAATTTTCGTGCGGTTTTCTATCTCTTGATCCCGGCGGTTTTCGCGAAAATGGCCGCTCAGGACAATTGGCGGGGCACTTATCAGATCTTGATACCCCATTGTGTGACGCTAAGCTGGTGGCAAATAGCGATTTTCAGTTCTCAAGGTGCAACATGGTATGGATTGATTAGAGGTGCTCTCGCTCTAGTTGGCATGGTTCTTTTCCTACCACTGACAGGTCTAGCGTCCATTGTCTTGCCGATAGTGGCCGCTGCTAAATATCTGTCCGAGAGCGATATAGCCATGAGGATAGCAGTAACTTCTTTGATCGGAGGAATACCATTTTTCGCCTCTTGGTATTTAAAGAGAGTTAGAACGCCTAGGTTTAATTGGATCATTACGGTTGTGCAGGTAAATATCTCCATAAAAAAGTGCTTGATTGTTCCAAACTTTAACTATTTGATTATTGCAGCTATTTCTGGGTATTGGTGCAGGTATGTTCCTGTGCTGGCCGGTGATCATGGAATACAAGCAAGAACCGGACAGGTTCAAGGTGATATCGACACTCTCGTGGGAACAGTATCAGAATCATTGTCACCAGCCCGCCTGGGAAGAATTATCGTCCAAAGCTCAAGTACAGATTCAGTGCGCCGATCTGGAAGGGATAGTGGTCTCGTGGGAAGGCTATGTGACCAATATTAAATTAAGAACGTTGAAGAATAACGTGGCGACAATCTTCGATAAATTACCTGACAGTATTAGGGACACGATCGGCTGTATCTACGGTCAACCGTATTTGAATAATTGCGACTTGATCGACCAGCCGCGACAAAAGAATTGCAAGCAGATCGCGAGCATTCAGAAGCGGAAAAACAAATGCCATTTCCCTGCATGGAATCGGTACGAGTTCGAGATCTCCGTGAAAATGAAAAGCGGCATGTGGGGAAACAACGCGGAGATTCTGCTCATAGCCGACCATTCGTTCACGAACTTTAGCCTTAACATTTACCCGGGGGATAAAATTTGGTTCTCCGGTACTCTGCTGAATTACGGTTTGGAGGAAGAGTCCCTGTTGGGCGGTGCCGAGCCGCACGTTCAATTGGAAGAGATCGGTTGTCTCGCGTGTCATTCTATCGATTTAAAATCTTACAAACGCTATAAGTATCACATAACGTTCAGTTCGATTTTCAGCGACCTTTGTCTAAGTATAAAAACCGTTTTAAACTTTTTGTTTAACCCCATCGTGATGTTCAAGTAATCGTGTGTCGCATGATCGCAACGTACCTCAGAACGTTTATTACGATTATAATTGTTTAATGGAGATCGTTGAACGTGCGTATCTACAAACGAATTAAGACGGAAGCGTCGAATTCTCCTTACTATAACGATGTTCGTGTATTATTACGGTTTCTTTCTTCTTATAGTAAAGTTGTTATACCATTTATTCTAGTTGAATTGGAAGTTATTGTTGTTTAAATAACTGATTATAGATTAAACGAGGAAACTTTTTTAACCGATACATGTATAGAACAATACAAGCATAGTTTGATGTTATCAACTCCTCAGGCATTAGAAGACACGATCGAGAACACAGAAAATATCTATGTCACAGAGCGTACACTTGTATACATACATGAGTATGTATATTTTAATAATGACATATTTTCGTAAGCATTACTGCCAGTTATAGAGACAGATATGCTTAATATTTTTCTATTACGTATATGAAAAATTCAAACGGGTGGAACCTCTGGTAATCTTATTTTAACACAACGGTTACATAGTTTTTGTAATGACAAAATTTTCATGATAACATCGCTTCGTATCCGAAGAATTTGATTTGTATTTTTAAACCGGTGTCTACAACGAATGTGATGCGAGTACCTATCCGTTATCGGCATTAATTTTCTTAGAAGTTGACGTTGCATCTTCGAAACGTTCTTGTAGGTCTATTAAGCTTAATGGAATTATTGAGAAAATTGTAATTTAGTTGTTGAACTATCTTTACTCGTGTAAATGTCATGAATATTACATGTATTCGAAGCATAGGAAAGATATATGTACATGTATGTTGCATAGGAGTTACAAGTTATTGTTAAATCGATGTCAAATGTCTAAACTATGAAAACATAAACAATTAAAGAAGGTCTCGTGAAAACTGTCCAGAGTCATCGACGACAGTTAATTTCATGTCATATCAGGACAATGGTGACAAAAATAATAAAAAAAAAAAGAGTATAGTCGACATAGAAGACAAATATAGACGTGCCTTGATGTTTTCTGTTCGATTAAATGATATTATTATTTGTAATAAAATATATTTTGATGAACTGGCTTCATGATTTCGTACGAAATGTATTTTTCATATACATTTTCTTCTGATTTTTTTTGTTTTTTTTACATAAAATTGTTTATGTTTTACCAAGAAATGTAATTTTCATTATACAATTTAATATACTTTTATTTCGTATTTGGCAACAGATGACGTACATTGTTTTCACGGATGATAACATTATGTTCTTTTCTTTCTTTTTAACAAGACAATCGTATGTTCAGAGATCTCTTGGTTTTTGTATAAAAAAAGGGTCACGCAGTATGAAATCACTCTGCAACCATTTCATACCAACAGTTTCGTTTGTTTATGTACAAATATAAAATCTACATCAATAAAGTCTTTTCGATCAATGTCAAGAGCGATCTCATAGAAATCGACCATTGTTCCTAAAAGAAAGGAGGTCATTTCTCCGACCGGATATCCTACCCACGCGTGTGATGTCTCATTAAAAAAATCTTGCAAGTTCCAGACTCACTGTGAATAAATTATCGTATTCCTTAATTCGAACCGATTACATAAAAAAAAAAATTATCGTTACCTCGGATTCTAAAAGAATGTAATTAATGTACATTGTACTGAACTTAGAGCTACGGGGATTAACTGCAGCAACCTAAGGAGGATGAAAAACTTTGGCAAAAGGAACTGTGTGCACTACACGTATTTAACATTATTAGGACCAGAGTAGAGCGATAGCATAATTCGACACGCCGTACAATTGCTGCAACAATTTACACGTTACTTTTAATTATTGTTTAATCAGTTGTTGCTATGTATACTTCCTGTACGAATTTCCTTCGGTAATGTCGTTCTCGGAAACGGGACTATTGGCTAATACAGTAACCATTGTTCTCTTTACACTAATATCCAAATGAACAGTCTTATTGAACACTTTACAACGACACTTGAACTCATTAGAACGAACATTCGATATAAACGAGAAATTCGAAAGTGGAATAGTTCGTCGATTCCTCGCCGCGCGACTTAATAAAACCGTTTCCTACTGTTCTCTTGATGCTTTTGATACCACATGATACCTATTACGATGCAGGCGATTATCGCGAGCGCACTAACGAGCATTAACAAGAAAAACATTATTCTGCTTAACGTGGATTGCTTTGGATCGTCTATGTGCTCTGCAACAAGAAACCAAACCAATTAATTCTCTTAGCGAGTAAAGATATTATTTCAAAACAATCATTATCCATTACTATATTCCATTACCTCGTGGAGCTTCGTAGAACGCAGCCGAAGGCAATATGTTGGATCTATCTTCTTGATCTTTTGGCTAAAAATGGATACATGTTGCTGATAGCGATCGTGAAGTTCTTATAGTACACGAAGGTAATACTTACGTCATCTGGTAGATCCAACTCAAACAGACGAATCGATAATAGATCGTGATTGTCAGATAAATCACCTGTCGTCGCCGTAATTCCAAAATAGTAGCCAGTGGGAAGCTTTATTTCTTTCACGGAGAAACATTCCTTCCATGCAGCTTTGTTAACAAAGTCCGTGGATACTAAATAAAAATGTCTTTTAGAGTATATCTTGTACATATTTAAAACCATGTATATGTATAACATGTTCTCAACACTATTGCAACTTTATGCTACATTAAATAAAAATTAAACGATTTTTTTCATATGTTTATGAGATAGCATGCAAGCTTTGTACCAAAAATCTAATTTAAAAACTAAGCAATGCACAAAAGCTGAAGATGTACCCCGCTTATTGAAGTTGAGGCAGTCCACGTTCTGAGTCAGAACGCCTCAGGAAATGACCTTAATGTAATATAAACTTGTACAAGCAGCGCATAAAGAAATGTAAATAAATAGAAAGCATTACCATAAGTATGTTGCATCTACTTCAAATGGCTGGTTGCTCATATATATACATGTTTGAACACTCTTGCAATTACTTTAAACAATGAACATCAACAGAATTTTCAAGTACTTTTTTAAGTTTGAACATGTTAGAATATCGCAACAACAGATTTCTCATGCTCCAAACTTTTACTATATCCTGTAATTACGATTACTTACCAGTTAATGTATCTCTTTCGTATCTAATAGCGATATGCGTATCGTGTTCTAAGTTTCTGAATTTTGCTTCACAGCCTGCAAGTTGAGTGTGGGTTCCGTCACGATCATGATCGTAATGCAAGGAACCATTGTTAACCATGGCAGAGATGTAAGGATGTTGGTGCTAAAATATTCAATAAACTGAATGTATTATACCTATTGTTATTCAATCAATTCTGGACAATTTGTGATACATACATTGTGCGGACCGTTGTGATTGCTATACGTGTCTAAAATGATAGCCAATCCCTGGAAATAATCCTGATTTCCAAACACCGGTCCATTCTGCATTCTACTTTTAGCATACCAAATGACAAATCCATCACCGAACAGGTCTCTTCCTTTTCCGTGAACCTTGAAATGGACTTGGAACTCCCAATTCCTTACATGGCAAGGCTAAACAACAACGACATAAATACGATTAGTCATCAGCTGCTATGATTCTATTCTTTGTCTTTACAAAACTGGTCATTCTTCTTCTTGGTAATCTAAATCGCGTCAATGCAACATTTCTAATCTGTGAAACTTGCCCTATGACTAATAAAACAAATCTGATAACAAAGAATTTGTAACTTACAACAGAATTCCATATGGCACCTTGTTTACTTTGGAGGTCTGGGGTTAATCTGATATAATTATTCGTGACCATTGTGCTACCAGAAAAATCCCAATAAGGTATTGTCATTCCAGCACCTGAACATAAATACATAATTTTCTTACACGTTTCTGTCTCAAGTTTTACACGAAAATTTCACAAGCAGGTAAAATTCCTTTACCTCGGCTTTAATCGAATCATTACTAATTCATAAGAAGAACTGTAAAAAAAGCTTTTAATATTTATAAAAGAATAACCTTAAACTCTCATTTTATTTATAAGAAATTTTCGATTGTAATCGTACATGACTCGCATATAGAAGAATTTAAATTAGAGGACATTACACGTCATGGAATTTTACGTCGTTCAACGTAATTTCCGTAAAATGATACAAAATTTACAAACCTTGATACGGTCTGATCAAAGAATGCTCTCGCTTCATATAATCTTTTGTGTTCCATTCCGCAGTCGCTAACTGCCAAATACTTGCAACAAATACGAAACACGATATCACATTCATTTCAAGTGTTTCACGTCTATGCTAAATAACTTTGAATATTAAATCTACAAGCTTTAGTCCACCGAGAGGATTAGTACCCGTAAGTAGTAATCCACTGAAGCCACTGCCGGAATTACAATTCTGTTATTCGCGGATCCAAGCTGAGTAGCACCAAACACGCAATCCAACCAACACAAAAATACAAACACAATAACGGGCCCTGTACTATTGCGCACGTCTAGGCCGCAGCTTGATTCGTTACCAAGGGTCGTAATACAATATTTCTTTGCTCTGATTGGCTAATGTTTCACTGCTTAGCCAAGATTCACTGTGAGTCAGGTGCGCAATAAAATGGTGGGGATAGGCGCGCCAGCTAAGGGAAGCAGAAAAAAGTGCAGGACTAAGTACATTAACATATTCTGTGGTGGCGTGCTAGGAATCTTAATTATTGTGCTGGTGTATTAGAATAATTATTCTTTGATATTCTATTGTACAACATTGTTATGTTGAATTTTATTAATATCATACATTATACTTTGACATTTATTTTTTTTATTTTCATCAATTTTTCGAACGCAGGTGGCGCCGTCTACTAATTCGAATTCGCGAACTAATCTTCCTTATCCAATTTCAATTCCATAAACTTTGTAGCGTCGCGATATTGTTCCTCAAGTTTTTGTATTTATATGAGGATATTTTCCAATGGAAAATGAATCATTTGAAAGTATAAATGTTTAACAATTTAAAGATATTTGGTAATATGGTTCCGATTAAATCCAAGCATTTTGCGCATGAATTTTCTGAGTCGAAATCATGAGTTACGCGCGCTACTTTGAATCTTTTTCTTTTAAATAACTCATCTTCAGCATAGTTTTATATTAATTATAACACAAACTATAATAATAGTTATAATTAGTTATTAATACACGGGGGATATTTATACAAAAGGAAATATTGTCTATATTAATTGCAAATCGTAATATGCTTCGTTAATAAGTAATGATAAATATTTTTAGTTTCTTTTAATTTGTTCACTAATTATATGTTTCGCATACTACATTTTTTTGCAGAAACGCGTAAAACCCGCAATAGTATAAGTTAATGAATTTATTTACTTATTAATTTATTTGCTTATCGTTTACCCCGAATATATTCAATTCTCGAACATTTTTCCGAATACGCTCGATTTTATCGATCTCTTCAATCGAGATTCTAAAATCTCTTCAACAAAAATGGCGGCAACGTAGCACGCATGTCAAGTGACTTTGCGGTGTTGATAAACAAAGAATTTTCATTGAACAACACCATACGAAAGTGTTACGAAAATTACGCACATCGTTCGTTAATGTTCTACAAATATATAATTTCGAATAATATCAGAACAGTGATAAAAACTGGCAACTAAAACGGAGTGTCAGAAGAGCGCCGACAACGTCGAACGTGGCGTTGAGGTTATGGACGACTTCGTTAAGATCGAAAAAATAGGGGAAGGTACCTATGGGGTGGTTTATAAAGCGAAAGATAAGTTGACCGGGAAGCTGGTGGCGCTTAAGAAAATTCGTCTCGAGACGTATGTAACTTAACAGTATTTATTTACAAATATCTTCTATATCTTTTCTACGAGTAACTTTTCCGTGTTCGGAGAAGTTTTATAATTCTGTATTAACTACAAAATGAACATCTAATACTTTATGGTCGATAACTTAAAGCTACGTCAGTTTTGTTGCGAAGCCTATAGTATATTTTATAAATATATAAAAATATTACTTACGATATTTCACAAAAACTATTCTGCATTGCCTTAATAATATCCTTTTTACATTTATCTAACATTCAATTATAGAACTAGTTTCCTAGACATTTTTTTATTGTTTATACGTTGTACAACAATTTCTTGTTAATCGATTAAAGAAATTTTGTAATAGAACACTTCTATAAGCATGGACATCTCATACTTATCGGAGGTAATTAATACTTTTAGATTTTAATTTCTTATAAATTTGTATCCCCTTTTTTGCATTTGCAAGGATGTTATTATTTTGAAAATATCTTTATATTTTGCCGAATCAAATATTTGTTCATTTTGTAAATTAGAGAATAATTATTTTTGTTGAATTATCGTTACCGCTCCCTTTATAATACGAATAACATTGAAAAGGAAATAAATTAATTGTATCGGCTAAGCTTTTGCTTACACGCATTGCTAACATATCCGCTAATTCGCACATTGGGATCAGCTGAATCTGCAGGGGCCACGTTACACTAAATTTTCGTAGCACCACATTATTCAGCTTGTTCCATTGTGCTATGCTCGCCTGGTTTTTTAGTTTTACAGCTTTCAATTAATTCAGTGCAACTATTAATGCTATCAGTGGATTTTCCTGGATAAGTTTGTCTCATATTATTTGTTTGAATAAATGTAAAGTATGATTATTAAATGACCGTTTATAGTTTGTGTTCTATAGAAATTACTTAATTACTTACGTTTTACTCATGTAATACAATAAATCTCAATGTAAATTATGTATTCGGTCATCCCAGAAATGTTAATTTTTATTTTTATTTCTGTTTAATTTTCCTATTCCTTTTTATGAAAAATAAGTTTACTGGATTATTATGAATAAAGTTTAGAGTACATATAATTTTATATAAAAATTAATTAGTAGCAACCATGCTTGTAGGTTGAGACAATTACAAAAATAATTTCTTTTAGTTTATATTTAAATTTCTTGGTATTTGAAAGATTATTCATTTAAAAAGAAGGGAAGCATTAATTCTGGGGTGACCTAGTTCTGATTTAAATGTACTATTTAAACCTGCCCTAAACTTTCTATGTGTATTTTAATTTAAATTTAATTGTATAATTTTTGGTAACAAAACATAATAATGTATATTACAAATATCTTATTTCACCGTTTAATATTAATATATAATTTCTATCAGGGAGAGTGAAGGTGTTCCATCTACTGCTATTCGAGAAATATCATTGTTAAGGAAACTTACTCATCCAAATATTGTACGGTTGTTTGACGTGGTAGACGGTGATAAACATCTTTATCTTGTTTTCGAATTCTTGCAACAAGACTTAAAAAAATTACTAGACTCTGTTAAAGGTGGATTAGATCAGGCTCTTGTAAAGGTATTGCTCTAAAAAACAAAAAAAACAAGTAATCAAAATCGAAAGTAGAGGTGCATGCATTCTTCAAAGACAAGTGTCTATTATTTTTGCAGAGTTATCTGTTTCAATTATTGAACGGAATTTCGTTCTGCCATCTTCATTGCATCTTACACAGAGATCTAAAACCGCAGAATCTGTTGATAGATCGGGAGGGCTACATAAAATTGGCAGATTTTGGATTAGCAAGGACTTTCGGTGTTCCCGTACGAACGTACACACACGAGATAATAACCCTGTGGTACAGAGCACCGGAGATACTTTTAGGAACCAAATTGTATTCAAATGCTGTGGACGTTTGGAGCCTCGGCTGTATATTCGCAGAAATGGTATCGTGATTTTGTAGCACAAAATAATATCAGATTCAATTAATAATATTAAGTTTTCAAATATACTTGTGTCAATCCCATAGGCAACCAGGAGAGCATTGTTTCCAGGCGACTCGGAGATAGATCAGCTTTTTAGAATATTTCGTACGTTAGGTACACCCGACGAAAGTATTTGGCCCGGAGTCTCGCAGCTACCTGATTATACTTCAATGTTTCCAAGATGGGAACCGAAATGTTTAGACGAAGTTGTACCTTCCTTCGAATCCGATGCCAAAGATTTGCTTTTGGTGAGAATTATATTTTTTACAGTAAATCGATATCCTATATTTAATACATTATTTTCTACAGCAATCTTAACTTTTTTCTTTTTGTAATAGAAACTCTTGATTTACGACCCGAATCAGAGGATAGCAGCAAAAAAAGGATTAAGTCATCCTTACTTTACCGGAGTCACATTAGTTCCACCGCCGCTGCCAAAGAAAAACTAATCTAGACATACTATTATTATTACTGTATTTTGTAAAACTTATTTTTTTCTTTAAATAATAACAAAAAGCTGCCAATAATATAATTGTTCAAATCAAGTATTTTTAGAGTCAAGTATTTTGTAAAACCATATTGTTAGAACATACTCTGAATTCATTCCGAAAATGTTTATACAACGAAGACATTGTTTCTGTACATTAAACATCACACACATATATATTTATATTACATTACGTTGTTTTTAGAATCTTCTTTGTATTTAAGAATTATCATCACCCTTTTATTTTTTATTAACAAGTAATTTGTATCTCTTAATTTTATTATTTTGTAAAAATATATTTATGTTTGCTTCTGAAGGTTCGAATGAAAAAATTCTTTGAACATTGTTTTCTATTGAAATCAATACATCTGTATTCTGTATAATTATGTACATTAAAATGTTACTAATGCATAGAAATATATTTCATCGTATTGTGTGCATAGGTGAGTGAAAGAATAATTACATCTGTGCTATATAGCGCATTCAAATTTACTATTTCATAGAAATTATTCAATAAATACTAAGAATTTGATCGATAACGAATCGTTCGATGATTTTAATATTCATGCCTGTCCTTGCATTAAAAGGTTTATCAACATTTTAATTAACAATGTTGATACTATCAGATTTAAAATAAAAGGGAATGTTATTTGTTTCAAAACCTCTTCGTTACCGTATCATTATTCATTTGTTCATTTTATCAAATAGCAATTTCATGTAATTATTATTTCAGACCTTGGTAAAATCTGATTTGCAAATGTTAAATAATTCATCGACAAAAGCTCGTACCAGTGCGAAAATGATTTAGTGCGCGACGCTGCTTAATTGCGCGGGAGGCTCTATTAATTTCGGCAAACTGATTTTAGAATGTGTTTCGGTGATCGGCGTGGTTTCCGGTGGCGTCGGCGACGGCACTATTTTCGGGAGCCGTATATTTTTTGGGGACACTCTTCTCGGTGTACGAGGAGACGATTTGTCGGGGCTTTTTAAACGCGGACTGTTAGGGTATTCCGGCGTAGTAGGAGATTTTAGGATCTTCTCTTCGGCAACGGTTTTAGCGTTCATCAAATTAACATTTTTCTTTGCTTCACCCGCCGGCTTAGCCGTCTCTTTAGACGACAAACTCTTTTTGGATTCGGTGGCTTCTTTGGCAAAGCTGCTTCTGACCGCTTTCGGCGTTACCACGGAAGTTGGCGATGGTAGTTTTCGCATTTTTGTCGGGGTGGTAGGCGGTGGTTGCGGTAAATTTTCCTTCAGTAATTCTGTAGAAAAGGTATTGACCTCTTCGACGGTTTCAAGCTGAAAAATACGGTTTTGCAGTTAGACTGGTATGTTTCATAATACACATTGATAATTGCAATATATTATATTTTATTAAAATATGGAAGTCAGATTCTAAAACAAAGATTAAATCGATATTTAAAATTCAAAAATGGTAAAAAATAAAATGAAACAGTAGAAAATGAAAATAGAGATTAAAATGTGAATTCCAAATGTAAATCGCAGAAAATATGAGATTTAAATATGTTTTTTAATTCTATATTTAATCGTATAAAATAACATTTGATTGCAACGGTAAAAAAAGAAAATTTAAATCAAATTTGATTTTTAATCACCGCTAGTTATGATATTATTGCTACTGTTAAATATTGAATAAATCACTGTTTATGCATATCGAAAAATTCTTAAAAACGATAAAAGATATTAATGACATCGTTGATTTTTCATTTAGAGATTGCAAAAGTTTGTGCAGACTAACCTTGGTATACAGTGACGGTGAAAAGTAGCGATCATTCTGTGTCCACCGAGTGTAGCACGTGAAGGTGATGTACACTCTGTGCGTATTAATTAACGCAACTATAGTGAACGTACTAAATGTAATTAGTACAGTTTCAAAGCTAACGTTTAAGACGCGTGCTGCGAGAATTATCTACTGGTACAGAAAATTGTGCGTCAGAATGGCGTTAATTGACCGTAACTTGGAACAAATATTTGTAGATTATTTATACAAGAATCTCACATTATCTCTTGGTCATCGTACCCAAATTTAGGTTACAAATCAATTTTATCCTAAAAGTTACCAAATCATTTTCCGTTCTTTATTTCGAAACTACCCGATAGGATGAATGTTGTACAAGCGTGTGCCGTGAAGTGATTACTCATAGTAGTTGCAACAATTCAATATTATTTAATTTGTTGCCGGAATCGAGTCATCAGTTGAATTCGATAAACATGTGTTACATATTTTCCTAGAATGTATGCATAATACATATCCATTGTTTAATAGCGATGTCGATTGAGATTTTTCCGAAACGTTCACTTAATCGATGTTGTTTAAATATTTATTTGTATTTTCCCCATTCGTTCGCAATTGTCTTATGCTATCCATCTGATTGCACCGTATGACCGAGTTCAACTTTCAAATATAACTCACGCATCGCGAAATAGAAAATCTGAAATGAATAGAATGTTATGGCTTGAAATGTTCTTCGATTGTACTGCAAGCAAATCATGTTTTTATGTTATAGCGTTGAAAAAGAATATAGAATGTTCGAACAGACAGTTACATGTGTTTCAACTTTCTTTAATAAAGGTTGTACTTAAAGGAGAGTTCAGTTATCATTAGAATCGATTATATTATATCGTACTTGTCGTTAGGTGATTATACCCTTACCGTTAACTCTCAGAGTATCGAAATCAATATAATATAATTAATATAATAATGTAGCGACAATGATGAATATTACTGGACCGACCAATCAATTTGTCTTTCATCCTTTACCAATGTAATGTTTGCCACGAAGCATGCAACAGCGTGTAGAATTGACATAACCCAACGAACAAAGAAATGAATTCAATTTCGGCGTTTGATAGTCTGAGAATTAAAGCAAGTCGATTTAACGGGTATGATGATTAACAAGGAATGTGAGAATTATTCAAGCGTATTATATCATGTACGGAGCGTACACAAGAACGGCGTTTGTTGTTGTTTTTTTACCGATGAAAACGTATCGTTAAGATAAAACATGGTTTTATTGGAAACTTCATCTCGAATATACAATCATTTATCGTTACTATGGATGTCTTTTTATTTACTATACACTTTAAACTTAATTGTACAGTTCGCTCTATCAACGTATACTCCGCACATGCTTTTGATTAATAGTGATGCACAATATAGTAATTCATTTTCTTCCGCTTCGAATGACAACGCGCGCGCGCGCTTTAACGATCCCCGTCGTTTTCTCGACGGAACAAAAAGCTCTGTCCGTCGTTCGGAAATTCGTTAATCGATATTATTTATATGCTCGTTCGTGCGACTAACGTGTCGGAATATACTTAATAATTAGCACGGGGCAAGAGCAAAAACTTGCACAATTATAGCCGAAAAAGATCTTATGCATCACCACGTTACAATGTGTCCCTCTATAACTCAACTATTCTAAATACGAAGTATCTGGCTTTAACCCGGAAGTAGGCGAGTACGATGTAAAGTGATCACATTGTACATATAGCGGTTCACATTTTGTTTCAGTGAGTCTCTAAACGTTACGAACATAACACCGATAATTAATTCACCGGTTGGCGGTACGAATTGTATTCAACTTCTCAACCACTCATTCAACGACATCCTTTCCAATGAATTTGGAACATTTTTTTCATACAATTCCGCGAACAAGGTACAGCAAATACATGAAATTTGTCCATAGGAAAGTGGGAGCGTCGAAACTGAATTATGTATGTACCGCTGCTTTAAAAATCAATATTTCATGTATTTGCTATAATATGTTGCAGCAGCTGCAACTTTTACCCGCACTCGTTACTCTGCACGTTCGATTCGAACCTCGCAAAGTTCGTTATTCAGACAATAAATTATTATATCTCTTAAACGTTTATATGTCCAATGTCGTGCTTGTGTTACTTTGTCCCTTTGCTTCTTGGTATACGATGTATAGTACCGCTTGAAACTGTTCGAGACGTTCGCGAAACCATTTTGCCATTTTTTCAGAGCTAATCGGGATATCCGGGAATCTCCTTTATCGATATTTATGTCAGGTTATGTTCGATTATGTCAGTCGACGATATTTATGTCGAAAGTAACGTCTCGATACCCCCCTCCAACAGTTCTTTCAATTTGTCTTTCGTTACCGCATAATATCCCCGATCCAGTTATCACAAACGATACTAAACATCATCGTAGAAACAGAGCGAACGTTTCCATGTGCAGGCTAACAACGTGCGCGAACGTGTCGCAGTAAAGCTGAATTGATTTCACGGCGTGGATCTACAGTGGCGCGGTGTTTTTTATCGTTTCCTCGAAACAATTCGTTAATCAGCATCAAATTCTCGCGTTTATCGTTACAGCACACACAAAGCTTTTTTATCCTTTGTCTATGGGGCTACCCTGTCGGTTTTAACAAAAATACACCTACCCACGGGCTATGAGTCACATCACTAATCGATTTGAACATTGAGTCTGTTTGCTACGGCGATTCCGTACGTTGTGTATGGTGTGTACACGTGTTCGTCTCTCAGAGAAATTGATCTCGCGTTCCGGATCATCGTCCATGGGAAATGAGAATTCGCATATTTTTCTAATCTAAGTGTTATCACGTGGCCGCGTTTCCTTTTCAGATCGGAAAAATGTGATCGATGGAAACTAATGGTAAATGCAAGGACACCGGGACATCTTATTGCGTTGCATGTAAGCAAGGAAAGCGTCGTACTCTCCCGCAGCTTTCGTTTAATAAAAACGCTTTCCCGTCCTCTGGCGCGCTATGTAATAGGTTTTGTAACAAAGTGAATAGCTTTATAAAAAATCCACGGAACCGCGCGCAAGATCAACGCGATCCGTCCACGCGAGCGACGGAACATCGCTGAATTCTATACAATGAGATGAATTGTAACCGTCCCCCCTGTTCGTACGGCGAGTCCTCATTTTCGCGATCTGAAAAAGTATCGCAAACTCTGTCCCCCCCCCCCCCTCTCTCTCTTGTTCCAACAGTTTCCCCTCGGTGTATCCGAATTCTGTGTTATCGTTCCTCCTAGCGTTCGGTTCGTCCCACACCGAACCAACCAATGTGATCGTGAACTAACGATGCTGTGTTAACGAGTACATTTGTGGATAAATGCGTGTCGATAGGACGAAAAAATCTGATTCGTCGTTACGTAGACGGTGTTGCTGTATCACGCTCTCGAGTCACGCACAACGTTATCGATCGGAAGGGCACGCACGTACGAGGAAGAAGAAGAAGAAGACTCCTGGGCCGCCCTTCAACAGCGCTCTCGTTTTTTTTCTTCTTTAAAATCACAACATTCGTCTCGTGTAGAAAAGTTCGTTACTCCTGTTCTCTTTTTTGTATATGTTTTCTTTTTTTGGCTATGGCACGGAAAAATTGCTGCAGTCGTGTGGTAGATTCATTGAAAGAACAGCGACGACGTTTAAAGATCGCGGCGGGCGCGGTTATACGTTTGAAATTGAATCCCGATCGCTTTTGTGTTCGTCCTCATACGTTGTTGTTTCGTTCCTCGAACACGGGCGTCGACGCCGCGGCCCTTTTTTCCGATCTGACCGTCGGGGTAGAAAAATATCGGGTGGATTAATTAGACGCGAACGACACGAGAAGCGATTTTGTTAGCCGGTCGAGAGCTTTCGTGATCTAGCATTCTTGGTTCAGGTTCTCATCCGATGCGGGCAGATCGTTCTTGATGTCGGCGATCGTGCCGGGGGGCACCGGGCTCTGCGGGCATAACACAGTTATCTGGATTAGGCTGGGGGGGGCCCCGCACAAGCTCGTGTTAGTTTCGATCACGGTTTAACCCTTTGAAGCATCCAAGTTTTCTGTTGCCGGGTGTATACGGTAGCACTCTTTGTCGATGTCGGTGTATTTTGATGGATATCTCGTTCGCATGTCAATTTAATGCGTTCGAGAAATATACAGGGTGGGTCGGCTTCGACGTAAAGATGGCACATCTTGTAGATTTTGAGTAATTAGTAATGAGTAATAGATCTTAAAGAAGTCTTTTCTAAAACACTTTTAAAGAATTGAATTTTAATATTGTATTATAGAAATATAATAATCAAATTCAGTTACAAAAATTGCAAGGAATAATGTTTGATTTTATTCTCTGTTATATTTTATAAATGATATTAATACGAAATATACAATATCGTATATAAAATAATATTATAATATTACTTTGAGGCCTTAAAAAAAGGCCTCTAGAATCGTTTTTAAATATTTAACTCTACGAAAACAGAAACCCTATTTTAATATTTATTTTCAAAGTATCTATAAAATACCCTAATATTAAAAAATTAACGTAATGTAAAAATAAAGCTACGGAGGTGATATACAAGTAAAATATTACCGCTTCGCAGGCTAAAAATGAGATTTATTAAACATAGGCGCATCTCAAGGTTGTATTACGATGACGCACGCCAAGTCATTACTCAGATATTTTATTTTTTTTATAACCCACCCTGTATTTCCAATACTTCGTGATATCTTTACGCATTAATTTGACATGTTTATAAATATATATATACACAAAAGTATTTCTGTGTTATATATGTATAATTTGCATTACAGTTTGTAGTAATACCGTTTCCACAATTACAATTACATTGTACTATTTAAATACCGCTAAGGTCAATTGATCAGGTCAATTTCGTCTTATTTAGAGAAAAATATAAACAGTTTATTCGTGTTACCGAATTCCTCAAATATTTAACTATTTAAACAATGAGTATATGTACATGTTTCAGTCTTATCTATTCCGACTTTTATAACGGAATACGCATGAAACATTTCACCGTAGAGCACCTTTGTATTGTTGCTGTTTTCGATTATTTAAATCGTAAGTGCGTCTAGATTTTCTCAAAAAATATTAGTTACGTAATAAAATATAAAAGCAATTGAAATGTGTGCCTCAAAGGGTTAAGCAACTAATATGAAGCGTAATATTAAAGCTTTATTGCTTTATTAATTTATATATCTATGTTTGTTTCTTTGCGAATAAGAAAAATGTATAAATTATTAAATTATCTCAATTCATATTCTGTTCTTAGAAAATGCATGTTTTGTAGAAATAACTTTATCGTTTATTTTATATACTAATTAAGAGATGTTAGAGATTGCAAAAAAGCGTACAATGCGTGTCTTGAAGCATTTTCAGCAGAAAATATATACAGTGATAAAAAAACGTATCATAATAGGCAATTTATTTGAACGTAAAAAGATCCGGATTTCAAAGTTTATGCTTTAATTTTTACAACTCGAACGAGATATAAAATTCAGTTTTTATCATTTATTTGCATTAATGTAAAACCTTATAATAATGTCACCTTATTAAGAAAAATCATTGATATTCTATACATACTGCCCATTTTATACGTTCGATAAAAATTTTGTCGAAGTTGGTGCAATTTTAAAGCGTTGAACCATATAAACAAAATTATTGTATATACTTGTATATCTAAACAATGAGTGTGATTGATTTTAATGTTCCTTTAACAAGCGATTCGAATCGAAATATTTCGATGGTAGTTGTATAGGTTAGATTTTTATAGAAAAATCATACCTGCGATCCACTGGCGCACTGACTTTCCACGTTCGAGCCAGTTTGCCGAAGATAGTCCCTGTCGTTGAATATCTTTTTGTCGCCGCCGCCCGGTCGGTGCTTCACATTGTCCAGTGATCCGATTTTGCTCTCGGCTTTGATATCGACCTTCACCGTTTGAATCTGGAAACAGTAACGAGCCGCCATTTAATTTCTCGCTCTCGGCTGTAAACCGAAGTCGATGATCGACTACTGAAAACAAAGTTTGCGATCAAGTGAACTAACTATTTAGCAATTCTATTTAGGAGAGAAAATGTTGAATAGAAAGTTCGTCGATAAGAAAAAAGAAAAAACGTCTCAATTGTCCGTCAGCTGATTTCTCCGGCCTTCGTACGTGCTTTCTAAACTAAAATTCGCGTTTAGCATACAGCCGATATTTCCTGCTCGAAACAAATATGTACACTAAAAGGTAGTTACATGCAAAAGCATGCTTCTACTTCTCCGTACCCCCATATACTTACTCCAGATCGAATTTAATTAATATCGTGAACGTACGTGTTCGATTTTCTGATTTGACAAGGAAAATTTTTTTTTGACAATGTTGCAATCGAGCAAAAAATCTGAGAAAAATCGAGTACACGGACCGTGATGGTATCTTGTTAGGGAATTAATATAAAAATATCTGATGTGTTAGTTTTCGAGAGATCTTCAATTTTCCGATTATTTTTTGGTTTTTCATTTTTGATAATCGCAGCTTGCAACTGAAAAATCGGAAAAAATTCTGTAACACGCGGCTCGATGTCCGAAATAAGCAATATTTTTTTCAAAATTTTAGAAAGCCGCTAAAGGGGGAAAATTCCGGAAAACTGCGAAATCTAATTTACCCTGTGACTAACCTCACAAGGACAAGTTACAGGCTGAAAATTTTGCACGGACGAGTTTTTATTGGTCAGCTATCGAACGGAATATGATTTGTTGAAAAACCTCTGAGGGCAGTTTTGACCATTTTATTTGGCTACGCCCTTTTCGAATTCGTGATTTGTCTTCCGTTATGAGTACCGGTACCAGATGACGTCGAGCGACCAATTATGCGTGTGTTTCAGGAGGAGAAAGCTAGGTCTGTGTTTTCATGATTATTGCTTGTGGCATACTTACGTCGTTGGTTGCGTCCTGTGGCGTCTTAGGTGGCGTAGCCGATGACTGAACACCAACAAACAATAATGACTTGTTAATAATGATGGGCGACAACGCATGCATACGAGGGGTTCAACCTTTGCTAAACGGCGGGACGATGCTGTTCTCTCACTGATTAAGAAGTCCATACATCGCCGTTCGGAAGGGTTATGTCATTACAGCGATTACAGTTTCCGCTCGCATTAAGAGAAATGAATTGTCAGGTTATGTAATAACCTCATTGCGAAACGAGTTTGGTAAAAGAAACGAATAGATTTCCATTAGATCCGTGACAGCGTTAGCACAGACACTATGCATCATTTCTCTTTATGTACGAATTCTTGTTTCCCGTGAACTTCGAAGATACTGATCGATAGAACTTTAGGACATGGGAGCCTACATTAACATTCTACATGCAATAATGCAATTAACTCCGTAGATATACTCGTTTTCTAGTTTACCAAACTTTCGAACATTCTCGTGTGGCGTGTGAACGTAGGCGACGAGCACTAATTTATTCTACAACGAATATGTGTGTTTAAAAAACGTAAGGCAAGCATCTCATTAATGGAAACGATTTATCGCCACAACAACAAACAGTATGGATGGTAAGGTAACCTTCAAGCGAAAAATATGGCAACCATAGGATAAGAAACGTTAATCGTTTAAAAAAGCACATTTAAATAGTATGAGAAAAATGTAAATGTTTTTTTCGATGTTCTATACGTGAGCGTGGAATCGAAAATGCTCGTGAAATTGACTTCGATTAACCTCGAAAAATGAATTTATGACAAAACACATTTTATAGGTAACGAAAATGTTCAAGCGGCATGTTTGAATGCAAATATTAATGATTCGTGCATTACTTTTAATATTAATAATAATTTCGTACTGTAAATACAATAAGCATATATTTCTAGAAATGATTTAACATGAATGCATGGTATATTTCCTATAACCTACATAAAGCTAACCTACATACAAGCTAAAACAACACGTTTCTCCATTTATATAAATAACATATCACACTATAACGCAAATATTATATTTTTCTATCGTACAGTTTTATTCCAAGTGATCCAAGATAATTTGCTATTTGAACATTTTCGATACATATAAAAATACGATCTTTAACTGACAACAATTCAATAATTGCAATTTTTAACATTACTCGTAATATTTTATAATTTATAAAGTACATTTTTTACATTATGGTTCTCTAACGTAGAACATTAATAAACTAATACAAACTATTTTTATGCAAAATTTGGTATCAACATCGGAACACCGTTAATGTTTTAAAGAAACTCTCAAAGTAAATTTTAAGCATTCATTTTAGAGTAAACTTCGAATACTAACGTTGTCTAAGATTATTTAAGATAACAAATGGATTTAGGGAAACATTTATTTTTTACTATGATAGAATCTTACTTTAATGTTACCACCTCCGGGCGTGTGTTTAGCGTTGTCTTTGGAGCCGACTTTCGGCTTTGCTTTGTCCTTGAAGTCGAGCTTCACGGTTTCTATCTTCTTGTCGCCGCCGCCGGGCTTGTACGTCGCGTTATCCAATGATCCGATTTTCGATTTCGCGTTCCATTGGAGTTTCACTTGAGAGATCTGTATTACAGAAAAAAAATATATATAAATTATGAATAATATGAAAAACTGATTACTATAATAAAGAAAAAAAACCATCTCGTTTACAATCTTAACAATTTACCGACCATTTAGCTCAATGTTAAATTTTCGATATTATTTATTTTATTAATCGCGAAAGATATTTAATATTTAGAAAATAAATTTAGAAAATTTCAAGTTTACTGTATGACAATCACATTTACCACAATAATAGATATAACATTATTGGCTATCGTAACTATATATTATAATTATTATTATTATATAATAAAATATTACACCTCGGTAGGTGTAAAAGTCGATTTATAGGCTTCCGGTCGGTAAAGTGTTAAATATGAGCAGTTTATGGGAAAAAAAGAATTCATTTACTTCACACTGTCTGACCAAACAGTCCACTTATCACTTAAAATTGCGCGCACGTGATCATCGGTCTGTTTATAAATTGTGAATTCATATGTATAACAACGTTAACTTTTATAATATTCATTCGCGATATTTAGGCAATATTTGTTATTATTTTTCAACGCTTTGCAATTGATAAAATATTACTTATATTTATTATATATATTTTATTTTATTATGTATATTTTATTTTATTATATATATATATTATATATATTTTATATTATATATATAAAACGAACCTTCTTATCGCCTCCACTCGGTGTGTATTTCTCGTTTTTCGCGGCGATTTTCGGCTGCGCCTTGCTGAAATCGAGCTTTCGATTTTCGATCTTCACTTTACCGCCGCCGGGCTTGTAGCTTGTGTTCTCCAACGAGCCGATCTTCGATCGTACCGTTTTCAAATTCGGCGATGGTGCTGCGCCCACTTGAACTTTATTCATGGGAACTTCTATGCAATACGCCATATGTTAGAAATGCACGTACGTGAAACATTGTTACGTATTATTTTACATTAACATTATTACTATTATTATTTTACATTAATATTATTATTATTATGTATTATTTTACATTAATATTATTATTATTATTATGATTTGCACATAGAATAAAAGATTCAATTGCTAAGCAAGAATTCAATAGTTTCATTTAATTATACTGATAGCAAATGGTATGAAAGTAGTACAAGCATATGCTATATCCGACATCACAGAAGACTGCTTTATCAAATATCGTACTTTTCTATTCTATTCTATTCGTATCGTTTTGACACAGTTCTTTAAAAGTTTTATAATAGCATAAAAATGTCATTGCTATAAAATTACCATTATTTTTATACCAATTCGATATAAAATTAAATACTTTCGTAATGTAAAATTAAATTCTTTCGTACTACTAAAATGTTAATTTTAATAACTGTAAAAACTAGAGAATATATATTGTTACTCACTTTTCTTTTCCAGACCAGCTGTCGATGACGGAGTTTCCGGAGTCCTTGGTAACGATTTAATTGATTTATTCGGTGACTTTACGGGCGACCCAGCCGTTGATCTCTTGTCCGCGTCCTTAATTTTCGAGGGTGACTTTTTCGTTGGCGAATCCTCGACTCCATTCGTCGCCGGGATCTACGAAAATATTCCATTGACAATAACGAAACCATTTGCGGAACAAAATATTGGGTCGGCAATGAAGTGATTGCAGATTTTGTTAATAGATAGTCTTAGCACATTCTTTCGTTTTATCAACGTGTTCAATACTTGTTTATTGGTTTAATGTAACAGAATTCAATATTTTGAATATCTTAATATACTACCTCAGTCTGCCGTAGCCAAAGGGTTAAGCAAAAGAATACTTAATTGCCAACCAAATACAAATCAAATCTGTGATATTTACCGAATTAGACTGCGGTGAATCGTCCATACCATTGCCATTTTCAATACCTGCGAAAAATCGAACAACATTTCAGTTTCCATTCAATTATCCATTTACATGATAAAAATGAAATCGCCCTGTATTTCTGAAGCAAAATCTTACTACTTTCGTCAAAATACTCTGTTCCGATCAAAGAGAGATCTACCAAAAAACATCGCGAAAGAATACTTTTGCAGCAATACTAATTGCAAGCTGCGCTAACTAAACTAATTTTAATTTAAAAATTAAATACCAAAATTAACGCATTCGCATCGGGAAACGAGAATTCTCGTTTTAATTTTAAATTCTATCCCGATTTCTATGAAAATTTCAGGAAAAATAGCTCGATGCAAATGTGTTAATACATCTATGTTAAAATATCTTCGCATTGCTAAAATATCCCGATTTGTCTGAAATTTGTTTTCGTGTCAAATTGGTTTTCGTTTCTACTTGTACTCTTTTCGGTTCAATTATTTTTCCGTATCCAACAAAACATCGTTCTCTTTTGTCATAAATACAAATAGAAACCTGCAGTCTTGCGTTCCAGCGTTTCGTGTAACTTAGCTGGCGTCGGTGCGCGTTGAATTCTCGGTGTAGTTGGTTTCGGCGGTTTCCCGTCTTGATCGGCTAAGGACTCGACAAAGCTGGCACGTTTCTTTTCGCTTCCCGCGGACTTTACGCTACCGAGCGGCGATCTCGGCGAGATTGGCAACTTGGGACTAGCAAGCGTCGGCGATCTCGGCGACAACGATCTTCGCTGGCCGTTGTCGAAACCTTTGACGCTGTCCTCCGGGGTTTTCGGCGGAGATAGCGCCGCCGTTGACGATTTTCCATCGGTCGACGTCGGAGACTTCGGCGAACTTCTCGTTTCTTTCGCCGAGGTAGGCAAGCTAGGACTAGGAGACTTTGCCGAGGTGGGCAAGCTAGGACTAGGAGACTTTGCCGAGGTGGGCAAGCTAGGACTAGGAGACTTTGCCGAGGTAGGCAAACTAGATTCTGGTGTAGGCTCCTGAAGATTTACCAATGAATTTTCGTCAGAAATATTCACCGAATCTTTCACACTTTCCGCTGACTTTGGCGGCTTCTCGACAACAGGCTCGCCGATTGCTTTCGTCTTTTCATCCGAAGAATCCTTGGACACTGTCTCCTCGCGCGGTTGCTCAGGCTTCTCAACCGGCGCTTTAGACTCCATCGTTGTCACGGTATCTTCACACGGCTTATTTACACCCCCGTCCATAATTCTCGAATTTTGCGTATCGTCCTTTAATTCTGCTGCCTTATTCTCGCTCGCTTTCGCGTCAACATTCTCGACGACTTGATTCATTTCGGCCGGCGTAGACGCTCGAGACTTGTCCGGCGTTTTATCCTGCAACTTCGATTTCTCTTCGCTTTGGCTCAAATCGGCCGGCGTGCTCGCGCGCGATTTGTCCGGCGACTTTGAAGGCGTCTTCAAACTCTGCTCGTTCTCGGCCTGATTGCTCGCCAGCGACGTGTTCGACTGCGAATTTTCCGAAGACTTGGACGGCGTCTTTGGTCCAGGCTCGTTTTGATTATCACTGAGTTCAGTCGGCGTGATCGAGCGAGATTTGTCAGGAGATTTGGACGGCGTCTTCAACCCTTGGTCTTTCTGGCTTTGAGTCTCTGGTTTGGCCTCGACCGGCGTACTCGAACGCGACTTGTTCGGAGACGGTACGCTCAACTCCTGTTCATTAGCTTTTGGAGGAGGAGTCATTGGATTGTCATTGGAGGACTCTTTGGCGGATTTGTCGTCCCTAGGTGATGGTGTTGGGGTTGGTGTTGGTGAAGGGGTTGTTCTTTTCTCTCCCGCCGACAGGTTCTCCCTGTCCGCTTTCTCGTTCGCCTTCTCGACCACGTTATGCACCGACTCTTTCAACTTATTCTCCACTTTATCATCACTAGCCTCTGATCCCAATTGATCCACCTTCGCAGAGGTCAAACGGTTCTCCGAGCCAGCGGACTTCACCGTTTTCTCATTTTTGCCATCAGCGATGCTACTCGTATCATCAAACTCCTCATGTTTCCCATCCACTTTACCATTTATCGTCGCAGTTTCCGGCCTCTTCGCCGACCGCACACTGTCCCCGCTATCCGGACGTGGCGACTTCTTGCTGTCCATAACAACATCGTCATCATCGTCGTTTTCCACATTGTCGCGCAGCTTCTCCTTCTCGAGCTGCTGTTGCATCCTCGCGTTATCGACATCGGCCATCCTCTCGACCACGATCCGCGGAAGCGGCGGCTTTCGATCGTCTCTTTGCGGCGACAGGCTCTGATTAGGGATGCTCAGCAACGATTCATTTCGCTGCAGCTGCCTCTGCGCGATTTCTTGCGGTCGGCCGAGAACGTCCGGCGTTCGCGGCGAGTTCTGATGCTCGATGCCTGGGTGTTGGGGTGCTTGTGCGTTCCTGGGGAATGGAGGGCCTTGGAAGTTACCTGGGTGCGGTAATCTAGGTCTTTGTTGCGGCGGGTTCCTGTTGGTTGGGGATGGGGCGAAACGGGGGTTTAGTATGATCGGTGGATTCGGCGGATTTGAAATTTGATGGGGAGGGTGGGGACTCTGCTGAGGCGGAGGTTGACCTTGTTGAGGCGGATGATGACTTTGCTGAGGTGTATAGGGACTCTGCTGAGGGTTTTGTCCTTGTTGAGGCGGATGATGACTTTGTTGAGGTGGGTTTTGCCCTTGCTGCGGCGAATGTTGACCTAGTTGCGGATGTTGACTTTGCTGAGGTGGGTTTTGCCCTTGTTGAGGCGAATGTTGACTTTGCTGCAGCGGATGATGACCTTGTTGAGGCGAATGTTGACCTTGCGGCGGATGATGACCTTGTTGCGGTGGATTTTGCCCCTGCTGAGGCGAATGTTGACCTTGTGGCGGATGCTGCCCTTGCTGCGGCGAATGTTGACCTTGCTGCGGCGGCCTCGGTGACAATTGATTCCCCGGCGGTCTCGGCAGTCCGTACGGCCGGAGCTGTACGAATTGGCCCGAACCGGCTGGTCTGACAGGGGCACGATTGTCGAAACGGATTTGCGGCGGCTGTCCCAGGACCGGCCTCGGTTGTTGTCCTACAGGGCCATTATTTATCGGCTGTCTTGGCGATCCAGGTGGACCTTGCGGTCTCGCCCGAAATCCGGGTGGTAACGTCGCGTTTGGTTTTACCTATGAAAGAACAACTCGTGACAATCTATGTGCCTTGTGCGAGGTTTATGAATCCGAGTTTTAGTCTGGAATTTCGTTATAAAATTGAATCCGAGTTTCAGTCTGGTTTCGGACCCGTTTTTGGACGCGATCAAGGTTTCATCGGATCCTGAACTTCGCGCGAATTTCAAAGACCCAATTTCACCGGTCTGCGCATACAATTTGATGGACCTCTCGGATACGAGTTCCGCTGATGAATTTCGCGGAGAAACGAAAGGAAACGGTCGTGCACCGTAAAGGATGGAACTATTGCCGTAGGTCACGCTACCCTGAAATGATCCCCGATAGCGAGATATATATACGTCGATGGGTGTACCGTAATCATTCGTGGCTCAATCCCATAACGAGTTGAGACGTCGATCGGTGGCAGGTACGGTGTATGGATCTTCGAGACATCACCGGTTTTCATTATCGAGCGATCGATAAACTCAGGGCCAATATCAACCAACGAATTTTCACTTGCTCCCCGGTACTTCGAATTCCCATTATTTTCACGTTGCACCGATCGATCGCTTGCCAATGCCGTACGGCAAATTAGTATCGCAACAATTGGATTGGGGAATAAGTTCGTAGCGCTTTTATATTTTATTTTATTTTACGATTCGTTGCTGTTTTCGACAAAGTGTATAATATTCATTCTACAGAGCTGTTTCTCTACAAAACTGTGTTAATTGTTATAATAATAAATTAATCCATTGTTTACTATTTATTACTTTTTTTTATGAAAGTAATAAACAATTGAATTATTAATAAATTAATAAAGGAATATTTAATAAAGGAATAATATAATTTCTTACTTCATGCATCCCTTGATTTAAATAGATTTCTTTTATAAGGGTACGAATACTTATGGGACCAACTTATGGTCCTCGTTTCACCGATCTTTGAATCCCAATAGCTTCCGATCATGAAAGGATTATCAATGACGATCGAATGGTGTCTAATTTAAAAGCGATCTTTTAGCTTACCATATTCTCTTTGCGGTCCGCAGGTGACTTGGCCGCGTTGCTAGCAGTTTCTTGCGTAGCCATATTTAACTTCGTTCGCACAGAATTAAAGTCTACGTCGATTCGTGACCGTCCTTTCTCATCTGGCTAAAATATTTTCTTCGTACACCTGTTGCGTATCAACGACACAGAATCATTGGAACCACCGTGTAGACGGCGTGTACGATTCTACGCAAGTGTTTTCAGCGTGTACGAAATCAAGTCTACACTGTGATCGATTAATCGAACCGCGTGTTGACAATATACTACGTACCTTCGATTTGTGAATCATACATTTCGTGTTCAGGTGTGAACGACACTCTACGAAGCAGCGTATTTTTATGGTAGAATTTCGATGTTCGACGAATTACGGAAGCACCGTTCGAGATCCTTTTAAAAAGTGTGTACGAAATCAAATTGTTCGAAGAAGTGAATTTTCGTTTTCGTGAATTTCTATCTGTGCAATGAGAAATTAATTATTCATCGCACTACGAGAAAATGTGTTTCGACTTCCACTTTAGAGAAAAAATAATGAAGATGTTCTTTGAACGGTAGAAGCTTGTGTACGATGAAAGTTTAAACAAAACGTGTTTTATGTGTCCAGTATCGTTTTATTGAATATTTGTACATTTTGATAAGAGTATAATAATATTTAATAGTATATTTAATATACCATTTAGTATATTCACTATATAATATACTATTTATTATACTGTTTATTTTATAACTATTATATATTAGTATATAAAAGTATTAACACTTTAACAACCGCTCACACAGCATGTGTGTGATAGCCGGAACAACCGTTACCGACCGCTCACACAACATGTGTGTGATGCTGACGCCGAAGGTTGTTGACCAGTACCACACTCTTTGTGTGATAATTTATGAATGTAAACAAGTGTGGATATTGCTATTGGCTTCATATTTCATTGCCACGTCTTTGATTATAGGTAATTATCGCCTATTTTTAATTTTTGATTAAATTTTGTTGTTTTTTGTTTTATGTTAACTTTTTCGTGAATTTAAAAAAGTTCTTTAAAATTAATTCTTCAAAAATACTGCCGGCCCCTGGCGACGTTTGATCGCGTAGACGTGCGGTTGTTAAAGTGTTAATAGCATATCTTTTATACTTTATATTAGTTATTTTTATAACGTTATGTATATATTAAAATAATATAACGCAGCCAGTATAATTATTTTCACTATTTATATATTGTTCTTTTTATTCTTAATCTTGAGTAAAACAAAAATTGTACCAGGGATACAGATTTGTTAAAATAAATTATTGTTGGAGCATACGCTTTTCTAAGTACGTTCGTTTATCTACGTCACCGCGTAACTGGTTTTCCACTTGTGCTATTAATGTGTTGACAGCAGAAGTAGAATGTGTGTGATTGATGTATCGTGAAGTGGACACGGTTGTCAGCGGATTATGTTTTCCCTTGAAAAATTACGCTCTATAAGGGTTGAGGCGTGTAGGCTGATCAACAATCACAATTTACATATTTGAGAATTATTAAATAAATTAAAATATACTTGAATCTCTTCTTTCTTGTTATAATTATTTCTCAGATAAGTATGTTAAGTATTTAGCGATAGGTATGTTAATAATTTAATTTTATTTAGAACCATAATGCAGATGATCGTTTTTAAGAAATTAAATTCTTTTCAAGAAATTAAATTCTTTTTAAAAGAGACATCGTCGAATCAAAGTTCACGCGTTATCGAATACTACTTGCTGAGTATGTCTGACCATTGCTCGATGTCTCTACTTATTATACGTACATACGAATGTGCTTATATTGAACCAATGCTCAAAGTCAATAAAAAGTTGATAGGCTAACTCATTTGATCTTAATTTATAAACCGAGAGTTTTGTAATAATTTTCAGTTCTCCAAATTAATTTTAAAAATGTCAATATAGTTATCAGTAAATCATAATCAGTAGATTCCTATTGGTAGATTAACAGTAGATTATTATCATCAGTAGATTATTAAATAGATCATTAATAAATTATTATGTCGATTATTTGTAAATGATCAAACGATTATCAGTAGACATTCATTTCAACTTGATTTGATTATAGTATACTTATGTAGACACCATTAGAAACATTTGTAAGCGTTTGAAAAGATTCCAAGAAAGTTTACAGTGTTGATAGACTTGAACGGAACTGTATAGGGAAACATGCTATAAGATGATTGCTATGCTCGCCTGCCCGGCAAATTCCTACGGTGCGTGGAACGACGATAATCTGCAATTACAAATTATTGCATATCTTACGTGCCTAAGAATACGGTACGTGCTAACGTGATTTCAACGCTTACCTTGCATTACTTTATATACTATACTATATAGTATAATAGTGTATATGCTTTTTTCGTGCGATTACTACGGGCAATTTCAACATGCCACGACACAAATGCATACACTTGGCATAACACCTGCTCAATTTCTTACTCAAAGATTTCACCGGGGGAGAATTATAGTAAACAAATTTTTAGTTATTTTTCTGTTCGTCAAAGTCTAATATAATCTTATTTATAATATATTAAAATTGATATATATGTACGTAAAGTTCGCTTATACTGTTTAAATATATATTTAACAATGCAATTTCATTTATCCGCAAGGATAGTACAAGTTACCAAACTGTACATTTTTCATGCCATAAAATGCTTTCGCCCACTATTTTTCTATTTTTAAAAATTAGCGAATACTCGGAGTCTAACAAACAAAACATTAAATCTTATTAAGATTAAACAAACAAAACAAAAGCTATGACGATAAAACAAGCATATAAAATGTAAAGTAAATCGAAATAAGATTTAAAAATGTACAAGTACGACAAATTATTTTCCGCTAAATTTCGTTGAAGAGAAAAACTATTGGCCTCGTTTCAGCCCTTTAAAAATCAGATCTGTGTACACTTCGTGTCAAAGGTTGGCACAATATTTGTCGACGGGACACGTTAATTCCATGACTGATGAATACAACGGCCCACGGTCTTTTATCAGGCAGTCACGCAATCGGCCGATCTAAAAAAAAGTCTAAGTGAAACGGATTAAGGTTTCTGACCCAGGTTTAAAGGACCGATAGAAGAGACATTTACCTTGATGTCCGATTAAAACGTACCGTTCATTTTTACTATTTATACGAACGAGCGGCCCAACGACCTTGTCGCGACCTCCAGACATCTTATCCAGCCATCGATGCTAAATCTTTTTTAATTGCTTTTTAAAAGCGTATTCGCGAGAACTGATAGATCGTTCGCGAGTTGCTTTCCAACCTGTTCCACAGACACGACCTCTCTCTCTCTCTCACGATACGAATCCACAGATACGCGAGGATTTCGTGTGAACTCCGTTCAATGAACAAGTGATTAGGGTATATCTGATTGCCAAAAATAACTGGTACCCTTCGAAAACAGCTCATTTAAGCTGTATCGCAATTAACCGATGCTGTACCGCTTTCAACGAGGGAAACTCATTTGCAACGATGTCCAATCTGTCTTCCCTGTAGACAATGTTCGTGCGCTGTTCGAACTGTACTTTCGCTCAAGGATATATCAACGGAATTAGGCGAATACAAATTTCCATTTTAAGGTTACAGAAATACTTTTCTATTAAAGCGTAAAATTAAAGAGTTCTGTGAAATATTGTGTACAATTAAATTTCAGTATAGTAATTAAACGTAAATTTTAATTTAGTAATTAAACGTATTTATTGTTTTCACATTTCTCGATCGCATCGCGTTATAAATATTTTAAAATGGAACAAAAGAATTAAATGAGAAAAAAGTTCAAAACGAAACGAAGATCATTTTTTGTTGAAGGAAAATTTGAATTATTTAGAAACAAGGCAGCGGGTATACATACATGAAACATTTTAGTCGAACTGGGACGCTTTGTGGTAAAGCAAAATTGCTTTGCAGATGAATGTGTCAAGGATATTTCGCAGCTGCTCCATTAAATGGAAAAAAATAGTACATCCTATATCGAAAAATCATTATTTCGAATTCGAAAGTACTGCCACAAGCTGCATTGTACAGATATGTTGGCGAGGATAAATAATAATGCTTTTTGAAGCATTTAACTGTTGTCGAAAAGCGTAAACGCTTTGAAAATTTCGTTTAAAACTCGAATTCTATAGTATTTGTACACATCAAACAAATATAAATCCTCGACAGAAATGTGGAAGTATCGGTGAAAATCCACCACGGTAGTCAAAAGTCAAATTACTTGACATTCATCGAGTACACTGTTACCTCTAAACAAGCCTTAAAGTTTCACAGCCTGATAAACCGAAGGGACACTGATAGATAAGGGAACGTGACCGAAATAAATTTCACTCGAGAAGATCAAATTGGCCAATAGATAACAGTACAAGCTGCGACGAAGCTTCGGATTGACTGCGAACGTTCGGCAAGAAATCAGTCACATAACCTGACATAATCGACGAAGCTTCGGATTGGCTGCGAATGTTCGGCAAGAAATCAGTCACATAACCTGACATAATCGACGTTCGGATCGGCTGCGAACATTCGGCAAGAAATCACTTCGCGGGACACGGTTATTAAAACGAGAATCGTTAGCTTAATTCTGGAAAGGTGATCGGCGAAGACTCTCAAGTGATGACCACGAGCATGTCAAAGACTTCCGTTCTCATTTTCTAAAGAGAGAGAGAGAGAGAGAGAGAGAGCCAGAAACAGGTCGTGTATAGCGTGTCTGTACGACTCGGCAAGTACCCCATTCCTGAAGTTATTGATCCGACCCGGTGAGCGTGTTCGACTCGGACGTTTTTATGCACGTGGATTCGCATCGTCTAATACGGTTAAGTTAACTTGTTAATGAGTACACGTGTCTTCTTGAAAAAGATGTGTTATGACATCTTCGTAACGTATGCCAAGCGCGGCCCATTAAACGGCCTCGTGTTATTCCGCTCGACGTGAACGATTCGGGAACCATCTAGACAACTGGGTCTCCGTTACGATGGTATTGTTGGTAATCCTTGATCGATCGAAAGGGATCGTAATTAGTTATCGTTAAATGACCTTGTTAAGCAGCCGGTACTAATAAGGACGGTGTGATATAACGAAATTATTCGATGTATTTTCATGTATCTTATATGATAAACATAACCTGACAAAAAGTTTCAAAGGATCAAATCGATAAGTATATAATAAAATCATTTTTATTGCGATCTCTCGATTTGCGATCTCTGCTCAATTTCGATTCATTAATGAAAAATTGTACAAAAAAAATTGTACCAAACTGAGGTTAGGAGGCAGAATCCATTTCCGATATTTCATTCTTCATTCAGAACTACCGTAAATTTAGTCCGTCGTCGGGGGTCAGCCTTTGTAGTTTATCTTTAGAAAGATACATCAATATTTATACTATATTTGCCTACAAACTGTCCAGAATATTTAAATGTACATTCCGAAACTTTTTTCTTTCGAATACTTAACTTCCTTTGCTTGGTCTATTTATTTTGCTATTTGTAAAATAAACGATATTAAATGTACCTCAATCACTGATTTTCAAAATAACCGATCACTATTATTAATTATAGTTGTTCTAGATTTCGCTATTAATTTTAGTTTTCAACGTATCGAACTTCCTAATTCCATTTCTTTCATCGACGTTCGGTGCTGTTTCGTAAACAAAAGTTTTAGCCACCGGTTCTGCAAACACAACCGGTAAAATTGGTCGACGATTACCGTCGGTTTTATTCTTTTCTCCCGATCGTGAAAATAGATGTTCCAGGTGTAGGCAACTCTCCGGTTACGTGCATTTCGGATATTTACGATTTTGTTACGGTTGAAACAGCAAGACGGATCGGGGGCAACGGCAGATAAGAACACGGCGGCAGCGTATGAACAGAGGCGGCGTTACCTTTATCTTGCAACAACATCGCCGAATCACCTGCGGTGGCCATTTGCAATTGTCACGTGCGCATAGTTATCGGTAGCGCATCAGCTCTTCCTGGATATTAACCTATTTACCGTTGCTGCGAGCGCCAATAAAAATTCACGGTTGACGCGACTTATGAATTATTTGTCGCAACGGAAAACAACCCAGCGACATGTAACATTATAAATTTGACACGGAATCTGGAAAACTACTGTCGATTTGATGTTCGGGAAAACTTCTGTAGTTTATGTAAAACAATCGAACGAAGACATTAAAAAAAAACAAGTAAGTCTTTTAGATAAATATCTTAAAAGATATTTGAAATTAAATGTATTATATAATATTTAATTATTGGTTCGGTAGCCAGTTTAACAGATAATTAGACGAATTATGGGAGAAAGTTAAAAATTATCAAAAGTTCAGAAGAAAGGTTAAAATGTTAATAGCGAAAGGTAGACATCGTCAGAAAACCATCGAACCTTATTTTAATCGAAGCCATCGGTTGCCACTGTATTACAATCGATTTATAGTATGTCAAGAAATCTGTAATGCTTGATAGAAAAAGTCTTGGAATATCTAGAACTGTTATGCAAGATGCATTACGAAGACACGTTACAACCGATGTTAAGAAACTAAATCAATTATAGAGCACGTACTATACGGTAACTGTTATTTTAACCAGTTCCCTTATCGTTTCGTTAATAATGCATAACAGAGCTCTCGGAGCACCACATCATAATTCATCCATAAGAATGCAACGACAATTTAAAACGGTTGGAACATTATTAAACAAAACGTTAATTTTTTAGCAGGCACTATAGCCGGACTTAACTACACATTGTAGAATCTACATTAAAATGTAGCAAAATGTCTATGATGCGTGTTACAAAATGATTAATAGAATGGTTAACTTATCTCTAATTATAATTTTTTAATTTATTTATCCTTCATTTCTACCAAGTTTTGAGTATGCTAAGAAAATTTCATAAATCATTAAATTGGACGTAACAGGTGTATATCACGGCAATGGCAATGATCTTTTAGGTTAGGTAAATTTAAATTGTTATAAAATTAATATAAAAATAGCTAATGCGTTAGTTTTCGAAAAATCTTCAATTTTCCGATTATTTTTTGCTTTTTCATTTTCGATAATCACAGTTCGCAACTGAAAAATCTGAAAAAATTCTACAACACGCGACTCAATGTCCAAAACAAGCCATATTTTTTTCAAAATTTTTTAAAGCCGCTATGGCGGAATGGGCATTTTCCCACCTTTATAATATACGTCTACTATAGAACGAAGAGAGCGATAATTCCATTTAAATCGTATGCTAAACTTGACCCACGCATTCGTTTACCCAGAAGGGGGAATTCCACGCGAAAGATCCTTTCAGTAACGATTTAGGGGCGTTGATTCGCGAGGAGAACGCAAATATCCAGAAATTTTGAAAGTCATGTAACTATGTTCATGATAAAGGAGATTCGAGTGCCAACAAAATGGATGGTACAAGCAGCAATCAATGACAATCGACGTTCACCGCGGACACACAGAATCATTTCTTTTTTAAGCATCGAGTACACGGACTCGTCATAACCTCCAATCAGAAATTTTACATTACTTTACTGTACCTAATTAGACGTTGTTAATAATTTCGGAGATTTAACAATGACTTTAAAACAATGACTATTTCAGTCTAGGTTTCTTAGATAAACTTACAATTAAAAATCCCAATGGTTACGCTTCGCACTAAAAATACATCGAGAAAGCGAGAATCTCAAATTACTGTGACAAATAAGCTGTGGGTGCACTGAAAAATTCTATCACGTCTAGACGAACGTCTACGGTAATTACGTTGCGGAAGAGTGTGTTAATAATTCAAATCTACGCATTGAGCCCATTAAACGACGAATTACACGGTATCGTTGCTTCTTAATACGAATTGCGTGGGCAGAGTGCTGTTGAATGGTGCAATAGCTGGATAATTGGCCAGTAATCCTACGATGCTCTCTCCAATTTCACGAAAGCTTTGATAAATACGGATCGCGAACTCTCGAAACAATCGCACGGAAAAAACACTATATCTCATTGATCTCTTGTGAACCGGGAGAAAAAACTGAAGACGTCTGTACGCGGCACTTGTTACGTAAAAGTCGGGCGTGATCGAAACTAGGGAACACGTCGAAGGAAAAAAAAAATCACAGGATCGCCAACGAATCGATTGCGAGAAACAGGCGACAGCGGAGAAACCCGACTGTCATCCTGGCGAATGGAAATGCGGGTCAAAGGAAGCTCGTCCGCGAGACAGCGGGGCATCGATGTTGCCTAATACGTGGCAACGAGAACAAAGAATTTTCCTTTGATAATTCGCCGGTCGTTTGGATCGATCCTCGAAAACACAGAATTTTCCACAGAATTTTCCGAACAGGACTCGATTTTCCCAGATGGTATTGACGTCACGGGTTCTCGAATTTCTGGGATTCAGAACTCCGCGGAATCGAGCGAGGATGCTGCAGAACGGGGCACCCCGTTTTACTCTTACCTTTGACGACGAGGTTGTAGAAGTCCTGGGACCAGTAAACTTCGACGCACAATCGTGAGACCGTTGTCCGTCGATCGGAGTGTCTCGCGAGGAACTGGCTTTTACAAAGACCTGGAAGTCCTTTCACGGTAAGGTGTATGTTTGTCCCGTCGGGCTACGTCCGTCCGTTTGTCCTGGCATGCTCTGCTCCGGCGCCTCGACGCCCAACCGACCACCCGTCGGACCTAACCTAACCCGACTCACTCGATAACCCACCCATACCGTATATATACAACTTCGTCGAGCTTTTACGAAACAATGTGTATCGATAAATTATGTAGGGGACAGTCCTCTTTTTTTTCACGCACGCAACGCCGGCCAAAGTTTACATCTTGTACCATTTGTGTAAGATGGCCTGAAAAAATGGCTGCCGCGAGCTCCATTCTTTGGAATTCTGTTTCGTTTGCGTTGATCTCTATTCTAAATCGTTAACCAGTTTATTGTTAACTTAAAAATATTACTTAATAATTAACATAATAATAATATAATAATGTTAATACTTTTGTAGCAAAAGATGCTGCCATTTCTTTGCGAGAAGTATACTCGTCGAAAACAGCCGATTAAAGGATACTTAATTTGATATTTTTTTGGTTAAATTATATGTCTTATATGTTACGTATTTTTAAATTATAGTAGCCCAAATAATTTTTAAAGAGACTGCAACAGCTGACTGATTAAATGATTTTTATTGAGCAGTGGTGTCTTTACGGATTTTTGAAGCTATTAATTTTCTTTATTTTTTAATTTAATTATTTGGAAATATTTATCATTCTTAAAGATATGTACATATATGATTTTTACATCTTCTTCAAAACTTGCTAATTTCCTGTTAACAAATGGGCAATGCACGAGGATCACTGCTGCTTAGTACATTCGAAATTCAGAATTTGATATAGTTTGCGTAGTATACTGCACTATCTAGTCTACGAACACAGAACTTTTCGAAATATTGATCTAAGAGAAAATGGCGGACGTCTCAAGGTTGAATCGCAATTTTTAACGTTAACGTCTCTTAATAAAAAGAAACTTGCGGCAAACATAAAAGTTTTCGTTTAAGAAATATTTAATATATTGCACGATTCTTATCGAATTGTTTACTTTAAATGAACGAATATCCTCTAAAATAAGCAACTAACAATTCGAACAGCAATAATATATATTCAGTTTATTGCTATTCGAATTGTTGCTTGATATATATATATATAAAACCGATCGATTCGTTTGTTATAGTAAGTAACTTCTCTTCGTGACTTTCCATTACCTTTAATAACCGTTTAACCACAGGTCACTGAACGCGTATTAAAACGTCCCTCTAAAAGGAAAGTAGGTGAACAGAATTTTTACTTTCGTCCACCTATGTGGTAGACAGTCTGTGGCAAATAATACATCGAATAAATGAAGATAAAATTGTTTTGTTTTTAGAAAGTACAACCCTCCAATGCAACATTGTTTCACAGTACTCCTTTCACATTTATATAGAGTAACGATTCAAGCGATGAACCTATGATAGTTTTACACCCTGTATATAGGACTTTATTAATACACACGCAGCTGATGTTCATTGTTATAGTAACTTTCATTGATGAAAGCACAATTGAATATACGTCTACTAATAGAAAATCTGAAGGGTACGATGACGTAAACGGGGAAAAGGTTGATACTATTCTTGGCACGTCGGTTTCAGTCTGTCGCTATCTCTTTTTTTATTGTTTATGTTCGTAGAAATAACAATACCGTATGATGTCTCTCGCAAGGGTATTTAATCGCGAATAATCCGCATTTTTTACCGATTGTAATTAGAAGCAATTATTTATGAAAAAATACCGGTGCAGGTATTTCAATAAGAGTTACATTTCCATAAATACAAATACAATGACACATTTATGGTTTTCTACAATTTTACTATTTTTTAAAAGGAAGGATTTTATTATTTTTTAAAAGGAAGGGTTTTACGATTTTTTAAAAGGAAATTTTTTACTATTTTTTAAAATTATTCTTTTGAATAATTTAAATTATCTGGTTAAGCTGCAAGAAGCGCAGCAACGTGGTTAGTCAATGATTTGTTCGTGAGATAGAGCACTGGAAAGATTATTGCGTTACTTCAATATTAATAACGTTATCATTTATATCGTACTTTATAGCTATGCAATACTTTCGTATTAGCGGACTACAGACATTAAATATTTATGACAAATAGTGTGTAAGTGAATTTTAGAATTTAAGTATTTCGTTAATTTGCTCCCGACTAATTACAATTATTAGAAGAAGAAATTCATTTAGTGTGGAAATGGTTAATAGAATGCGTAAGGAGTGGCATAATTTTCTCTGGCTGATTACTCTAATTCCCCTGTGATTACGATGACACAATCATAATAATACGCATTAGATTAAAGACAGTTTTGAGTAATATGTTTCTACATTAATAGAAATTTATTAACAATGCTCACAGATTTCGCTAATATTGAAATTACTTTTACAAAACAATTTTAATGAATTCTCATTGGAAAAATATTTTCTTGTCTTTTAAAACAGTAAAAAGGCCATTAAACATAACTTATATGTATAATATAAATATATATAAATTTCAAAGTCCCTCTTTTTTAATTTAGCTTGAGACTTTGAAATTCAATAATTTCAGCTTGCATAGCAATTTTCATATGACACTGTCTCATAGAAGATTAAACAATCGTTTCTCTTTTAAATATTATTTTAACTGTGCTATTTACTAAAACTGTACTCTACGATCATCTTTTATTATTATAAAAGTTAAATATATTTCTTGCGTTTAGCAACTTCGACTATTCAGCGTGCAACGTTATTGCAGCATAGAAAATGTATTTTTCAAACTTTTTAACGTGTGAGATCGTTGTCTTTAGTATTAGCCGGTAAATCTTCGAAGCCATAAAAAAAATTCCTAATAAACTTCCATGCTATCATTTATAATTTACCACGGTAGCGGCAAACTCGATGGGAAGATATCTCAATAAACATTATACGCGCGATGAAACTTGGCCACCTACGGCTCTGAATTTGCCATTGATGTTGCCAAGCCGTTTCGCGCATCACTATTCCCCCAGTCATTAACCGCGTATAGATCGCTACTTCGGACTTTTTTGTCCGCGCTCCGAAACAGTCGTTTCATTCAGCGCGGTTCGCATCCTCGCATGATGCCATCTTCAACCGCGGCGATTTTATCGACAGGAGGAGCCTAACGCATGCTGTCATGGTGCAACGTGAACCATCGCGTATCCGGATCAATGAAAGCAAATTGCCAAGTTTTCGCTCGCGAAAATACAGTAATTTATTTACCAGAAAAACCGACGAAGATTTTGCTTCAGCTTGGCAGGGCGTCCGCGGCTCGACACGAAACTTAAGCGCCGATTACCTGAAATCAGAGAAAGTTTGGTGACGTTAGCTGCGTGTTTTAATACTCACAGATTAAACGTATTAAGTTTTAAATAATTGTGTAAGAATTTCAAATGCAACGGATGTTAAAATTCTTGTAGAAAGTACTTTTATTTTCAAAATGCATTCGAGAGAAATTTTATAACATAGAGAAGTAGAAAGTAAGTAGAACTGTCGCGAAATGAGCAGACAGTATTTTCTAGCCTGCGAATCCAATCGATTTTCAATTTCAAGAAATATTCGAATGCTGCACGAATTAGTTAATTTTATTGCTTTTCGAAAGTAACAGTGATCTAACAATGAATTATTGTAAGAATAACAAATATACTAGCTTGTACATTTCTTATTATAACAATATTTTTATTCTTATCAATATTCTTCTTATAAAAATATTTTATTGTTCAGGCTGAATTTACATTGCCAATTTTTGCTGTTTGTATTAATGTCAACAGTTATTTAGTTATATCTTCTGCAGCTTTTTAATTTGCCATATTAATTCATATAAACGATGCTATATGTATAATAAATATTTTTGGTTTATATCTCCTATATTATTATTTCTATGGAATATATTTATTTTTACAATAGTTACCAAAATACATAAAGGATCATTTGTAGAAATGTCTAGCAGAAAATCAATAATCGTGGCATGAAAAAAGGTTGCAAGAATTGTGTAATATTTCTCGCAACGTCGTATAACTACCAAGAAACAGCTTATTCATTCGGTCAGCACAATATAGGAATACGTGTTGACATCCAGAGACACATCGGGATTCCCTTGAACACAATTACTGGCTAGGACATAAATTTGCTCGTAAAAAGTTTTATTCTTTCTCGAATTGCTGCAAATATACAGTAATTTCAAAAATTACATCGTCATTTTGCATTAACTTCATAAAGTGTATATATAAAAATTCTACTGAGTTATAAGCAATTTTTTATTGCTAGTCTAGTGCCATCATTAGACAAATTAAAATACTATCCTATTTATTAATAATAAATAATATTTTGATCGCTCGAAATTTTCTTTAGCGAATAAATTCGTTATTTATGAGTTTCGGAGTCGAAGATGTCCTTAAAAGCTAGTGGTTTCGTTACGCCCTCTGCGAATAGCATGATTCTAGAAACACTATTAAATCTATTGATCGAATTTCTTGGAAAGGAGATCATATACTATTAAACGCAAAATGCATTATTTCCTTCATCCTACTTAAAACAAATAACGCACTGTTCCATTAGAATTTTAGCATTTACTGTTAAATAAATTGATTGCAATACTTATATACTATGCATATATTATGTATAATAAAATTTGCATTTTTATATCTAAGTTGCTGCATTTTATTTTCGGTAATGTGGAAACGTTGCATCATGGGGAAAACACAAATTTATTTAGTACTTGGACGGCTGTGTCCATTCGGACTGAAGTACAAATGTTCTCAGACGACCAATTTAAATTTTCATCCTTTTTTTTTAAGACGTACAGGGATATATATCTTATTTTTTATATCAATATTTCTCAATAAAGAAAGTTAAAGAAAAACTTGATTTTGAATTTTTCTAGAATCCCAAAAGGATTTACCAATATCAACGATGTTTTGAATTTGAATTTAAATCCTCGAAAATTCAAAAAATTCCTTCAATGATCTATGGAATCGAATAATTTCAACTTATAGTTTAAATAAAGTATAAAGATACTCGATACGTACTAATAGATGGAAATATATGGATTATTGAAAAATGAGATGCCAAGCCTATTTCTATCTAGTTTCTGCGTCTCGTCTGAAATTCCATTTTACCAACAGTTGATTCCTGCAGAAGTCGCTTATTGATTATTTCGCGAGCATAAGTTTTCAGAACCGACCTCTGGTAAAGAATGTTTATTAACGGAAACTATACCTTGAACAGAATTTGCATAGTACAATATACCGACAGAGATAAGCCAGGATCAAAATACCGATTGCAGGTTAAAATTTTCTATAAATCGTTTTGTTACTTCTTGTAGATTCTTTACAGATTGTATAACCTTTTTAACTGTTTCTGTTTGGTATCTTGTATATTGTACATACACGAATGAATAGTCATGATTAATAGTTAAAAGTGAAATAAAGATTTATTTTCCATCATTTTAATACATTTATTTTATAAAATTTACAATTGCCTTACACAAAAACTTATAACCTCCAATTTGCAAGCGTTAAAAATATATTCACGATCTCGAAGTGACTCATTTTCAGCAGGGATCGAACGATATAACCGTAGTTAAGCAAATGATTATTAAATTCGACCAGAGAGAATAAAAATGACCGCGTCGTTCTTCCTTTGCGGAAAGTGTTACTGCCCCTGGCAGTCGTGTGTCTAGTCGAAGATTACTAATCCTCGACGATGGAAACCTCGCAAGGTCCCCTTGGAATCGAGCCATAAACCGAAGTCTCGAGAATCGATAGTCGCTAAAAATTGATACTGTTGTCTATCCCGTTACTCTCTTGCGTGTGGCTCGTTCATATTCATTACGTGGGACAAGGAACGTTCCAAAGTTGACATGTAATCGCTCGAATTTCTTCGCGTGAAGTATAAGATCTGCGCTAGTACATTCTGTCGAGTTGTCAGTTTATGTCAGATTAATCTCAAATTACGAGAATGCGACAATGATACAATTATTACAAATAAATACACGTTACGACATTTAAAAATTCTACGGATGCTTGAAAATTATTTTTATTTTAATATTCTCTGCGAGGGAGATAATTTCCAATAGTTTATAAATGACAGACGAAAGAAGCCTTCCGAGTTTACTAATTATATACCTCTATGCAAGTGTTTCACCAATTATTTTTAGTTACGGGACATGCGCAAACAGTGACAACAACACGGCATTATTTGTTTCTCACCATATCTTCGAACAGGTTTGTAATCGGAAAATTGGAAGCAGGTCAAAGAAGTAAAAGTGATATGCAGTGGACACGGACTATTGAAAAGCATACGGTCGTAGTGAATTTTGGTATAGTTACAATACAATGTCTACCGCATCGATTTGATTGCGATATGATTTTTGTAATTTAAAATCATTTACATCGATGAACGTATCTGTTGTCATTAGTTGCGGTTCATATAGTTTTCTTGTTTTCAATTTTTCTTGGTTATACGTACTCGCGGCCATAAGAATAGATATTTTTATAAAATTCTAAGGAACACAACGAGAAGCTGATTCTACAAATAACTCGATGAAATGGTCCCATTGGCTAAGATATTTTTGTGTTTACTGCCTGGCGAACATATAATCGCCGAGTGTGGCATCGCTTGTGTATTGGTGTTCCATTTCTTTTACAACGCCAGAAACTGTCGTTTGATCGTTAAATATTCCAATGTAACCAATATCGAGATTCCAACAGCATACGCATACACAATACTGACAATTTACAATTCAGTCGGATGGTGAAAATGTTTTCGAACAACGCACCGTGCTACTGCTATTGGGCTAGATTTCAAGAAACGGCGAAATGGTAGTGGGTTCTCCCCTCTACGTATACTACACACATACGTACAATGGTCGCATCGTTGCCAAAACTTTATCAACCGTTTCCGAGAAATCAATTTGCATGCGGCAATGGCACCATTAAACTTTCTTTTATTCTATTCCAATCCTCATTAATGTGGAAACGAACTTGCCGTTCAATTTTGTGTTACAGACAATTCATCGCCAACTTTATTTCATGTAATTCCATTTTATAGGAGTTCCCATTGGTATGATACGCTTTTACGAAAATAAAAAGGTGAAAACCTAGAGTGCCGGTTAGTATGTAGGTGATCGTCTCGCCGCTGACGATAACTTGTTTCCTAACCTCGAATACTCATCCCTTCCGAAGCTCTTAATTACCGGAGACCGTTTCTAGACGGCCTCACTCGTTTCCACGGTTGATTGACTGTGCAAGAAAGACAGCGCGATCCTCGCTCATACATCAAGACCGCTCGTAATGCAACGAGTGAATCATTGGGTGAATCACGCGTTAATGAAAATTCAAATTTTTATACTTTCAACGAGACGAGACACGGCTGTTTCATTCACGATTGAATCGGATTAAAGTCGTGGCGGTGTATATCATGTTTTCCTGATTGTGAGAAATAAAAAGCGGTATTGTTTGCTAACGTGTGTACCATTAACTGGCAGAATTTCTTATTAGGATTAGGTATAGTTAAATTCATTTATCGTATGATTTATTTCACTTGCTTTTTGAAGTGTATGTTAATTAATTCATAAATATCGATGTCAAATCCAAATTTCGGTATCTGCGAAAACTGTGCGAAAGTAGCGAACAAAACAAATCGCAGAAGAAGACCAAACACAAGCAATAATTGAGCGAAATTGTTACGGCCCGTTTAGTGCTTGCACACGTTTCGCGACTCGAAAGATCGCGTGATCCTCGACCATTTGTCGCTCGCTCTACCGCGCGCACCGAATAACAGTCAAGAAATCGCGATTTCATACTCTGTTGCGGATTCTTACATAGATTGCCGCATTTGAGGAATTAAGAGTACCGGTTCCCGAAGCAACAGAACGATTTATGCAACCGTTCCACGTGATCCATGCATTTCCACAGGACGTAACAAAATACTTATCGTACTTACGACGCGATGTCTATAGGGGACGATTATTAACGATGGATGCTGTTTCACACGTGAGCTGTCGTCGTCGTTGGTCGTCGTTAGTTGTCGCTGATCGTCGTTGGTCGTCGCTGATCGTCGTTGGTGGTTGCTGATCGTCGTTGGTCGTCGCTGAACGAAGCCAGTCTTGCTCACAGTGGCAACTAACTTTGCCGTTAAAGAGGGTACAACGTGTCGCAGTGTGTTTGCATGGCATCCAAGAGAATTGGTGGAAAAGGTAAAGGTGACACGCCGCTATTCTTGGACCGTGGATCGTAGTCCGGTACTCGTTTAAAGTGGTTGGATTTGACGGTGTTGCAAACACGCCCACATCGTACGCGGGACACGCTCGACGTCACGCATCCTCTTTCGTTCTCTCCGCTTCCCCCCCATGCACGTAGAGAGACGCTTCTCCTTCTCTTTGATTATCTACATTTAGATACCTCGCGTCACTCGATTCACGACACTTACCGGGTTGTCCACGCTAATTGCGCAGGTAACCTAAATTCCACCGACCCGCTGGATTCCGAATTTTATCCGATGACTATCGAGGTCATCGAGCATCGCGTCGTCTGGCGGATTAATTTCTGTCTATCGACTCGAGATTACGCTTCGTATAATACCGGAAACGATTTGTACGTCGCCGATGGCGAAACGATATTTTTTGAATATTTTCAACAAGTTTAAAGATTGGTTCACAGCTTCGAATCGATAGAAAAATCGATAAAAATATTTCTGGGTTAAGGGGTTAACCTAGACTCGAACGTCACCGCGAGTACTCAATTGCAGACTAAATTGAATCAACCGAGAAAAAGTTGCAAGGTTCAATTAAGTTCGTTTAATTGAACCTCGAATTATCGGGACGATTCTTTCGTCGAAAGAAACCGTGGTGGCTCGTTCCCTTTTTTGTCGTTATTAGTGATGCAATCATTTTTTTGTCACCAACCGACCGGCGATTCTACGTCTGGGACACCGATCTGCTCCATTAGCTGTCCGTCGTGAAATTACCGGTAAGACGATATGGCGCATTGGCGATCCTACACTTCCAATCAGTTACGCCTCGACGTCGAAAGTCACAATGACAATTGACAGAGGCGTGCCCAACAATCGTACGGACCGATGTAAGAGGATCGGTAGCGGATAGAGGACGGGATGAAGTATATTGTGAGACGATTTCACCGGATGATTTTGAACGCTTTACGAGTACTAACATGCTGCATGTTCATTTGTACGAATTTAAGACAGGCGAGTAGGTTCGAACCACGTGTAGTAATGGACTAAAGGTATTTCTACACCTATTAAATCGTAACGACCTTCTTCAAACCTGACATAACCTCACTTGAATTTCTTTCGAACGTTAAAGCACTAGTTTACTGGGCGTAACTAAAACACTACTTTTAAATTTTGCTATTACTTGGAATGACAAAACGAGATAGAAAATTCACGCTTTTTAACAATATAATTATCGATATCTACAAAACAAATTTTTTAAATTTTCGTTCGAGGTAAAGATATAAAAGTTAAAGAGAAGCATGTATTCTTAGAATGACGTGTTCTGTTATTATTACAATTTTTAAAAGCAGGACGTCTCGAAGTATTCTCCTCTGACTTTGACTTTTTATTGGAATTTTTGTTCGGTACATGTATCAAATTTTTTTACTGTAACGCACCCGATCATAATTATTAGGAATCCGGCCTGGTTTCGTAACATATAAAAAAGTTCTGTTACGTGCATAATGAAGCTTCGTTTATTGCTAGTGGACACATTTCTTAGTTTTCCGACTTCTTTTACGAAATCAGCTACATTATTAAATAACATACGCTGTATAAATTCAATTGAAATTCTTCGCGAAAAGAAGTAATGGTACAGTAATTTTAATAGCGTAATGATCTAGTAATTTGCATTCAGTTCTCGTAAGCACAAATTAGTATTAAAATTAATTTCACAAAATCGTCATTCAACATTGCTATTTCAATAATAAAATAATATTCTTTATTGTCAAGCTTATGCAATACCTTTTTGTCAAATCGGACGCGTGATATTTTCACACTGGTTTACTAATCCAACGATGGAATCATTATGAATATCAATCATCGTAAACACCGAATTCTGCGACGCGGTCACGGTATGTACCGTTTACACGAACGTGTTCTGTCCTCCGCGAGGTTACGCGGCGATATTACGTTAACGAGATGTGCTAATACTATATCATTTTTTGCGCTCGTAGACCTTGCCTCTGTTGGCGATTCGAACCACAGGACTCCGTCCACGTGAACGGTTCTGTTGCATGCACAATCGTACATTACATCTATTGTTCGCATCAGCAGCTGTGCCACTCGTTAGTCAGTCCTTATTACCGCCTTTTATTCCCTTTTCTTTTCGACTGGTAACCCAATAATCTTGCACCAACCATTGCAAGCTTTATCTTTAACGTGTTTGGATTTACAAATTAAAATCTTAACATTCTCTTTGATAACAAGTAATCGCTCTGATTTAGCTTGTATATTGAAATAAAGAGTACGATTCATCTTACCTGTTACAAATAATTTCTAGCACAATTTGTAACATAGTAAAGGTGCCCCCCACTTGATCCCGAGGGGGGGGGGGGGGCAATTTTTATAGGCAATTTTCTCGCCGGAAAATCCAAGAAAACGTAAACGCTTCGCAAAAACGCAGCCACCGTAGCCAGGGGATGCTGTGCGTCGTCGCGCCGCTTTATTATCGATTCTCCCGCTCGGTGCTCGTGCAAACCCTCTCTACAGCCTCCTTCTCTCTTCCTCTCGCCGCAACCCCTCCGCCCTTTGCTCTCGGCCTTTGTGCGCGCGGCAGCCCCTTCCCGGTTTACGCGAAACACGTTAAGCGCACGTACCTACTAATGCGTTCCATTCTCTCGGCCGAAAAAATATATCTATAACCGGTTTGTTTGTAATTTCTTTTGTGTCACCGCGCTCCGAGTTCCGTGTGCACAGTGCTCCCGTTTCTATAAAGAATCTGTCGATAGTTACACAACCAAATCCTAACGTGATGCGATTATTACAGACGGTTTATAGTGAAAGTGTGAAATATGATATCATTTATCTTAAAAATCGTAATCATGCGAAGGTAGCCGTGGCTCTTAAGCTTCATCCAGTTCCGTCTACGCAACGAAAATTATTATGGCATTCTAGCAGTGTATTAGTGTTTGTTAAAATTACTGCATTTTTCCAAAAAAATATGGCGTTTATATATATTTATTTTTGATAAATTTCTCCGCTGTTATTAACAACATACAATGCCAAAATATATATTTCGGAAGCATCGGTTTATTGTTTTTATAAAAAGCTCATAAAAAGCTAGAAACAGAAGTGTTTATAAACATATTACATAACCTATCGGATAACACGATATATCTAGAATAAACGAGGACATTATCTCCTCGATGATTCTCATAAAACAAAAACGTGCGTCATTTACTTGAACTGGGTGTACATACATGCGCTACTCAAAGCAAGAAGCAACAAAAGGAAAACTGTCTTTCATCGGAAAAGAGAGCGGAGACTCGTTGAAGTAAAAAAACTGTGACGACGCTGAATGTATTTTTCTGTGACCATTTGTTTCTTGAATCCGCGGAAGGTATTTAAACTGTCAAGATTGGGGTCATGTGGTGCTGTGCACCGGAGGTGATGGCGGCAGCAATAACAGTCGTTTTTCTCTAGGACGTTTCTAAATAAATGTATCTCGACCACGGGACGAGATCTATGGTATCGTCATTACGCGCGAAGTTATTTTATTGTACTTTCTGTGTTTAAATTTTATTTATTTAATTTTAATATTCTTCGATAGGCATATATTGACACTATATTATTACACTATATATTATTCTTTATGTTTGATTTAGGAAATTCATTTTAACATTTTTCGATAGAAAGGTACTCATACTATATCTACTATTATTTATCTATATTATATTACACTAAATATACAAATATTACGATAATTTGATAAGTTTCCGTATATCATTAAAAATGGATACTTTCAGTCTATAATTATTCGCATCACTGTATTCTTAATTCCATTCTTTTTGGTATCGCGCAAATTTCATCCATACTTTCATTTACTAAATAATTTGAATATGTCAGGTTAGGAATTTGAGCCAGCGATAATAGATATACCATTCTCCTTTTGGCATCGCAAAATGAACGATAATCAAAATTCTTGGACGAACGCTTGAATTGAAAAGATAGCGAGAAATGACTATCATTTTATGCGCAGCGATCCGCGATAGAGAATGTTGCGACAATGATGGGAATGTTGGTGTACGGCAGCGTCTCTTGTGGGAATAGGAGTGGGATGAACAACTATTGTGTGCAGCGATGTATGAAGGAACTAGATTATTCGACAGCGAGTTATGCGACTAAATTATTCGAATAGCAACCGAAATATATATTCGGTTAAATATTATTACATTATAAACGAGATGAATAGTTTTTATAGATAAACGTTTTTAGCACTTATCGATATATAGATAACAAATTTAGCGGGACAGTGTATCAATTTATTCATTAATTATTCGACATTGTTCACCGCTGCTTCGAAGAATGTTCTCACTCTTTCCGGCATTACACCGGAAACAGTTATTATCCCCGCGTTGCAAACGCCATTGTAAGTTTCACTAATTATTCATACTCGTGCGTTTAATTACACGCGGTAGTGCCGGCAATTTGAAAGGAGATTGTACAATTCTGTGTCGCGCACATTCAATTAGGCCTACATAAAGGAGAATTATTAAATATTTCAGTCCTCGCTTGAACAGTGTCAAATAAGCATGAAACAACGAAAGAAAAAACTAGTTCCACTAATTCACGCAGCCACCAGCGCGATCTGCATATTCAAGCAGCAATAGTCTTAAGTTAATCGCGGTTACATTTGCATGGATCTCGTAAAATTTACATGCTCAATCAGTTAACGATGATCAAGGAAACAGTATTTTGCGATCGGTTCATCGGCGCGCGATACATAGACGATTAATGCGACGCGATACAATTTTAAAGCTGACGTAATCAACGGTGTGTCGAGAGATCCGAGGCGTTATCGGTATGCGGTTTGTTGCACAGGTTAGAGGAACGACACGTCAAACGTGCGCGACGTCCGTGTATCCTTGGACGAGCGTCTCGTTCGATACGGATCCGATCGGCAACCGTGTTTACAGTTCGGGAGCTTACACCCGAGGAAGGGAAAGCAGAACAAATCGGTGGAGGGGGAGCTTGTCCAAATCTGGCTCGCGCCGCGACAAATTGATACCAAATGCGCGCGGGTTTGAAGCGATCGTTTATGGGAAAACGTGTGCTCGATTGCATCGCATAGGTTATGTAGAGTAACCGCGCGCGTTGCATGGCGTTGGCCGGTTAGATTTCTAACCGTTACGTGCCACGCTCGTTGACAGGTGTTACGATATGCTTGGTCGAAAGTGGAACTGCTAAAGGAAGCGCGTATCGTTCGTACATCTTATCGAGAAACTAACAAGCGTATCGAGATTGTTTTTCGAGATTTTGTATCATCTGTTTTATCGGAGATCGAATCGTTTGTTTACCGAATGCCAATGTTTTCGAAATTCTTTGGCAGTGCTATGAAACGAGATCGACTTTAAAGGTTGTATTAATTGCGAATTGTACAATTTATGTTATGAAAAATGTGGCGGATGAAGCGTGGTTAATTTTATTTTATATATACGTATGACAATAAATATACTTCGGTAAATAAATTAAAATAAGTATATTTCAATAAATATGCCACAATATTTTTTGCAATATATTTATTATAGTATATATTATACAATTATATACATATATTACAATATATTTAGAGTCCACTACATAATAAATAAATGTACTATATAATAAAAATCTTGTCATTAAAAATAAATTTACATTATGCAGTGCATATATAAAAATATTTATATGTACATACACTATGTTGCAAAGTCTCCAAACAGTCCTCGATAGAATTCAATACCATTTGGCACAAATTAGCTATATTGTACAATAAAAGGAATCTATATTTTCTCCGAGCGGTATTAAAAAGCCCTGTACGAAGCCTGGCCATTGAAATTTACTCGGATTCGCGAGTACAGAAAACCTGATACCCATCCCTACATAGCACAGTACACTGGATTTTCATTCATGACATGAAAGCTGTACGTCTCGCTGGACGACTATGCGCGCCAGCGAGAGTCATTAAGTTAAATGTCTTTTTTGTCGTCGCGGCCTTTTAACTATGTTAATTATGACGGCACGGTACATTTACCAATGAATGTTCGCGCTGTCTTTTAACTAATGCTTCCTACACACGATGTTCGCGGAAATACAATATAACATTTACGACAGATTTGCCCGAGAACGATATAAATAAAAAACGAATAAAATATAGACCAAACGAATAAAATAAAAAACGTAGATTTTTGGAATCTGAATATTTCCTAACTAGATGACATTAAAAATATGATGTCCTTCATTTTAACATTATATTTCTACTTAAAATTTCTTTTCTAAATATCATTTTTCGTTTTATTTCTTTTGTAGTATTATTTGTAGTATTTTTTGTATAATATATTACAATGTTTCCTAACATATTATTTTGACATTTTAAAAATAACATATACTTAAAAAAACTTGTATTATAGTATATCCGAAATATTTTTGTCAAAATCTTAAAAACGTTAAATGTATTCTTAAATAGTTCATAAACTGCAAACCTGTTTCTTTAGCACCCTATATGTAGAAGCGAATTATTACGTAATCTTGAATTGTCGGAACGGCTGGATCTAAAAATAGCTATGATTCTAAACTTGTACTAGAATTTCCTGCTCAATTTTATTATTTAATCGCAAATAGAATTTCAACAAAATTTTCTTGTATCTTGCTACTTTAAATAATCAGCACACATGATTAACACACAAAGCAATTAATAATATTGATGAAATATAGTTACCATTAAATTCGACGTAATTGCTACTATTTAATTAATTTAAGTATTTATATATATTATTAATTTAAGTGCTATTATTTTTACCTCACCAACGATTAGACATAACCTAACAATTCTGAATTGTATAAACTAGAGAAAATATCGTATGCACCGAAATCAGTGGAGGAGTTCTCATTAGAGTTCGCGACAGCGTAGTGGTAACCTATAGGACCCTTCATAGGAAGGAAGCTCTTCCAAAGCTTTGGAAGTGGGCAGATAATCACGTATGTTGTGTGGGTGCGTCTTGAACGTGACGGGGTCGAGTGTTTCTTCCATTTTTCCGCGTGTATTAGCCGGCGCCGGATTCGAGGAACTCGCCGGTCGGTGAACTCGACACTTCAGACTCTTTCATTGATTTTCAATAAATCTAAGCGATGGACCACGGCGGAAATTGGCCTGGGTAATAAACCAGACGCGATTAATCGCGCGCCGACGCGATGCAAATTCAGGAAGTTACGCGGCGGGTAGTTACGACGATGTTTCGCCGCGAGTTTGGTCAATATCCTATGCCAGACACAATACGCCAGTTATTCCAATATTTATGTCTCGAAAAAGTTTGCTAAATTTCCAACCGCGACTGTGTTTCAGTCCCGTACAAAAAATAATGGACGATGTCTAATAAGCTGACCTATTATCGCGCACCGGAAGTCTAACAATTTTTACTCAATTTCTGTTATATAGTTCACCGGAATTTCTTCTTAACTTTGCTATAACTTGAAATAACAGAAAAGAATTAAAAACTGCTTTTTAAGTTTTTAATGTCAAGGTTTGAAAAATTTTAATATTAAATTATCATCGAAATTGGTCGACGCATAGTCAAACTGCAGTCACTGAAAGATGCAACAATTATTCGTACGAAGAAAATAAGATGGACAAAACGCGTCGAGCGTGCGTTAAAGACTGCAAGAAGAAACGGTAGGTCATGATCAGACGCGTCAGTACTAAAAATATGTATGCTAAACATAACTAGGTTATGTTATCTTTTAACAATAACTTGCGGCTTTCTTTAGCGAGATACATATTCGAATCTATCGAATGATTCTCTATAATAGTATTTTTGGCACTGATAATTTTAGTAAAATCAAACTAGTTGACTTCGTTAGATTCATCCACCATTAATTCTTATTCAATGGCACACATATTCTATTAACAAGTCGATTTAATTTTCTCATGGTTTCAATCTTCTACGTAAAAACATCACTCTGCACCTTGTATTTATATTCTCACAGTAATTATTTTTATGTTTTAACACAATTGTATGGGACGGTTCATACTTTGCGTATTATTTCACGTAACAAAACACCTACAACGAAGACTTAGCATAACCTGACATAACCTGTGACTTAAGACAACCTAATACGATGAGCTTAAGGTCGAACGTACATACGAAACATTGTATTATTATTTAAAAAACACCTATAAATACACGACATTCGCATTGTGAATGAAAAATATCCGACCACTCGAGTATTGCCGTTTAGTATCGTGTCAACTTTCCAGCGTGCCGTTTTCGTTTCTACTCCGCTGTAAACTTGATAGGTATTACAGTGGCCGTAACGTAATCGAAGCTGCTCGTAATGTATGATGTTACGATGTTATTTAACGACTCGTCGGTCGAGATTAATAAAGTGTAAACCCACTTGTTTGCTCACACGGTTAGCTCCCTGAAAGCTGAGCATGGAACAAAAATACACTTGCTGGACAACTGCGCGCGAACGAACGGTGTCGGATACATTATCCTATTGTATAGAAACACTCGTTTATTGACAGAAAATGTATCTGTTAATGGTTTCATCTAAATGCAAGCAAGCTCTGCTAGTTAATCTTTGTTGTATCTTTGTTATATTTATTTTCACTGCATATTAATTGATTATAATCTTGAAAGTATTTTACAAAACATAACCTGACATAACCCGACATTTTCCACCGCTTTTTCGATCGAACGATTCCAGGGGATTTCTTCGTTAAACCGTGCTAAAATTCACCTACTTTTAATACTGTCTTTTCCACGAGCAAGCGACACGAATTGTGCCTTCGGGCTTGAAGGTGAGAGAACAAAAACGAAGCACGAGAAACGACGCCGAGACAAAACGATGTATCGTTAAAAAGCGAGTACATGCTTTCCGCCATTTCATTGCCATCCTTTTTTATACCTATTCGAGCTGCATTGTATCGCGTGTATCTTTTAATTACCAACGGCCGCGTGCCAACTTTTTTTGTTATTTTTTTTAACGATGTTGCAGGCGGGCAAAAAATCTGAGAAAAATTGAGTACACGAGCCGCGATAGTACCTTATCAGGGAATTAATATAAAAATAGCTAATACGTTAGTTTTCGAGATATCTTCAATTTTCCGATTATTTTTTGGTTTCTCATTTTTGATAATCACAGCTTGGAATTGAAAAATCTGAAAAAATTTTATAACATGCGGCTCGATGTTTGAAATAAGCCATATTTTTTCAAAATTTTAGAAAGCCGCTAAAGGGGGGAAAATGCCATTGAAAAACCTCTAAGGGCAAGTTTGACCATCCTAAACAGCTATGCCCTTTAGCTGGAAGAGAGGCAGTAGATTCCAGAGCTCGTTAATTAAAGCGACGTTAACCGACGCTACCCGGAGACAGTTCGGTTGCATGAACATTCGGCGAACACGAGAGGACGATGCAAATCGTTCAAATAATCGCTAGGCACGATAAAGCTTAAAGAGGAACATGGGTAACGAGGAGGACCTTGGCCTCTTACTCGTATAACGATAAGCATTCGCGTAACGATAGGTACTCTCGTATGTATTAGACACAGCCGCGAACGTTAACAAACCATTCGTTCAAGTGGCGATGCCTCGCCGGGGATCCATTTGAGACAAAGATTGGCAATTTCAACGATTGGACCAATTCCAATCGGTACAAAACAATTTGCCTGCTTTCTTGGTTACTATTTTCCAAAATATATTTTACACAAACACATCTAACTTCGTTTTATAATATTCTATAATATTTTATAATATATACTATTTTCATTGAAATAATTAATATAATAATTAAACTGGAATAATAGTCTAATGCAAACAATTTTTATTTTGCGCAAAGTTTTAATAATAAAAATGATCAAAGGTTTTAATTTGTAAATCGTTTATTGGATGAATTGTAATGAATGAAGAGCATGTCGCACGCTTCTTATTATTACACGAAAACGATGAACAAATTGCGGATACCAGTTGCGGCTGCTATTAGTTGCGGCTAATACTAGTTCATTCCATTATTCGTGGACCAGGAGAGTGGGTCATCCGATTAAGGTCTTGAGCTCATCATCAGAAGGTGAGCTCGGTCAATTTTATAACGACACGCCCACAAAACATCGTTAACTCCTTGACGCTCGTCAATTTCTTAATCGGCATATGATACGGCCTGTTTCTAACCTTTTTTTTCGTCTCGTCTGGTCGGCAAAAGGTGTAGCTGGGCACAGAACGTTCCGCTTATGGTAGCCGCCTCGAGTTTGCAAACCAGTTAACCGGCTACTTAGAAGATATTTTTTTGTAACCTATACATACTTAGCAGCCGCTGAATGGCACTCGATGTTGCGCACACACTCATTTTGTTACATCACGAAATCGTTGTACAGCTTTATTACATTTAGGAAGGAGATGCCTCGTTATCTATTGAATCGATATTATCCAAAGTATCTTTCACTCTCACGATATTAATAATTTTGTTAAATAAAAATAACGAAATCGTATTCTTCTTAAATAATAAAATTAATAAATTGTTACTCCTTAATTATCATTATCATTAGCATTTCTATTCCATTCAATCACGTCTTCGCACATTCCCTATGACATTTTTTATTAACAAACAGAATTTGCAAATAACTCCTTAAAAAATTATAGACGCAACTACAAATTATACAACAATTCTTTTTTTATCTTCCTTTCGAGATTGTAATCTCTTTGTGTAAAATAATTCAATTTATATTATATATTCAATTTATTTATAATTTTTACAACTTATATCGACAATTGTGCTTTATTAAACTGTCCATTAAAATTTTGTGAAATGTTATTCGCTGTGGGCTTACAATATTTAAAAAATGACGTCGCTCCCTTTTTTTTTATTTATTATATACAATTGCTATAAAATAAGCATGGCTTATGTTTTATCGTTCATAATACGTTTCATGTCGATACGAATGATACGAGATTAAATCATACTGCAGCCGTCTTTATTATCATCGTACTTGGAAATCTCCTTAACCTTGTTGCAATAATAGATGTTACGTGGATTACTTTTACCTGGACACGCAGGTACAGCGACGCTCGGAATTATTCAAACGGCAGAGACTTTTAGACCTTGATTCCCAACGCTAATTAATCTTAAATCTTTTAATTTTTTTGAGGGAAATAATTTAATCAAATGAAATAATAATTAATTGTTAAAATTAATCGGTATATGAAAAATTATAGTACCATATTCTACAATATACTTGTCAAAAACAAACTAATATTTACATAATAATTTTAAGTTTCATTTTATTTCGCGAATCGTTTAATTCGTTTCACTAATTCGATTAACATTGTAATTTGTCCTTCCACAACAATTTCAAGGTTTCGAATCTATTAAACTGTTATAAGACAAGATAGCTCGCGATGTCAAAAATTATGTAGCACTACCATAAAAGAGGACATTCCACGTAGTTACTGAAATAACGTCACGCAGCTTGGTACAAGTGCCTCAACGAAGGACAGACCATTTTTATCTCCTATTTTACCAGCTTTATACTAACTGCTTTGTAATAACTACTGATCCCATAACGGTACTAATAAATATTGTTTTTTTTACCAGTGGTAAGACGAATTAAATTTTTTGTTTAAATTTCGTGCCAATTTGTACGATAATATATGCTTAAACTGCCAGATTTATCCAACAATTTTTATTCAATAATTTAATAGTATCTATAGTAATTTATTAGTATTATATTATATAATTTAATAGTAAATTCAATAGTTCTAAACGAGAAACTTAAACGCCTGTCATTTTGCACCGAATTTTTCCGAAATATCTTTTTACAAAGTAGATCAATTTACAATTACTCGGAAACATATATTGATCACAAAACTTGCGATATTTCCCAGGAGAACAGACAAAATTAGTAGAAGCACATTGGCGGTATCCGGGTGGACGGTCATTGACACGAAGGTTGCAGCAACAACCCTCCGAAAGAACAGCGGCAGCGATAATCGAAATTCAAACGAAACCATCGAAAAATTAACTGAACAAATGCTGACTAATCCATGAATTTCCATGCGAATAGTTCAAATATTCCTAACAATAATCCACGAATAAACAGCTTCCCAGTAAACATAAGAGGCATTAAATAATTAATTGAACAAATACGAATATATTTTCCAAGCATAGCATTTAACTTTAATAAGCTGCAAGAACAGACAGGCAACTCTTAAGCTAATTGCAATATCGAAATTTCTATTAGACAAGTTCCGTTTAGAATATCATAGTTTAATTATGAAAAGTTAAAGCGCATAATAATTAAAAAAACTTAAAGTTAACTGATAATTTTGGTTATTGAATGTTATAGCATTCATGTCATTTCGCGTCACAATGAAAACGAATGCTACAGTATTTACGTCCACGAACGTGTTAAAGTAAATATCCACATATAATGAAAATTTGTTGAATAGGAAGAAAAAATCATTGCCAGCCAGCCACTAAAACGAATCCATGCTCTATACCACCCTATCATCTACAGAGCGTAGAGGGTCCATAAAATCACACCCTCGAGCGCAGGCGATTTCGAGAGCCGAAGGTAAACAATCCGCCGTAGACGGAACGCGTCTACAGGTTAGCTATAAAATAAATATTTGTGTTTACCGTGGACACGAAATCCGCGAGTGGATGCTGTCGAAACGCGCGAGGGAGGCGACAGTAATTATTCGCGAATTTGTGACAAGCGTATAGCACAACCAAGATGGCGAGTCGCTTGTTCCCCCGATGAGCTAGTTCGCGGTTCCGACCGTTACGGAAAAAAGCAAACGAGCGATCTCGTATCAAACACACCAACCTGTTCGCTGCATGACGTGTTCGTTCTGCTGCAATCTGCTGCCTACATCGTCCTTGCTCGGATTCACCTGCACATCCGTCATTTTCTCCACGGTCGACGACTCTGCGCGTCGCTCTTCACGCTGTGCCCCCTTTGGTTAACCGTGTGCTCGCAGTTTCGGTTTGATTAAATTCGCAGTTTCCGCGCACCTACCGCGTCACAATACGTCCCCTGGTTTCTCGGTTCGGTAATACAGCGACACGATGAAAACCGTTCGAAGTGGACACGTCGACGGTTGATGCTCGGGACTTCGCGAAATATGCACCGAAACCAGAATACGAAAACACGCGCGACACTTGCGACGCGTTTGAACTGACTGACTCGACCGCCGGCTTTCCGGGATCACCCGAACGCTCCACGCCTCGGCATCGGAAATCGCCGAGCGTTTACGAACCGCTCTTGCCTCCCCCGTACGTGCGTTTCTCCCACAGGTAAACACAGCGCGCTGCTGCTGCTGCTGCGAGACGCGGCGAGAGAGTCGCATCGCAGACTCGGGGTGATTGCAATCTGCGCATCGTACGTTCACCCCCTTTCGCGACGGGGATGAAACGGAATTTCTTCGCTGTGTTGGAGCAATTTTTTTAAATCGTTGCCGGCCGGATCACGGAAATACTTCTGTCTTCGCCTATGTCGTGGGAATTTTAGGATTACCATTGCTGTTTCATTGTTCGAACGGTAAATGCGTATTCGTACGGTTTAAAACTGTTAAGAAATATGGAAAGGTCTCTTGTCCGCAGGAATGGGGATAACTTGATTTATTCATGTATCATGAAGCCGTGGAACTACCGTAACGCTGCGCGTTAACGTGTTGTTGACCGAGGATGTCTCAATAGGAGATACATATGTACTATCAGTCTTTGACGCTGAATCTTCCGTACCGGTCAAAATGATCGATTTCACATTTTTTTAAATTTAAAGTTGTTGAAATTACAACGATTTTTGTTTTCTTCTATTAGTTTAATGAAACTAATAGTGAAATACGACAAATGACAAAATGTATATTACGAATATTTATAATTTGTAGAAATTAATTCAAGCGATTGTAAATATCTCTTAAAGTGTCTTCTTAATTTTTGAAAAATTATATAGAAAAAAAAGAAAACGATTAAAATGACTAATAAAAAGACAATCGCTGATACTATATTCATTCAAGTCCATCTGCAGGTTGTTTCTCTGATTGTTTATTGTACATAACCTGACATTATTGTTATTATAAATGACAGAGTTTAGTGCTTTACTATACAGGGTGGAACAAATAAAGTGTTACAAAGCAATATCTCGACTATCGTTAATGATACGCGGAAATGCTTGAGGAACAAATTGTAAATAAAAAAAATGTTATCTCCGTACAAGTTTTTGAAAATCGTAATTTTTTTAGTAAAAATCTATGAACGAAAGAACTTGCGAGAAGAATGTAGGAGTGGTAGCCCTCTGGCGACAGGCGCAGGAATTACCATCGCTTTATGTTCTATCGGCAAGGAACAATAAAATCTCGGACATCTTTTCGCGTTTACTAAAACCTCTTAAGATAATTAAAAAACTGTTATTTCATAAACATGTGAGTAGAATAGAAAAGAATTTAGTAAAATCGGTAGCTTCATCTTTTAACGTAATGTTGCAACGACTGTCACCGCTTCGTTTGTCATATAATATTGTAATATTCCAAAAATTATTGGAAATTTTATAAACGTCAGAAAAATAATTTTTACGCATTTATGAAAAAATTGAATAGGTACAATATCAAGCTGTAACGATATATGCGAATTTAGATGGAAGTGTTGTACTATTGATGACTTATCGTAATTATTAATTGAAGAAATTAATTTTCATTTGATTTCTGTTTCTTACAGTGGAGTCAGAAAATGTTGATTCACGAATTAACAGATACAGGGAATGGTAATAGTTATGCAACATTTCTTCGGGATGTCGTGTATACTAAACGTAAATTTTTGACGCTCCTCAAGCACGAGGGGCGTAGTTTATTTAATTAACGGTAAGAAGTAAAATAACAGATAATCTTTTCAATTCGACTCTGTACAATATTAATGTATGGGCACGTGTACATGAAGGTTTATTCATACGATATCGTATATTATTGTCATTAAAAATATATTTAGCCTTACAACAGTACAGTATAGCAAATTCGGAAACGATAATTCTCTATGCGTTTCCTGAACAGTTCATACATAAATTTTTTTACGTTCACCAGATATATTCCATTCTGTCTTTGATTTTCGAAATTTTACAATAGATCTCTGTCGAAGGTCTCGGATGGATCACGTCGGCTCAGAATGTTGTTTCATTACTTTAACGCTGTCGATGTGAAAATGTATTTATGCTCGGGCGCGTTTGATGATTTTTAACAGGGGGGGATGAGTGGTGGTGCGATGAGTAGAACGAACAGACGTGTCCCTCGTTGACGTGGACATTGCCGACGGATGATGCCGGCAGCACAGCGACCGCGATGTCACTAGTCCGCCGCCGCTCTGTCGCACAGTCTACGAAGGAACGCTAGAAATAAATCGGGTCGCATGTTATATTTCGTTTCGGCCGGGACAATGGCACAAATTGATTGACAGCGGAACAGAGTCCGAAAAAATATGTACAGTAGTCGTGTAAGACACGGTCTCGTCGGACCGCGTGTGGTCAATCGAACTTTGTGCCGGACGCGCGAACATAAGCAAGACTTGAACATGATATAAGCATTAAAGAAAAGAATCGGATCTGCGACATTGCCACGTCGTATAGAACCGTATTAGTCGTTCGAAAACCGTTCACGGTATTCGAAAACCCGTACGAAACAGAGAAAACGTCGTTCCGCGTGAGAACGTGACGCCGAGCACCATTTAATGCAACTAGACTGCAATCGGACAGAGAATATTTTAGTATTTCGTTGCTGTTTTCATCCAAGACTCTGAAAGTTGACTATGATGTAGAAGAGAAGGTAACTGGTTAATGACACTTATAGCGAGACAAAAGCGACACCTAGAAAATGGCGAATGGTCCGGGAAACTGGACCATTCCTCCGAGACGTGCGTCCCGACAATTTTCGGGTCACGAACTTTTAGCGTATGAATCTTTTAAGCCTTCGAAAGTGTTTTGTTGTGCGAGAAGCGGGTTATCGATTCTCAGCATCCCAGCCACGTTGATTCGCCGCGTCCTATAAATTGCGAGATGTGCAGAACAGCGAAACAGTGTTAGTCAGAGGTTATGTCGGGTTATGGTAGAACGAGAGAAAACAATCGGCGGCTAGAACAGTTGGCAGACAATTCACGGAGGCATAGTCTACAGGGTGTACTTACGAACGGCGATCTTTTGTGACATTGACTTCTGGTGTTTGCTTACAATAGCACCATCATCTTCTTCAAGAACGCTGTAGAACACAAAATACGTGGAAACGTCAAATGATGGGGGAGAATGGGATCCGAATTTTCGTTCGTTCTCGCGTGACTCGCCTGGATATTATCGGGCCGACAGCTGTGTAAAAAAATCTCTAGGGGGCTTTGGCTACGTGACGGATTTACACCGGGTATACACCAGGAAAACAGGGATTAGGGTACTTCGTTTTAGATCTCTACTGCAAAATCAATTCTGTCTACTGGCTATTACGAACCTAGGCGTGTGCGTTTGTTTAATGGTTTTATACTACTACTTTACCCTTCGAGCCGACAACTTTCTACGTTAATGCAGCTCTCGTTAATGCTACTTTTAAATTCAAATACTTGTATATTGTGTTGATCTATTTCATTGGATGCAATACGCGTGTATAGATACTCACGGGCATAGGGGATGAAACCGTCCTCGTCCTCTGGGTCCATGCATTCCTTCAATACGGTGTCTACCTCCGCGTCAGACAATTTCTCACCTGCCATGGATAGATCCAGTCAAAATTTTTGTCAAACATTTGGTAAACGAAATTAGAAATCACGATAATAAGTGTAGCAACTTAAACAAGAAGTGATAACTCTAATCATAGAAAAAGAAACGATGTCAATATAAGAATGAAATTGATCGATTAAATATTAATATCGAAAAATGTTGAAATACCAAGGGCGAGCAACGTGTGCGAAAGTTCCGCAGCCAACATGGTTCCGTTCTCCGCTTTGTCGTAGAGCTTCAAACACTCGAGGAAATCTTCGTAGCATCCCTGTTCCTTATCCTTTTTGCACTGGCTGTAGATCGGCAAGAATTCGTCGAGTTTCATCATTTTCTCGCCCTTCTTTTTCGTTCCGCCGAGCTTCTCAATGGTGGCATTTGTGGGATTCAGGTTGAGGGCCCGGAGAACCTCTCCAAGGTCAACGGCATCGATGACGTTGCTGCCGTCGGCATCGTAAATGGAGAAGGCGAACTCAGCCTCTGTTCAACGCGAAAAAAAACGTATCATTTATCACTTTCTCTCTTATCTGCGATTATAACATAACAATAATTATTGGCAAACTTTCGATTTCGAAGATAGTACAGTATGTGCAATTTTTTCAGATATTGCAACGTGTAACGCTGTATAGTTTGCTCTTAATTTATGCTAAAAAATGATTACTGTTCCAAGTAAATAATGCGATTAATTAAAAAAGCAATATAATTTAATTACTAATTTTAATTCGTCAGCCAAGTTTTCACTTTAGATATACTTTCGTGCTTAAGCTAGTAGCTTCGTTTGGGTTTTGATGTTTCTTAAAATTATTCTATAGATCCGTGCTAACAATAAACGAACTGTGCAAAATTTCTCGTCAATTATATAATTAAACCGGAAGTCTATAATACTTATAGTAACACAGTTATTATTAGACTGCTCATGTTTCTGAAAGTTATATTTATAGAAAACAAACTTGTTAATTAATTAACGGGAGACCGCTGTATTCTAAATGTTTATTATCGAACCTTTTTGTTTCGTATAAATAATAATGCTTCTACAGACGCGTTTAACAATGAATATTCACTTTCGTCGAAAATGTACGATCAATTTGTAAATTAGATTTTTATTTGAAAAGTTATCGATTCGTTATTTTTATTTAGCTGACTATTATTTAAATTTTATATCATTCAGAAATACATGGAAAATTGCTATCGTTGTATTCAATTTCGCAATAGATGTCTATCGTTCCGATCTTTTCGGTGAAATTGAGAACTTTCAAAAATGCAAGGATCACTAAATAATCAATGTTTAAAAAAAATTAAACGAGTCATATACAGGATGAAAGATTTCCGAGGCGAGATTCGGATTAATATCAGCTGAAGCGCAGCTCTTCTCGCGTACCTGGTTCAAAAATATTGTTCTATTTTAAGACGCAGCGGCTTCCACCCGGCAACCAATTCAAGAACTCGCTGGTAGAGAAGTAGTGGGTCAGATTACCCCCGCCGCGCCATATAAGAACAGAGCACTATTTTTGAAATGGTGCTACGCATTTGGGGTGGTTACATCTTTGCTTTGCTGGCTACTACGGAATTACGTAATGTGTTTTCACGTGACGTCGGAATATTATACGTCGCCCGGTAGAGCCAACGACATTATTATGAAACAGCAAACACAACTGCGATCGAACATCCCGTATTCCCTAATAAGAGCGCGTCTTTTTATATTGATAACTATCATCGGATGTGGCCGCACAGATCGTGTTGCACGTTGAGATCTCCTACATAGCCCGCGTTACAATTCTCCGAATATTTTCTCGCTCGATTCTCGCGAGTTTAGTTCTTTGGCACTTTTATATCACATTCGTGAAATGTCACTCGATACTTCACCATTTACTTGGAAACATTCCGAGCTCCCTCGTATTCTACTTCCGTCGCACAAGCAAAATTAAACACGTATACACAACCGAAAGATTTCCAGCATTTTTTACTCACTTTCGACGTCCTTTGCGCTGAGGTCTGCCTGCAATACAAAATGTTACCCATTAATTATCTATAACCACCTTACATTGTTTAAATTACCTTAGATTGTTCAAACTACCTTATTGGAATAACCAACGTAGTTATAATATAGAAAAATCAGTAGTTAAGGCAGAGTTTGACTTTCAAACACATAGAAAAAATCAAAACTAAAACAGCAAATTAAGAAGAATTTTACATGAATAAAAAGGAGACTTATTTCTAAATTTTTACTTGATAATTGATTCGAGTATGCGATATAGATGGACATAAAAATAATTGATAAATAAGGTTTGAAAAGGAAGTCCTTACTCACCATAGTGTTCTATCTAGTGTACTGTGGATGTTGACCGAACGAAGCCTGGACCAGAAGTGCTACCGGGTGTTACCAAATTTATTCATTTTATTTCTGTAGATGGCGCAACGATCAGGACACACGAGAATCGCAAGGAGAGGATCCGGCTCGGAAAGCTCGGTTTCGGACCAGCTGGGTAACGGCAACGCCGCGGTCCAAAAACAGTTCGAGAGGTAACCGCGGGTTAAGCCGTGCTTCCTACTACGATAAATGGTTTTCGACGATAGCGTTCGTGTATTGGGGCCTGCCAGGCCTGCATATGTCATAGGCGCCACGCGAAAATATACATCGGCCGCCCTTCGATGCAAGCTCACCTGCTGCAGCTCCCGGTATCGCCTGACTCTTGCCTTAACGGGGCTATTCTGATCCGGCATTTCTGAATCTTGCCCGTTTAAGAATTTATTTCAATCTGGTAAAAATCAGACGCACTCGTAAATGTGTTAAGTACACGCAAGTACTTAACCTCTTAGGCACGACGTGCCACTATAGTGGCTTTCGTGAATGTTTCGTGCTTGAATTGTTTTGTTAATTATTAAAGTAAACGATTCAAGTGAAAGTGTATATATGCAATACATTAAGAAAAGGATATATGTAGCTAATATTATATATAGCTATACCAAAAATATATATATTAAGAAAAATGGTAATTTAGTTATAAAAATCGCGCAAAATCCAGTCGTGCCTAAGAGGTTAAGAGAATCTTCGGCGACTCACCGCTATTGCATGGACCAAAGCCATATATCACTGTTCTAATGTCGAAACTTGGGCTTCGAAGTGCCAACATTCTTTTAAACAATGAGATATTTTATTTATTTTCGTTCACCCAATTGCCATATTTATTTTAACGAAAAAGCACTTCATCTTTTGGATAGAACCATCGGAATTGCTGGAACTGTGTCAGCCAATAAGGTCCTTGCATTTTCCATAAGCGGAACGTAATTTTTCCGTGATATTGAAATAAAATATAATATGTTATAAATTTGGAAATAATAATTACACTTAATAAATGATTACTCTGTTACAGGTCCGATATATAAAAAAAAATATTCGATTTTAGTAGTACTATAACTACCAGCAGTCTTGATATGTTTGCTGGTAAGGGACATCAGAACAGGAGGAGTAAAAATATCTCATTCAGGGAACTGCGAATGACATAATTTCTGGTATTTTGATTTAAAAATGATATGTCGTCTACTCGTAGGCAGTAGTAGACATTTTTTACGAAAAGTCAACACAAGTCTCCCATTTCGTTTAAAAAAGGATCGCAACAAAGGTGTAGATCCCAACAGTCGATGCTGTAGGTCAGAATACTAAAGTTGAATCGATTCAAGACGCTCTGTCGTCGATATGAAAAAGCTTATTATATTATAAAGAATTTTTGGGGGAGGTTATAATTGTTTTCTTGGTGTATAAGAACCAAGTTATCGGTCTAGGAAGTTATGGTTCCTAGGAACGCGTGGAATGTATTTTATGTCTCATATAACGCGACGCGAGCTTGGCATACGCAAGCGACGGCGTTACACCCGTGGCCAGTCGATGACTAAGCTCGGCAGAGTTATTTTTATCAGCTTCTCGTGGACAAACAAGGCATATCATTCTCAAAAACTAGGTCTACGTGCAGGCATTAAAACCGCGGCGTTTCTCTCGTCTCCGGTGATTCCAGTCTGCGAATACTGGCGGTGCGCGCGTCAGTTCTTCCGACCGCCAAAAATGGACCGCAACATTTTCCGGATTCTGCTGAACACGCCTTTCTTCCTCAGCTTTTCCGGCTTCATCGCGGAGCTCTTCTCGCCGAGACCGTACGCGAAATCCGTCACAGAGTCGGTCTGCTCGGGAAGCGGCGAAGCTGTTATCTCTTCGATGGCCACAAATTGCTTCTCCGTCTCTCTCGCGGCTGCAGCAACATCTTCTCCGCCAATAGAATCGCATCCGGGTTCTTCCATGACGTTGTTGGTATCCTCTATCCGAGTCTCCAGTTCTTCTATCATTCCGTGCAACACGCTGTCGGATATTCTATTTATCTCGTTCGATTCGCAATTTTCCTCGTCTCTTTGAGCACAGGTAGCATCTGTCGGCGTTTCGACGACCGCGTTATGTATTATTTGGTACATATCGCCTTGGCCGTGAGTGTCGCTAGACGTTTCCGCAGTCTTCGTCTGTTCCGCTGTCGATGCACTGTAGTCGATGTTGTGCACAATATGTTTTACCTAAAAAATAGTATACGATACATAACCTATTCGGAGATACTGCCACTTGGTTTTCTTAAAATTACGATTATTCTAGATATATAATAAATAAAATAATATAATAAATAAAAAAGAAACATTTGAATAGAGTGTTCCCTGCTATAAAAATTCATCCTTAGAGAGGTTAAGCCAGAAGCGAAAAGTCGACAAATAAATTTAATATTTTCTCTGCCCTGTCTTAACGAACAGATTAGGTTAGTAACGATGATAGAGCATTACGCTTGGACAAAAGTTAATGTAGACCGTTTAATAGTTGTAGGAAATAAAGTTCGCATAACATTTACTGTATGTCGCTTTTTATTTATCCTTAACTTTTTCTCTTTATTGTCATATAGTTGTAAATGCAGACATACAATAATATTACGAAATAATACAAGTAAAATAGGATCGAATCACCGTAATTTCGTCGAAAATTATAAAGCAAAAGATTAACGTAGATTTTTTTTTAACGATTAGAATAATAAAAACCTTTCGACATTGTTTCGGTAATTTTGAAATTTGGTAATTTTCTTTTGGTGCCTTTCTAACATCACTAGAAAACGAATATTTAATTTATGTATATCTATTTTAATTTAATACATTTTAAAACATTCTAAATATGCAAATACGGCGAATTTTTCACCTGCTTCTCCAACGTCGTTAGAAATGATGGCAAAGGCGTCGTCGAGTCTCCGATATGCAAGTTTTTCAAGCCCCGCACCATGATTTCGATATGCTCCAAGGCACCCTGTTCGTTTTGCGAGCAATCGTTCATACGTATCGTCGTCTGTGTCTGAATATTCGTCAGATCTCCTTGGCTCACCATTTCTGACTTTTCTGCTAATCATCATTTTTACCGAATGAAAAGCTTTTTTACCCTCTAAATACCTTACACAACAAATTAACCAATAAATAATGAATTCGGTGAGCAGAAAACGTTGTATAACGCGACGAACCTTTCTACGCGAATGAAAGTAATGAAACGTTAATGTACAAGACTATGTTTCGATGAAATTTTATCAGCGTGTGAAAGAAATAGTTTACCATCTCTGTCGTCCATAACATCGAAAGCTTCATCCATTATTTTCTCAATCAAACTTTTCGCAAATGCCTCGATCATTATTTGAGGCATTCTCACCTCGTTAAAAGCCTGAAGTCGCTGCCGCCAGTGTGTAGAAAACGATTGTCCTATGTCATATGTCTCGCTGACAGATTATACGAATTACTTCATATTAATGGCATTAATATCCGTTTACACGAGACAGTGATCGATTATTTTTTTATTAACTTTTGTAATCATGATTACGTTGAATGAATAATTTACCTTCTCTTGTGACTATCCTAACATCTATTCAGATTTGTTATTAGCTATCATCGTGCCGAATTTTGTAGTTATTTAGTTATTAATAATTATTTTATTAATCATGTCCAATGCTTACATTTACTTTTATTACTCAAGATTTAAGTTACTCATTATTCGTGATGACTTGATTACTTCGTAATTATAAATTATTAATCATGAACATGATTTCATGTTAGCCATAATCAATAATTCAAGTTCTTTTATAGTCAATTTTTAAAATAGTTAATTATTTGTTATTTTAGAAGCGGAAAAAATTACCTGGAAAATGCGCGTCTATGTAAACTGGCCCTTATCGTACTACTCGTAGCTTTGTTTAACCATACCAGTGTCAAAGTAAATTGCAAAAGTAAATGGAAACCAGTAAAATGACTTTCTCAAAATAGCATCGCAGAGTCGTCGAGGTTACGATCGCATGCAACATGTTATTCCTCTACCAATTAAAAATGTACTATACCTAAAATATTATCGTCTTGAACAAAATTATAATAGTCACAACCGAAGGTTAACATCGGCGAATTTACTTTTAAACTGTGATATATGTAAATAATAGAGCAATAATTCTGAAGATGTATACACTTCAATGGAGCAATTAGTAAACTTTTAACGAAACGCCGGCAATCGAAGTATAAAATTTAGCTGCGATGGAGACGCTAGTAAGATTTCTAACCTCGAAACCATATTAGAAGTTTGAAGATTACCGTTTCAATTGAAATGGTTGAAAACAAGTATGCCGAAGTAATCGCTAATTTCGATACAGAAATTCCAGTTACCGACGCCAAAGGTGCGCGTTCCGCCTTGAGCACCATCAGAGAACACGGTAATTTGAGCGGCTCGCAATTATACCCTGGCAAAGTATTTAAATACGTGAAAAATTCGAGAAGCATGAAATACGACGAATTTGACAATTCCACCGGCAAAAAGGAACATTCGACCGAGCCGTTCGACATCGACTTGCTGTTGAAGCACTACGCGGGCAATTCGAGCATGGAAAGCTCGATAAACAAAATGTTTGGAACAACGACAAACAAAGGTACACCTTGCTCGCGCGATCCTCTCGATAGCGAAGTGTGCAAAGGCGCGGATCGGGGGCCGTTGATCGAATTAGGCGCGGTCCACAAAGCATTCAATTTGTTGCCCCCCGAATCCTTCGAAAATGTTTCACCGCTAGCATCCCGTCTCCGCGATGCCATAATTAAATTACAATCCCTGTTAAGCCGATGCAACAACAACGAATTGGAGCAGATTCTCTCGAGCGATCCATCGATCAAACTCTGCGAACGATGCGGGATGATCAGTTACTCGAAGCCTGGTAACGCATCGATGGAGTCACGGCAATCGCCGCCCAGAACATCCTACTTTCTAAACACACAAATATTTTCGAGCAAAGACGCCGAGGACATGAAAGCGCGGAAAACTGTGGAAAAGTTTCGGACGAAGAAGCAGCTGTCCGCGAAGCGTTTTGGAAAGTATTGCGACCGTTATTCCCCCGATTTTCCACAACACAGCGAGAAGAAACAGAATCGTAAATTAACGGAACAGAGATCGGCCGTCGATGTTGAACCGGACGACAAGAAATTAGGGAACGCTTCTCAACGAGTGGAGATTATGATCGCCGAACGCGAGAACGGCGTCGAAACGGGAAAGACGCGAATCGTGCAAAGCGTGGTGAGCGAGCCAAAACCGAATAAAACAAGGGTCCACGATAATGCTGTGCCGAAGAAGAGACACTTGCAAAGCTGTAACAATGTTCTCCAAGCGTCTGAATCATTGTTTGCGGAAAGACAAAGACCTACGGCGTTGCGATCCAATGACAAAACTAGCCGCTGCGAAAAGACGGATCAAGATTGTGTTGTTGAACACGCTAAATTCTTCGAATCAGCTGATCGCAACGCGACGGCTTCTCTGATTGATAGTAACCAATCGTCGACGAGAAGCGAAGGAAGCGCCAACGGAATGAGCGAAAAGGTGGTAAAAGATATTTCGTACGAAAAGTCAAAAGTGGATGAATCCAGGCCCCAAATTACACCGTCAAAGGACACGGAGGACGCGATGAATCATTGCAGCGTAGACTCGATCATCGATACGATGACGTATTTGGCACACGGTCCGTTCGATTCTACAGACACCAAGCAAGAAGAACTCGTTGTGCAATTCAACGATGGAGCCTGGATGCAATCTAGAAACTCTAACAATAGGCGCCGCTTTATTTTACATGCCGACAGAGACTGCGATCCGCGATTAGCCTCCGTATTTAATATGTACGACGATAGATCGAAGCGTTTGGATCTGTCCGGGAGCAAAAATAAATACGAAAATGTTAAAAATAGAAGTAACGAACGGTCCGCCAGTCTCACTTGTATGATCGAAAACGATTCCCTGGAGGATTGCAGCAAAGTGTTGGCCCCGCGACTCGACTCCGATCGCAGCGCTAGCTCCTCGTCCGCGGAAAACATGATACGCGAATGGATGAGTTGTCCGCGGAAGAACGAAAGCAACGACGACGTTCATAATCAAGAGATAACGATCAGCTCGTCGCCCCTTATAATCGGATTGGACGTCAAGCTTCAAACGCCTGGCACCAACGATAAATGCTTGTGCTGCAGAGAGACTTCGATCGATAAGCAACGAGATCTCCAAACTAAGCGTTCGGATGAAAATAAGAAGAGGGACTTGTCGTCGCCGTCGAACGATCAAGAAGAAGCACACCTGTCGGTGAAACTACGAAATAGGAGTCAGGAGTCGTTGGGCAGCGATGCGAGAAAAAAGAGATGTAAACAAGTGGATAGCACAGCGAGTAAAAAGTTTGGTATGAGACAGTTTTTCGAATCTCTGAGATCGATTAAAACGGCGAGATCTGCGAAAGCGAAGGACAGCAAATATTGGAAGTCTTCGACGTTGTCCGGCAAGAATTTGTCGTATAGTTCCATGAAAAATGTTCCGCGGCGGATTAGTTACAACGAGTCGTCTTTTAAGAGTTTGATAGACGACGACAGGGGGCACGGCGAGGTGGCGAACACTTTGTCGCTTTATCGGAAAATTCTCGAGAACACGAAAGAGTTGGACTGGGACAGCTTCAAGCGATTCATCGGAAGGCTGCACGCGAGTCAAAAAGCGCTCTGGCGCGATATTTGCAACGCCATTGACAATGAGGCGAAAAGGCTGGCCGACAAAGGGGACGGCATAACGGAAGTATGTATAGAGATCAGTTCTGTTCGCTGCGAAGGAACAAAGCGCGCGGAAAGACCGTGCAGCAACGAGATCGTGTTCGAGATGGACATGACGCTCGGCGATGTTGAGGGGTTTCTTGATAGCGAGCCGGCTCCTGCCGAGAAAAGCCAACTTGACACCCTCTGGAGAGCCAGCGAAGTTATTAGAGTTCGAAATGATCACGTCTGTAATATTGAAGTGGCCTCCAATCAAGCTGAGTAGACAATGTTCGCTGCCGCTGTTCGCTTTACGTGTATGTTACTTGGACTATACATCTTGCGCGCGTTATATCTCATGTTTCTTTATTTTTTAAATTTCAGTTATTCATCGTGTTGAAACATTAGGCGAAATGTAATGCACAGTCCTGAATAAATATATATATGGACACCCTTCCAGATGGAACAATTTTTCTATAATCGAATTAAACGAGTTGAATTTTTTCAGATGATAGAAGAGCAAGTTTGCTAAACGTACTACATTTCTAGCGAAAATTGCAATCGAGTGCATTCTCTAACTATTTTCATCTGGAAACTGGAACAGTGCATTTTTTAGGTCGCCGTAATTTTTATATTCGTATACATGACTTCTATGACTTGGTGTATTTAATACTATCTCTTACTATCTTAAAACTATTCAACAATTTACGTCAGATTATGTCAGGCAAGTGAACGAAGCCTAACAATATTTTTATTGGAAATGTTAATTTCACATCTTATTTTTAGAACAATCGTCAAAAAGATTATACACAGTACGATCGATAAAGCGCGTAACAAAATTTATCTTCTAAATATATCGACACAGCTAAATGGTTAAGGTATCTCTACTGTGCCGTATCCAATGGCCGTTACTGTTGTCCCGGCTCTTGTCAGTGAAATTCAAGGCGTTGCGCGTTGATTCGGATAGCGGAGGTTGACCCGTGCCTCATCCCATCTGTAATCATCGTGCTTTATGCAGTACTCCAAGAAAATCAGGTAGGTTTTCGGTGGATAAGTAGGTTGGTAGGGATGATGCCGTGGGAAAGGGTGGGTCGGCCCTGGCCGCGCGGCGGTGGTGGTCCAGCGAGCAGATTCCTGGGCTGATCGATGGAACGACCGGCGCATTGGATTTCCCCGAGAGTAGCGCGCGCATTCCCATCCTTTCCAACAGCATTACGTCCGTCGTGTGTCGGTGTCTTTCAGTTACTCACGATCCTGCCGCGGTGGTGCATCCACCGGTCCCCGGCTAGAGTGCGGACACATCTACCGAAAAAACGATGCAACTGTGTCACTAGGCCGAGTGGCACGTGATCTCTGCCCTGTCCTTGCACGGTGCTGCTGCTGTTGCCTCTTCTTGCATCCGCGACAACGGTTCCACCACGATCCCATCGACGAACCCCGATCTCTCCGTGCACCGAGCGATCCGGAAACAGTGCGCGAACGATTCGCCTCCCGAACAATATTAAATCTCGCCGAATTTCAACCTCTAGCACGCTCCTCCACATTGTAGCACGGTCGACGCGAAGGTACGTAGCTCGCTAAACGAGACACTCCATATCCGGTTCGATGGGGGAACAGACTGTCACAACATTGACGGGGAATTGATTGATCCGATGACAGACGGCCGCTGATCGCCGAAGCGTGCTTGTTGCGACGCAAAAACACCGGCCCCCGATGTCGTTCGGAAGCGAAGACTCGGTGCGTTCGTTATTGCCAGAGAGAAACACGTGGCGCTGGGAACTTGTGATTGATTAATCATTCTCATCCGATCTTATGGTAGGGCTTCTTCTTCCTCTTTCTATTTTCTACGCTGGCTCGTTCGATGTTAAACGTTCAGCGTTATTATAGATATTCATACTGGAAATATGGATAAACGACGGTCCGTCGACGCGAACCTGCAGGAACTGGCCTTGCCCATTCCAGTTCAGATGTTCCTTTGGCAACAGCTGAGGTACAAGCTCTCTTTAAAGCGCTCGAGTTTGTTTAACCCCTTAACAGCGAGACACGATATCTAGCAGACTCTACTGCAAATATTATCGCTTATTGTTTCTACTATAAGCGGATCCAGGTTATGTTTAATTTTTATGTATAAATTAATGTCGTATTCATTTTATAAACGATATATTTTAATGAGCCACAAATTCGGATGTCCGCAGTTATGGGTTAACGAAATTCGAAGAGTTTAAGCTATTTTTATTGAAGAAATTGTACTATTATTTCGGAGTCAAATTAATTTATTAATTCGCGTCGAAGTGGTTCGCAGAATTCCCTCGATCCTGCATTAAAGAAGTTCAACTGCTACGCAGTATCTGTTCCAAGTATATCGGCGATTTTCAAAGATATTTTAAGAACCGCTCGATTGATTTTGTTCACTCTGTATGTAACAATCGACCGGACAATAATTGGATACTGCAATTAGTTGAACATATCAAATGATAATAAATGAACAAAATTTTATTCGATAGTTATTCTAAAATACGCAGGCAGCTAATTACAAAATTAAAACCGCAATTAGAATTTTGACAATTCATTTGTCCGTAAAATTACATTAGATGCAACAATAGAAAGAGTTATTATTGCATTGATTAGGGTATTTTTCCTGTTAGCTATCCAAGCTCGACTTAATTATTACGTTTATGTTTACAGGCCATTTATACGTTCGAAATTAGGCAAGCTACACGAGGCATTATGCACGGTAAAAATTTTCATTTATTTATAAGTGTTTCTTTATTTGAGAAAGAATGGGAAAAGAATGATTGCGTGTATATGCGTACGAGCGACGTAAAACGGTATTGTTTGGAATAAATGTGGACAAACTCGTGTCAAGATGTTTAACAAAAATTCTTCAGAGACATTATTCGTGTTAATAACGGAATTTTATAATTAAAACTCCGATGTTTCGGAAGATTTCTCGCTTTAGTTATAATCAGGATAATAAATTCTTTGAGGTTAGTATTAAACATTTTTTTATACAACAGTAGCGCGTTTCTTCTTCGAGAAGATGATTATTTATTCTCTTAGAAGTACACCTTATTCATTAAACACGTTAATATATCCAGAAATTGATTTTGAAAGTACTTTGCAAAACCAGACGAGTCGATGTCATAGAATGTACATTATAACACTAACTGTATACTTAAATACTCGATTCAAGGTCAGGTTATGTCACAAACAAACGCATGCAGAATATTATCTTGCTTCGAAAAGTTCGTCCGGTATGAATGTTCGTTTCTTATCTTACATTTCTGTGTGATGTACATACCACAAAATACAGCTGATCACGAAAACAGAAAGATAGCAAGGATTTTCTGTATGGCAAAGATTATCAGGTAGAAATCTCTAAAAACTCAGGTGAAAAATAGCATTACGCCACCGTCGAGTTTGTGTGTCGGTTTCGAAAACAATGTGTTCAAGCTTTTTGCACTCGTGAAATCTGGCAGAAAATTATCGAGCACCTTTGAAACTAATATCGCATCAATTGTTATTATAAATATTTGCTTAAAATATTAATGATATTTCGAAAACTGCTTTGAATCGAAAATTTGAAGAAATTAGTTTGATCGTCGATTTCACGTCGTGCAAAAATTCCTTGCAAAACTATGTCCCGTCGAACCCTTGGTTTTCCAATACCTGTCCCACCTGCACTAACAAAAGTAACCTCCTCTGCGCTGCCGCCTCCACGTGTCATCTGCAGTTCTGTCAACTCGCGCCAGGCCATCATGTAAGTTCGCTAAGCTTGGATGCCTGCCTGTTTCCCCGATGCTTGCAAATTTACTATTCAATTAATTCCGATGAAACTTTTCTTTAGAAATAGTTAGCGATCGACTAGCAATTACATTCGAATCCGCTTGTGACTGCAATTACGGCGGATTGCTTTTTCCTAATAGATTAACGTTCTGGCGTTTACAACAACCGAATACGTTGATTCATACACGAATGACTACACCGCATGCATTTCTTTCTTCGGAATTTGAGGTTATCAGGATACACTGACTATTCGAACAATAAATTGCGGCGCTAATAAGACCTTATTTCGTAGAAATGAATTTCAGACGAGATTCGAAGGATTAGAAACATTTGGGACGCATTGAACATTTTGATTCATTAATAATTAATAAAATCCCTGTCGAGACAATAGAATCCCTGTTAAAGTGAGTGATTTATCACTGAACTGCGGATTTTATGCTTTCGTGGTAAAAACGAGCAGTTAAAATATAAAATTGTAAGGATGTAAGAAAAATTCGACAATATTGTTACACTATTCTTAACTTATCATAATTATTAAAGGAACAATTTATTTTTGTTTAATTTCTGTTTCTTGTATTCGTTGTGGAGAATTGTTATTCTGCATAGAGATCCGCAGCCTATTTATCGCATTCGCTGTAACCTTAGCCTAATTAGCCCTCGTAAAAAATTCTGAAAAATGATCTTGACATATAATAACGGTATCGTATCCTGTACTTTTTTAAGCACTGCAACATTAGTAGTATCTCCTAGGCGTGTAGGCATGGTTTTAAGTTGGAAAAGTAATGTTTTGAATCGAACAGTTTCGCATACCTTTTAGCACCGTTTGGTATGATACTAACACTAGATCACCAGTATCACCTACCTTTTAACACAGTTTTGATAGGCTCACTCTTTTAATACCACAGTAAAATGAAAAATATTTTTGTACATTTCAATAGAAATATATTAAATATAGAAATTTTAAATATTTATATATTTAAGTGTAAAATATAAGTTTATATATTTAAATGTAAAATATAAATTTATATATTTAAATATAAATGTTTTAAACATAGAAATGTTATATATTTCAATCTCATCAATACACTTGTTTGATATCAATTTATCAAATTGTGCGATGCAGTAATGTATTATAACTATAGCTTTGCATTTTATTATTGTCGCAAGCACTTTCTTTCTACTTCTTCCTTTTCTCTTATTTCTTCACTATTTTACAATCTTCTTTTTATTATATCTTACGGAATTATACGCTAATAACAATTATTTCAATTTCAATGCATACGTAGGAAACGAAGGAAGCTTGCACGGTGAGTATTTTAAACCATTTAATTAAATACTGATCAGTTTTGTCATTCTGTAGATATTCATTTAATATGGGGTACTTAAAGGTACTTGAATAATTATCCGAGAATGTCGAATAAAATTTTGTTTGTTAAAGATTTAAATGATTTAAATGGATCCAAGTATCGCGCTATAATCGTTGACGCATCAGTAGTCGATTGATGAAATTAGCCCCGCAGGAACCGGAATATTTCAACGCATCCTTTGATCTTATACTTGTAGTCTCTCGAGAAGGTGTTGGTACAGAATCTCCGCAATGATCTGACGCCCAGCTTGAACCGGATATTGGGCAACGTGCCACGGTGGCATTTGATCCAAGCCGCTCTTCCCTACGTTCTCCATGCCACGGCCAATCACCTGCACAATAGGTGGGTTTTTGTGCCTTTGTAAACTCTATCTATAAAAATCTGTTTGTTTTCATTGTCACGCGAAAATCGGTCCCTATTTAATCCTCAAGGAAGGACTTTCAAACTCTCGGCGCCATGGAGACGACGCTTCTTTACATACTCCATTGGATACTCCTCGACGCCGCCGAAGAATGCGCGGAGACCGAGACCGATTCCGGAAGCCCGTTTTACTACTTGTTTTCTATACCCACCATGACCGTGAGTGTTTCTCAAATTAATCATTTCGCAAACGATCGACCAATAGTCGAATGACGAAAATTACTCGTTTGTATATTACAGAAAAATAATTGACTCTTGTTCTTTTAATTTTAAATAAATTCAATTCTAATTTCTACCAAACAGAGATAATTTTGACCAAAGATGGTATAATTATCACTGAAAAATATATGATTTTCAACAAGTTACGTTGTTCTTAAATACACCATACCATTTCTACAAATAGTGTTTGTTAATGAAAACAAGCACAGTCTAATTATAAGTATAATTTTTAATTTTAATAATTTGTTCAATTTATTTATCAGAGCTTGATAGAATATTCATTTTCGACAGTTGTTCGTCTACCTCTTCGCCCCCTTGTGCAATCATCTGAAAGACATCGACTTCAAAACAAACCTGCGGTTGGAGAACGGCTTAAAAATATGGACGTCGCTGTGCGAATGCCGGCATCCGGATACGCCTTGCTTCACCGCTCACTGCAGGATTAAGCCCCAAGCTTTATGGAATCGCTCTTTCAAGTCTTCTAAACAACACCAGATATCCGACGATGTATTCGTCGGCGGGAGTGAGTTGCTTTCATTTTCTCTTTGCAGTTTGTAATGTATATTCAATTATTTTAAATTTAATTATATACTCGTACTTGTATGATTTTCAGACGTTGAAAGCCCGCCTAGCCAATCAGTGAGTGCTTTTTCGGACCAAAGCATCGACAAACAATCGAAACAGCAAGACGACGATGTAAGCGAATTAAAGAGTGCGACGCAGTTGGAGAAAATGAGAGAATTATCTTCAATAACAGCCTGATCAATAAATACGAATCAGTAAAAGCAAACGAGACTGTATCGATTTTGGTAAACGTGTATTTTAGAAGTAACTCAGAAATCTCTATTTTCACATTTTTCACGTGTGAGATATTAAAAATAGTGAGAAACAAAGTGCTTTTACTGTTTTATATTCGGTTTCCTTATGTCTGTTATAAGCGCATAAAATTCGCATTCATAATATAATCCGTTTTGATTTAATAATAATTAATTAATAATGTTAATAATTGTCAGAACACTTGGGTATCATCGCCAAAGGATACTATATTTCCTGAGACTATCCCCGAGGAGAGTTCCGGCGCAGAAGACGAACACGTAGTGAGTATTCGGATGAAACGACTTTAAATTAACCACACGTTATGATCAATGAAATAATAGAATACCTTTGTTAGGTTATCTTCAGATTACCATCTCTCAGCGAATCGGAAAAAGCGCTCGATGGGGTAACGCATAATTTTAATTATGTCACATTAAACTTGATATTAATTTCTTGTACGATTTTACTTTTTCGCGTGACTATTCCGATCCTTTTTATTCTATTTGCTATTCTATTTTATTCTATCAGCTGTTCTGTTCTTATTATCGTCGTACAGGTTTCTATTATTTATTCAAGCAATTTGTAAATTAATTTAGGGGCAAGGCAGCATATTTCACGTGGCTATGGGTCGAACGGACGATTTTTCTAAATCAACGTTGACGATCGAACAAGTCACAGCAATTTCAGGACTGGATAAACCATATCAGGATAAAACCTTAACCATCGGGTTTGTAATTTACACCTGTACCTTAAACTTGATCAACACGTTCGCTATCGTCATTCCCTTTGTTCATAGTCCTAACATTTTTTCGGAATTTTTCGAAATGTTCATCGTACTTAAATTAAAAAGTCATAGACTTAAAAGAAAAATCTAATTGTTCTTTTCTAAATGAAATTAATATTTTATACCACTAATATTTTATTTGATATCACTAGTAGCGAACATGTTAATTGATCGCGACGTAACACGATTCTAAAACGGACAACTGTTTGTTTAGTCGAGTGGCGGAGAAGGAGAGAGCAGACAGATACCATAAAATGGAGAAAGAATCGCAGGAGGCTTCGAGAACGAAAACGTCGGGTTCTCAAAAAGTTGGAGCCAGCGAATCCAGTACACCAGGACCCATAAACAGTATCGCCGTTGACATGGACGTTCGCGCTGCTACTTTTCTAGACGTAGCTGTTCTTAGGTGCCTTTTCGTTCCCCAGTGGCAGGAGGAAGGTGTCCATTGGGCTCTACAATTTTTATATCATCGGTAATTGTTTCTTATGTAACTAATGATGAGCAACAATGTTTTAAAAAAATAATACTAGAACAGTAATGCTTTTGACTGTTCAACGAACGAATTTAAAATCGAATACCCTAGTAAAGTTACACAGTATTTTTTAAATTACTAAACAGTTATTTTATGAACTAACAGATTACGTATGATCAATGAAGAAACGTCGGTGCAACAAATGCCACGTCGCCGCAGCAATTCCCTACCAATCCCAAAAATTGAAGTGTCGATTTATCAAAGTCCTGAAAGCAAGAAGAAGGACGTGGCGAAGGAACTTATAGAAGTGCCGGAGGTTCGAGAGGTGACTTTATTAACCGGTGCGCACAGATTTATCATTCCTTGACGCGTGTCGTATATAACGTCCTCGTCCGATTGTTTTTTAAAATATTCTCGTAGGACACGACGGCGAGCCGAATCATACGAGACGCGCCAGCGAGAAGAAGAAGAGAATGAAAATGGCCGATCTCAAGGCTTTCGTCGAAACGAAATTGTTGTCGAAATCGGAGAAGGCACTTGAGAAAATTGGCCAGGAGGAACCCAAGATGCTGTTCGAACAGGTGAATTATGCCGATATTATTACTTGAACGTTTTTCAGACATTTCGAAATGAGAAATATTTTGACACACACGTTCAATTTTTCAATATGTATATACGCACATGATAGCATATATCTACAAGTTCTTCAATTTGTCACAATATTTGTATATTTCCATGCAATCCATTTTAAAAATTTAACGATACGTTTCAAAACATTTTTTTTTATAATTTTGTACAGAAAAATCTTCGAAGTGTACCAGAAATGGAAATATTTTTGCTCTCTACCGATGGACACCTACCATTTTTCGTATAGATCATATCGATTAGGTTGTACGATTATGCAATTGCCAATTTGGATTGAGATACAAGCAATGTATTCTTCAAATACTAATCAGTTATGAAAAATATTTGATTTTTCCTATACAATTAAAGCGAAAGTAAAAAATATCTTTAAAGCTAAAATTAAAATTTTCGCTAAAACAGATTTATTAAATTTTCTCTTAACGCGCAAGATTAAATTGTTCCAATCCATGCAAATATCAATTGTCATATAGTACAACTTCGAATATTCGGCGAAGAATACCTAAAAACTCTACGACACAGTATTACATAAAATTATTTCAACTACATTCTCGCATGATCAACGTACTGGGTAAATTCACACACGAATGCTCTTTTCTATCACCTTATCTGCTGATGTACAGACACATTACCTACTACCGAATAGCATTTTTATCGTTAGAAGCATTCATTAGTGATAAATTTGCTAACGTTCTATTAACGATAAATATATTAATGCTCGTTTCAAATGAGATTTTGAAAATCACGCTGACGTGTACATCGATCTCGATGTGTTCGTTAATATCCATCCATTTCGCAAACTCCTACCGCCCCTAAGAGATACCCTTCACGATTGACGTGGCAAGTTCTCGGAATCGATTCCTTAATGAGGTTAAACATTCCCACAATCGATCTATTCCAAAGAAACTGGAGCTTTCCACCGCGAGAAAAAAAATATTATCTCTATTAAATATTGCCTCTTCTTGATCATCGATCTGCATGAACGCACGAAGAATTTTCCACGAATATTGAAAAACATATGCAAACAACTTGTCGATTATATTTAAAAACAATAGGAATACCCTCGTAATGTTAAAATTACTAAATTTCGTCTACTTTCGATGAAAAGGAAAGTTACTTTTGTGGGAAACTATTAACTAAATTCATTTCTCCATTGGTCAATAATAATAGTCGATCGAAGTCTGGATAAACGCACTCTTACTTGTAAATACATTATATAGGCTAGTGAAATTCATAAAGAATGTTCATAATATCCACGCACATTTACTTCGAGTCTGTCGCCCAACATTAATTCGAATAATTAATTTAGGTGGCCAATCACGACACAGTTTCATTGCCAAGCAATATAATATATTCGCAATCACATATGTATGAAAATATTCTTCACACGCATCCTCTTCGTATTCCTTAGATTTTCATTTCAATTAATTTCAAATAATGTTTTGGAATATTTATGAATCTATGCCTGAACATTGTGCACCACTTTTATGAAATGCACCTGTCAAATCAGTTTTACTACCAATTGTTTAACGTTGATTATGCTGTAATAATAGTAAACAACAATAGTTCGTAATAGCGAACGATACATTGCCTAGCGTAACATCGACAAAGAATATCTATTTATCCACACTTGCAAAACTTCAATCGTACGCACAACATTCAATTAAAATGTGTTACATATTTTGACACTGTTCAAATAGAAACCTGACATTGCTTTTAATCAGATAGTAATAGCGAATGATCATGCAACAATATTTATCTGCTTGTTCTTCTAACGAAAGGAACACCGATGCGTATAACTTGCTTGAAAATGGAAACAGAACACATTCGATCGATATTTTTATCGAATCCAATATTCGATAATGTAAATTTTTAAGAACGCACGTTTGCGATACTTCAAAAATTTATTCGGTTAACCGTGCTAACAACAAACGTTGGGTCCAGTATCTCTAAGATTAAAATAACTTATATAAAATTCATTAATAAATATTCGCAATACAGTATGACCTCCTTATAATCGCACTGCTCGGGGCTCATAACACAATTATAGAGGGCAGCAATATATATATATGATTATGCGATCGTTTCATTGGCTGACGGCTCGTTTCTGTTTAGTTCGCTTCTTTATCCCCGTCTAGAAAGCTGAAAATGGGTATCATGAGGAAAATAACGACGACACGATCACAAGTGAATCCAGAAAAAGCAGGATTATAGGGGGACACGCTGTATTTATCTAAATGTTCGAGTTCGATTATAATACAACAATGTATAATTTTCGTCTCAGGATACCCATAGAAGTCTTGATACAGGGGATGATCATTTAACGAGACCCACATCGACAGCTTCGAAAATCTTCGAAGCGAAGGATGTCGATCACATTAAACACCCTACGAATTTAATAAAAGGAAAGAGCATGCCAAGTTTAAGGTACGTATCTCAGTTTACGGATAGAGTACGATAAAAACACGGAAAAATTATTTGTCCAACATAGAATCTTCTTCTTCTTCTTCGTTTCAGTTTTATTCTTGCTAGGTCGTGGCTCTACATACACGCGCGTTCTCGCATAGCTTTCTCTCTCATACGCCATACTTCTTTGAACACTTTGGCCGGTTCATTTGTTATTACAGCTTCGTATAACATTTTAACAGATCTAATGGCGCTTGCTGTATTTGAAAAAGTGAGATTCAATATTAAATATAAAAATAACCTAGCTTTAGTTATTAAACTAAATTAAAAAAATTTCTGTGGCTTTTCACCCTTATAGATAACTGACTGTATAACCTAAAATTATGAAATAGACTGCGATTTATTTACAGGCAATTTATTTGTAGAACAAATTGGTTCGAAAAGAAATTAATATTTTGAAACATACAATTTTTAAGTAATTGGTATACGTATCTATCATTTCTGTCAATTTGACTATAATCTGTGCACAAAACGTTCGCCTCCTGAGTTTGTCTCTACAATGTCGAGTTTCTAGATTCTCAATTATCAGAAACGTGCTTGGAATTCGCGTGTATGTACGTGGCCATGGATTTTTGGTAGAATCGTACAATGATTTAAACGATAAAATTTAAATACTTTCTTTTCTAAAACATGACGTAGTATGCTTAAGCTGTATGCAATCGAGAATAAGCGTTTCAGTAGATCGATAATATATCGTTTTAAGCCTAGAACATAATCAGTGTTGGGTAGCAGCAACGTTTGATAAGGGACATGTATTTTGTACACAAAGGTGGCATTTCTCGTCTATTATTTCTATAAATTTAATTAAACATTATCACTTTAACTTGTTTCAATGTAGTTCATAGTTATTTTTAAATATTCTAGATCCTCAAATTAATTAAACCTACGTACGCTTTTAAACATTTATAAATAATTAATAACAACTCGATTGTTCATTATAATATAAATAACTTGATAGCTGTTTTTGAGATAACTCGATAAAATAATGCAAATTTTCAAGGATAATCGATACACACGAAATTGAATTAATTTATTTATAAGCTTAGCGTGTTTATGAAAACGTACGTTCTACTAAGAAATGCCAGTTTGACTCGATAATATCCTTTCTGTATAATCTACTTGTAGTTAAAGGGATACAAGCTTATTTAAATCGCTAATTACGAATAATATAAGCACGATTAAAATAAATTACATAACAAAAATGGTAATAAATTAGAAGTGCGTAAAACTTTATATCATTATTACCAAAGCATAATATATTTACTTAATTTCAAATAGCATTCTAAAATATTTATGCTTGTATTTACAGCTAAATTCGTTTATTTCAAAATAATCACTGCTTCGAAGTATCGTAAATATTCTTTTTTAATTTGTTATCACCGTTTCAATATTGCGTAGATTTTAAAGAATTAGTTTCACCCAACACTGACAGTTATCTGAAATTTCAACCGAAACTTCGAATCCAAAGTTTCTGAGAACCGTGTTGCATCAATGAATGTGCTTGTTCTTTATGCTAATAATAATTGAAGAATTATGCTTTCTTTTTTCGCCGGAAATTTCGTTCGCAATGAAAGAATGTTTCTAATATTCTCATGGATATACAGTGCCACTGCTATAATAATATTATATTAAATATTTGTAGTATACCTAATACACTTTGTACAGAAAACTTCTTACAAAAATTTTAAAAAAATTCTTCTCCTACAGAAAGATCATAAACATTTAATTCGAGATACAAATATATATTTTGAATCTTTTTTTAAATTAATTTATTAAAACATGACTTCCGTGTTCCAATTTTGGCGGACACAAAACGAATCTTCGACATTTTATCGCAGATTGTTTAGTGAGAAAATAGACCGCCGCAAACGAGTTTTCAGATGAAAAAAGAAAACGTTGCAACGCTTCGGCGTAAAGAACTCGCTCGATCTCAATTTGCAACACAAAATCGTTCGTGTATCGCATAATTCGACGACGAAACATCTTCATTGAAAACTGATGCCGTTAATGTGTTTTTCTCTATGTGTGTCTTTTCTCTCTCTCTCTCTCGTTCGCCTTTTCACACCTGAACTCGTGCTCAGCTGCTTGATTAACGAGCTGACCGCGGGAGGGTAAGTCATCAACGTCACTCGGAGGAAGTTCCTCGTACTGTGCAGCCTCGGTTTTACACGCTTCTTTTACGAGCTTCCCGCTTCCGGTAGGGCGCACAATTATCCTTAAAACACACGCCACGCCCTAGCTGCCCCCCCCCCCCAAACCACCCCCCACCCCGGCACGTTGGCGAAGTACAACGTAATACTGTAAACACGTCATTCTCTCATTGCCTATCCCTTAATGTTGCCAAGACCGTATATATCCATTATCAGATATCGATAACCAGAATCATCGGCAGGCCGTCGCAGTGGCTACAGAATAAATCTTCGTACTCTGATCACCAACTTCCGGTCGATAACACAAATGGTCGATATTATAAACCGTTATACATTCGTAACAAAATGGAACAATAAATCTAGGTTTATTCGAAGCTTTTATTTTGATTTAATCAATATATTTAACCAATTGAAATTTGAAGTTTTTTCCTTTATAATAAACCCCTTGAAATTCGATGTATGTCCTTAGGGTAATATAGTCACTTGTTTGAACTGCGAGGAAAGCGTGAAAGTCGACCTTATCCGAAGGTGTCAAGCGATGTTTCCGGCTCGTGTTCGCCCAGTGTGAACAACATTTGGCATTCAACCGCACTGGTTCCTGCGCATTGTTACACTGACACGTGTATACCTGACCTTAGAGCCGAGCTATAATCCTTACCGCAGAACTGTCGCCCTAAAGAGGAAGACTTTTGTGCTCCCGTCTTATTGCCTGCTTCCGGTCAACTGAAACGCGTACGATGGGAAATTAAATTGAATAGCGGGTCACTGGCGTCGAGTAGTCCAAAGTATTGTTGTACAAAGTATAATACATGCTCAAAATAATTTAAAAAATTTTATCACGCGCGTGCAAAATATAAACTTTACAATAATTGAGGCATCTTCGAAAGGAAATTTATAACGCGAATATCCTAGAAAACCCTTCACGAAACGTAATCTTCGATAATTATATGTGAATGTACTTCACTGTCCATTTCCTCAAGCAAAAGTACACCACAACTCGTGAGCTTGCAATTTTTTAATGTTTACCACTTTTATAAGTTTTTAATAATGTTCCAAGTTTCAAGAACCATATGAACAATGATTTCTATAGAACGATGATTTGAACCCATTGCAGAATTGTGCATGACTTCAGGCAATATTTAAAACGAATGATAAACGTTGCTCCCAAATATTGTTTAATAAACGTCCAAGTAATATTTGTTATATCGTCACTTTAAGTTTTACTTTATGGAAACTAGTTTCACCTTAATTAACTATCGCTCCGAAATAGTTCACTTTGTTATAACAATGTCGCAGTATTTTTTCATTCTTCCAATGCCTTCACAGTTTTGTTTTTGACCCGTGCGTTTAACGAAGATAATAATTATTTATTATGACCCATTTAAAAACCGGTTCGAAGGAGATAAAACTAAAAATACAATATTTCTCTGAAAACACCATAAATCTTATAAAATTTTCGTAAAATTCGCTGGTTGGTTTCTTTTACAAATAAAGACTAAAGTGGCGATATTGTCCTATAACAGTAACATTTAGAACAAATTTGATAGAATACTTCATAAACCAACAAATTCTTTTTATAAATAATACGATTAAATATTTGAGTGGTGACTAACAACTGTTGAAAAACTTCCTAAAGTTGTCTAAATAGAACAATCTTCCCAAATGAGTAACAATAAATATTAGCAATTTTGTTAGACATGATTATGCTTCCAAAATCAACGGTTCTATTTTCTAAAAGATTAAAGAAAACTTTGACCGTATTTAATTCACGTTTTATCGTAATCTACGAGCGATTAAATAATAACACGCGTTCACGGAGAATATAAAATTTTAAATTATTAAATTTTTATTAAAATTTGGGATAACGTGTGTAGTGAGATGCCGTTTGACGAACGCATCGAGCATGCTACCATGGTATGGCAAACACGCACCAAACGTAGACCAAGGACCTTAGAGCTGATATACAAGTAGTGCTTAGCTAGGATTCACATTGAGAGTATAGCATGTGGGAGCAGTTGATACCGGCGGTATCTATTTATGCCAGGTCTCTGATGAATTCTAACTTGTAGGTACATCGGCGATACTCGTATTGAGAGGAAGCAAAGTCGGTTTTATAGTCAATCATACACCGCCCCGAATCCTATCATCACCGTCACGGAACACACACCCACTCCATCCCCGGATTATATGAAGCGACAGGTAGGAAACGTACAAAATTACATTAAACCCCGAATTCTCCCTATACTACACTGTTATTTTCGTTGTTGTCTTTATTTTGTTCGATGGTGAACGACCGCACGGAAATCTTCCACGATGCTAGGAAAGTTTTGCTGTTTAATTTGAATAGAGGAGGGCACGCAAATGCCAGCAAGTAACTCATGAGCTATAACATCATTCAATAATTAACTTATACGAGTTAGAACATCATTCAGTAGGGTGTCATTCAACATAACAATATACTTTCGAATCTCAAATGCGATCACTTCTACTTGCTTCCTCAAATTTTAAACATTTACATATCTCACGCTTTATCCAGCTTAAATGCTGTATGTTTATAAAAATTTACAAATCCATTTGTACGCATCCACCGAAACCGAATCTTCGTAAGAACTTGCCACGCGAGGAGTCTCTTACCACGATGCGATCAAATAATAAACACATCTACACTGTACACGCAGCAAGCTTCTCAAATATCGACTCTTTAAGAACGAGAATGCTGGTCCTGCAATCGCTAAAAACAATTGATCTCGTACTAAATTTACAGTAAAAAAGGAAGTGTGTCCAAGGGTAGAAATTAGGAAAATATAATGACAATAGTCGAAGCGAATACAAAAATCCTAGGCAGATGCTGGAAAGTACATTCGAATATGAACATGCTAGAAAATGCTTTCATTTAAAATGTCAAACAACATTTTATGTAACAAAAATATACGCGAGAATTCTCTTTGCATAAGATGTTAAAAATGCAAATTTGGTTTTTTAATTTTTTCAATTAAGATCTAAGAATCTGAGAGACAAATTGAACAAAACTTTCTCAGCGTCATATGTGTACAATCCTATGTGAAACGTAACGTGTCGCCTTCTCGTCATTCAACAACAAAAAAATGTAACTAATTTCGTACAATTTTCTTTCCAGGCTTCGATCGACAGTCAATTAGATGTTATCAGTATGCGCGGTAGTCGTTTAGATTCTGAAAGGAAACCTAGCCTTACGCGATCCCAGACAGACTCTAATATCACTTATGGCAGCGACGAATTTCCGGAAGCGCCCGGGTCTTCCTGTTACATCACTAAGGAAGGCGATATCGATCTGCAAGTTGTCCTGAAGGTACGTTTCGATTCTATAAATAATATCCAATGTTTCTATCATTTTATTCGCATTTGTAATTTCACTAATTCCCTGTCAGGCTGTTCGTTCAGTTGCTATGAGGGATAGCAACTGCTGTACATTGCGAGTATGCGAGAACATCTTAAATTTGGTGGAGCTTTTAATGGATATGGGAGTCATGAAACAGTGTCTTCGCGAAGAAATGGCTGGAAGTATAGCGGGTACGTAATATTAAAAATAATCCTTAATATGGAATAATATAATTTAATTTTCAATTAAAATGTTATTGTACAATATTATTCACTTTTCACGAACATCTTATATCGTTCTATCTAGTTACGAATTAACGATTTAGTTAATCGATATCTCGGCTTAATGGCCGATTTCGTTGCTTGCAGAATCGGCGACGGTGATCGAGAAGTCGGAAAGCGGGAAAAAGAAAGAGCCGTCGGAGAACGAGCACGAGTACCGAAACAATGGGACGAGCAAAACAAAATCGTTGTCGCACAGTCTTCTGATGAGTTGCGTGATTAGAGTGGTGAAACACTTGGGCTGTCCGCACACCTGCGCCGAAGGGATACGCGGCTCACATGCTGATTTCTGTCGTTCGCAAGCTCAGACGATCCTCGGCAAACTTCACAGAGCCAGCTCGAAGCAGTTCTCGCGATTTCTGAGAGCGATGGTGCGGGATCTACCGATACCGGAAATATTGGAATTCTTTCACGCGTTCACTGGATTTTGCGTGGATCCATGTTCGTTTCTATCGCCACTCAGTGAGTAAAATCGAGGGAAACGAAAATCGCTCCGTGTGTATTTGTTCGCTCCAAGCTGCTCTGTGTTCTCTCATTAATAAACAGCGATGTCTATTTTTTTATGAAAGAGGGCGCCTGAAGTCGTGAAGCTGTTCAGAGCGTTATGATTTTATATTATGATATTATATATTTTATGTTATATGTTATGAAGTTACCTCGAAATTCTGATTATCCGATGCGTTAACATTTACATAGCAGATGCTTCGTTGCCCTTGACTTTCGATCTCCGCCAGATTTCAACAATTTCTCTTCGATTATCCCGCGACAGATCAAAAACGGGGTTCGAGCAAGTCGCCGGAAGTCGCCTCGCAAACCGGATACTTGGCCAGCTACGGGGTTAATTTTATGGGAACCGGGATGTTCGCGAACACGACCATGAGCGGCCAAGGAACCATGGCCACTGGAACATCGACGAACATCACCGCTTCCTATAGTCTCGGCGGTCATAGTACCCGCGTGATAGAGGGTCACATTTTCAATTGCGTTTTCAAACCTTTGGTATCGCGTTTCGTTAAGTCGCTGAAGGAGTTGAAGAGCCAGGACAACATCGGTTTGTACTGCGATCTGCGGCAATTCATGGCTTACGTGAAGGAAGTTCACTGCGGTACGTTCCGTCGCGTTATCCTCAGCGGGATCATCGACGCTGCGGATCGGCCCAACAAACAATGTAGCAATGTTCAGACAACTCGTGTTATCAGGTAAACATTTTACAAACAATTTAAAGAACGCGTTGAATAAATGAAAATAATTTTATACCTACTTTTTTATTATAATTATTTCAGGCATATTCACCAATCGGATTTCGATGAACACGGAGACATCGGTGACGATACTTGTTATGCCGTCGACGACAGAGGAACTCGAAAATTTCTTTCGAAGAAACGGAGCACATCGTCGACGTGCGCGGTGTGTACCAACCACCGCAACAGGCGAGCATACGTCCACTGCAATTGATATAATTTTTACTTCAATTTTTAGAGCCTTCTGGAAACAGAACTGAGCGAGGAGAACGCGAAAGTCAGTCAGAGTCCTATAGTGACTTTGAGGAAGAAACATTATATACTTACGCCGAGACAGAGCGAACGGAATTTGGGAATAGAGTCTTTAAGCTCTGGCAAAGGTCGGCTTAAATCGACGCGATTTCAGATCGGTGGGATGGGTACGTATTGATAGCATAACTAAGTAGACTATGGATCTCAATGCAAAATGAAAACTTTCCAAATCGTACAAAAGAAGAATTAAAAAATATGTCTACATTCTCTAATTTAATTTTTAGTTAATTGCTTTCGAAAGGAAAACGGTAGAATCGACTCCATTGACAGTCACGAAAGCAGCGAATCGCCAACAGATGGTAGTTTTGTCAGACAGTCTAGCTTTCATTATGGTCATTATCGTAGCGCATCCGCCTCGGGTCACAGGTAAGTCTTTTTCTAGCGACAAACGCCTTTCGATACAAAATTATAACAAATAAAAAATTCAATAATGAATCGCCATGCTCCTGAAATATAAGGACAATAGTTTGTTCACATTTTGATATTAAATAAGGAGCGAACGTTTAAAACTGGTCCTATTATAGAATAACTTTGTTCACATGTAAGTAATTTCAATGATACATGTTCGAATAATTTTTCTCTTCCCTCAATAATCTTCTATTAAGCTTGAAATCGGCTATCCTTTACTGTAGTCACATGTAAATTATATATTAATAATAATGATTTTATATTGCTTATATTCAAGTGTTGGTTTAACATTCCAAAAAGCGATACGTCGAATGAAAAATCCTCTGACGAAGATCGGCTTCCGAAAAAGTAAAAAGAAAGAGAGCTTTGAAGAGGCGCCTGGAAACTGTAAGTGATAAGATTAATCGGTTTATTAATACACGACGTACCACGAGTTTTAATTTAAACCTGTCTCTAGATTTCAGTAGAAGAAATTCTTTGGAGTCCGGCGAAGCTTCAAGGGAGTCCGAATTCGTAATCTTGAAAGAAAGAAGATTAGTACCGCGGAATGCTGTCTACGATGGGATGCAAAGATTTTCGTTCTTACTAGAGACCTGCCAACCGGGTTCGGTTCCTGATCACTATCTAATGGCAGCCATTTTAGATCTTGTAAAAAACATTTTACGTCTATACACGATACTAAATCAATTTCGTAACGCTTCGGTCGAATCCGAAGACGTTTAAATAGTTTAAAACGGTTCTTTTTTTTAAAAAGTGTGTTCACAGCATACGTGTAAATATTCGTATATACGTTGTTTTTCTAGCCGTACGCACCGGTAGTGGCACGTGCAAGTTTACTGTTAGAGTGCGCGCATTTTGTTCACCTATGCAATAAGGGGCAATGGCCGACTTGGATGAAGTCGAATTTCCCTGTGTTTCGCCCGTCGGTGCCGATCAGTAGCCAAAACACGTCCACGCTGCTGACCAGACTTCACGTGACCCAGCGCGCTGCTGGAAAATTATTTTATCAGTGGGCAGAGGTAAAACTTATGTTATTTTTCACAATTGCGACAACGAAAGAATTACGTAGTACAGTCAGAAACTAATACGATAGTCACCCTCTAGTTGCCCGCGAGGGCAGAGATTTTCAGCTCAGGGGCAAACACCGATCGGCGGGCTTAGATCCCCACTCCCAAGAGCAACGGTGCCCCTTCTTTAGTTTCTCATGAGACCCTCCACCAGTTTACTATGTGACCAGTGAACTATCTCAACCTTTTGCTTTAAAAAAAATTAGAGGGTGGTTCTTTCTTCAAAAAGATAAGATTGGTAGTAACGATAGCGAGATAACATATTTTTTACAATGTCGCTTGTAAAACCAAGTTTTAGGCTGATTCTTCCGTTGGTCTTATCGTATTCGGCTTTCGTAAACGCTTACAACAACGAATTAATTGAACAGGCAATTGGCACACGTCTGGAAGAACTGTTGGTAGAGGATAAGCAGAATATGGATCAAATAGCAGCGATGGTTTCCGACGAAAGTAAGCAGAGAGATTTAATTATCGAAGACGAAGAAGAGGACTTCCTCGACGAAGGTAAACACGCTGTTAAATATAATTCAATCGTTCACAGAACTGTAAATAAATCAGTAGCGAATTTCATCGACGCGACGAAGAAAATTGAAACCTTATCGGATCGTCCATCTTTTATCAACAATTTGATGTTATATTGTCAACCACTTAACCTGTTAACATGGAATTGTATTGTAGCCAGTATAAACGGTTACGGATCACAGTGCCCGATCGCGCTGCGTCTCGTTGCCTGTATTCTACTTTTGGAAGTGACAGCATTTTTAAGGGAAACGTATCAAACATTGCCAAAGCTTAACGAACTATTAACGAAAGAACACCCGCCGCCCAGAGAAACGATTCGACGATGGAGCATGGCATTATCATCGATGGGTCATTCCCAAACGTCAGCGCAAAGCCTTCAATCAATTGTAGGTAAGTATCGAAAACGACATCCTCAAATCTAGACTGTAGCGAACCGATAAAAATATCTTCATATATAACACAGTAAAAAAAGTAATAATTGTATGGTGCATTTTATTTATATATGTATACATAGCGTTTGTGAATTTCTTTCAGGTTGCAACTAATTTCCTTGCTTCTTCGTTCATTTGCTTGTATAAGATGTTTCAGACTGATTTTCCACGTTCCGTTTGCTGCTTATGGTGCTCGTATCTTTTGGAATTCGAAACCTTGCCTTGTACTGGAACCGTTCATTGTTCTAATTCTACTTCCGTTGCTTATTTTAATGGTATCTTCTAAACACTGTGTATTATGGTGTATAGGGTGTTTCAAAACATTATGTGATATACAAAATGAAGAACGATCCTTTGTCCACGCGATTCGTCAAGTTTAAGTTCTATCGTTTAGTTTTATCCTTTCTCGAAAAAATAGACCGGTTGAAAAATAATAACTACATTATTAAGTGCCGCGTTTATAATTTAATTATAAATGATTTATTATTTAATAATTGTCATTGCATGAATTTACTAACAATGTATTCTCTCGTTTGAAAGTTTTAATCAATTGAAAAAATCCGCGGATTGATATGATCTAAGAGATATATTCTATTTTTTAATCGTTCCAATTGCCATAAAAAATACACGCGACTCGCGTATGCATACTTGTGCGAAACACCCTGTACATTTTGTGTACCTAAGAAGAAAGATCAGGAATCTTTCATATCTTCCTCCACTTTAAAACGCCATCTATAATTCCTAAAAATATTTTAGCTTGATATTTTTGTCCTGTACACGCATCTGTGTCTTCTTCTTCGTTTCCTGAGTTCAGCTTGTCGTCGCTAGCACTGACTTGACTCCAACTCTCCTCCCTTCTCTGTCATACACACCTTTCAAGCCGCGGTAAAGGAGAAGTATATGCATATTTCGACGTGTATGTATATTTTCTTCCCTGGCACTCTTGTCTCTTTTCTTTCCTTACTTTTTCCCCTATTATAATTATGGTTCGTAACATGTCTCTCGTTATCTATTCTCATACAGTACCGATCATTATTATTTGAACGACAGAAACAATCATTGTTCTGCTTTTAAAAAAAGAACATAAATTGCAAATGTTACGTAAAATATTAGCTAAAAAATAAAATATAAATATTAGCTAAACGATTAATAAGAAATTTTTACTAGGTTTGTCGTATAAAATGCGTCGCATTTCGAACCGGTGTTATGTTGAAAATTTAACATATTTTATCTATCGAACAGTTTAGAATCGATCGAATAATTATGAGTGGTCTGCATGTACTGAATCAATTAATCATTTTCCAATGATTTTCATGCGTTCTGCGACCTTAAAAATCAGTGTGATACAGAGAACACAATCTTTTGCATTCATTTGTAATTGTCGTATTATAATTGCCGTGAATCGTTGTTCGCATTGATATTAAAGAAGAGGCAGAATGGAAAAGACAAGTAAGTTTTATCAAAAGGGATAACAAAATGTCCGCAAAAGCAAGAAACAATTTTACGTATGTCCGTCTTTATCATTGACATGTTTCACTGTTCCACGATTTCTTTAAGAAAAACTAATTCTTCTTATATTATTTACCGTTCGATTATTCTTATTTTTTTAATTATTTTTCCAACGTGTTCGAAACTGTTTAAACTTATTTTCATATCATTTATATTTTTTATACATTATATTTCCTCGCGATAGAAATGTTCATTTTACGTATCCGTAACCAAAGAATTCATCATCGTAATCCTGTCTCGCTTTGTGTCATTCCTCCTCGGTTGATTCGGTGAATAACATTTTCAAAAATTCTATTCCTTCAGCCTGTGTCAAGTCTTCATCGCTTCTCGAAATATGTTTTCTGTATTTGACAATTCTATATGATTTCTGTTTAATTAGAGACACACTTGCATTATAGAGAAAACATGCTAACAAGGAAAAGGTCAGAAGAAGAAATACGTTTTGTAATGAGTCCAGCTTCGGGTCGTAGGTCTGAATTTTTCGAGTTTCCGGCCGAATCAATTTTTATTGTCAAAAATGAAAAGTTTCACCTTTGACGTCAGACCTTTTGGAAATTAAATATAGCTTTCGATGCCTAATATTAAATGTTGAAAATTTATAAACGAAATAATTTGTCTTTGGCCCATTCTGTTATATATACATACATATATATGTATGTATGTATGTATGTATGTATGTACATTTTGCTTTCTTCAAAATCAGTTTACTAATAATTTTAATTACCACATTATTCAACACATGCTCGATTAAATTCAGCACTTCACCGTCTAACAAAAACTTTCCAACTACAGATTGTTTATCGTTTACGTACTTAAATGTATCTCTGCAGTAGTTAGACTTTGTAAGCTGTTGTCGTAGAATTTATACTTCAATTTCTCTATCTCGATGCGAAACAGAAATATTCTTTCTAAATTAATGTAGCTACATTCGCAATTAGTAGTTCGAGCAATTAATTTGTCTTTAAAATATTCTTTATTTCAAACATATGCATACTAAATCTATCCTAACTCTATGTAGCCTAAAAGTAGTACGATCTTTCAATCGTTATCAGTCTCTTGAATCGTTTAATTCGTTGTTTCCTGTATAGTAGATTATATCGTGTAAGTATTGAACGAATAAATTAATGGAACATGTGAATATTACATGAATTAATGGAACATGTGAATATTACATGAATTAATGGAACATGTGAATATTACATGAATTAATGGAGTATGTGAATATTACATGAATTAATGGAACACGTGAATATTAAATGAATTAATAAATCATACGAATATTAAACGAATTCATTGATAGATCATGTGAACATTAAACGAATTGATTAATAAATCATGCGAACCTTAAATAAATTAATTCGACTAAAAGTGAATTGAAGAACAGTCTAGTCGTTTAATCATTCTTGTCGCAATCTCCTAATCAATTATCGCAAACAAAATGAAACACTACAAAAAGCATAATTACAAGAGAAATATCGTTTTAAAATGAACGCACGCCGCGGTCTACGTTACGAAGCGTGACTCATTAAAAATCGCATTTCCGCTCCTGATCCTCTTCTCGTAAGTATTAGTGAAGGAACAATCACGCTGTCTCGATTCACTTAATCTAATCACTTCTGGATTAAATTTTCAGCAGAACGCAAAATTAGTTTTGTTGTTTGCGAACCTGATAACCAATCAGAAGGTAGTAGCAAATCGACTGTTACAATTCAAGGGGAGGATTTCCAGAATGCGGAAAAGGAGAAGGCAAAGCGGGTACAACCACCGCAAGGTCGGCCGTTTCTACTTCGGCGCGACACCACGGATAATACGACCGGTTCGTTTAAGAAAAGAAGTTTGAAACTTCGTCGCGACACCAAGGAGGGGAAAGACACCGAGTGCGAAGCCTGTGAGTACCAAATTAAACAAACCCCAAACTAACGAAAGCATTTGCTGGAAACAGAGAGTAACAGAACTTCCGTTACAAGGAACAATTCCTACAGTGATATTAAGGAACTTTTTTTCTTTACAAAACTGTTCTCTGTGACTTAACGAAGCTGTAACCAATATTTTCGCTAAGTAAAAATCTAACTGCGAATCACTTCGGGAATGTAACAGAAATTCTGGAACAGATCTGTCGCAGTCTTTTCGAACGTAGCATACATACATAATTTCTATGCTCGTGAAATGTTCTCTAATAACTTCACGATATGATACATTTTTACTGAAATTCCACTCTCTAAACGTTCTTATAAACACGTGACTGGTTACATACGTATTTCTTGATACTTCCAGACAGATTAAGAAGCTGTCTTATAGCTGGTACGTAGATACAGACACAAAACACACCGGAAGTACAAAACATATTACATATATACAGAGAACGCTTGAAAAAAAAATGGTAGGGACACTTTCGGAAGGTCGATTCCGTCTATTAAAGCGATAATAACGTTCCCATACACGATATGTTCGATAAGGTACAACTTTTTTTCAATTATAAGCTGTTTTCTTTTGTCCTGCGAACCAAGTAACAGAAACACCTGCAGAAGAGCAACCACCTTACCGGTGGAGTACATTTGTTGGCCTGCTACCACCCCATTTTTAACATACTGATCACTGCAACTTCTCTGACACATACACACATTATACAATACATTACGGAACGTTCCACGCTTGACGCCGGAATTTTGTTCCAGTTAAATAATTCATGTTCGAAGCTGTTTAATCAATTCATAATCCGCGTATAACACGGTGTTTTTAAAACATAATATTCGGGTATACTGTTTTAAGAAAGAAATTTAGATTATCACGTTAAAAATTGTGTATAGTTTTCTGAAGAAAAAATATAAGCAAAAGAAAGTAACAGAAATTAATTTTTCAATGATCTAACCTAGATAATAAAAGAAGAAGCCTTTTTAATGTACGATTACTATTATAATTTGTACAAATTCCCAAAATTATTTGGCAATCGAGTAATTAATTAGAAGTAAATATAAGCGTAAATTTTATACATTTAAGAGAATCGAAAACAATAGACGTAGTTCATGGAATGATCTAATTCATGATGTATTTTTACGTGCCGTGTTGTACGATGGTCATTTGTAAATATACAAGCTCATGTTTTGTCTATAATACATTTTCGTATTAAGCACGTCACCCCGCTACTTGTACGTAGCTACTGGAAAATCATGTAATATATTTGATCTATTCTTCTCTAACACCTCACCCACGTTTGTCATCGATATGCCATATACACGACAGAAGCCTCTCTTTTATATCTATTCTTTTCCAGCTCACGTTCTCCAACAAAATATTTGAAAATAAAGCTATTATCACAGTGAAAACTTAACCGATCACGTGCAATATTACTTCGTTCTTCCCGATGACTTATGCTTTTGCCCTCAATTTATGTTATGCTACTAGGAATTTTCTAACACTGGAACAAAAGAACCTTCTTGACAAAACCAAATAGGTTGACAATCTTTTATAATTGAATTCGTCGATTTACTTCTACGATGAGCTCTTTCTAATTAGTTTTTCTATTAGTCCCAGTGTAGCGAGTTCCACTGACAAGCCACGTGGTCGTTTAAGGTTAGAATAAAATACTGTTCTAAAAATCCGAAGGCAAGCAAAGTAATACTTAATTTTCACATATTTTTGCGCAAACTTGTAAATGAAACGAGCCACTCGCTTCTCACTATTTCAAACATTTTACACCCTCCTACAATTTTCGCAGCGATTCCAAGTTTAGCGGTGCTGTTATTAAACGCGCGAATGACTTATCAGTTGCAGTGAAACGAGCTGATTCAATCCAATCGAAGAGGAAAGTGAGCTCGTTCTCAGACAGAAGCGACACATCCGAGCCCGGGTTCTGCGGCGAGATCAGCGGCGAGGAATCACCAGGCATACTGATCGACGATCAACCGCCGGAGAGCCCGAGCGACAGTAACGAGACCGACGAGACGAATAAGAATTTTCCATGGATGAAAGTGCTGGTGCAGTTCTCGAACTCGTTGAACTTCTACTGCTCGCACCAGAACTATTGTCATCCGTATTGCCATAGGCGTCAGATGCGAGCCAGCAGCCGGCTGATAAAATCCGTGAGAAAGATTTACGGTGAGAAGTTTGGCATTCTAAACGGTACAGGGATCTTCGACTTCGACGCCGAAAAGAAGGAGGCCGGCAAGAAGGACAAACGGAGTAGGAAAGTGTCCGAGCAGACCAGCACGCAGGTGTCGCCTGTAAGAAGAAAGGACAGCGTCGGAAAAAAATACAAGTAAATCTTTGTAACAAGTCGATTCTCCATTGTTTACACTACACGTAAATTTCGTATAAAAGCGCCACCAGAGCTCACTCGAAGTCACCAGTTCTTCTTTTCGAAACTTGTAACATTCGTTAGTTTTGTCTTGACGAATTAAACCTTCCGTAAAGATTTTTTAGTCTACCAGTTTTTTTTTAACAAGTTGCACGGTATATTGCATGCCAAGATTTCGGGATCTCAGAAATATATAGATTTACAAATTCCGTTCGTATCTTTACTGCATTTTGAGAAGGTACTTTTTTGCTTATAGAAACGCAGGCGGCCAGATTTCAGTCGATTTTTAAAAGTATCTAACATGGCGGAAAATATTCGATCGAACCTGTGGATATCGTCTTTTTAACATTTTTCCGAAATTGTGATAACATATATATATAATATAAAATATAAAAAATATATAATATAATAAAATATAAAATATATAATATAATAAAATATAAAATATATAATATAATAAAATATAAAATATATAATATAATATATACATATATACATATAACTCTCATACTTCGAACAACGAGGATGACAACGAAGATTTCTAAAGAAATTTTTAGTTCATACGAGTTTTGCCATTCTGTTGTAACTTTAACAAAAACATTTTTCCTGTTGAACGTACAAATAATAATAATTATAACAAGTTACTATTACTCGTAATAATAATACTTATAAATGCTTATTAATAATACGAATAATACTTGATTAGTTCGATTGAATAGTTTTCTCCACCGTCAGTAAAATAGTATTTAAAATAGTACGATTACTTTTACTACTTCCGCATGTTCCAAAGCAGAAATTCGAACGCTCTGTATCTAGCGACAAAAAAAAACAAATCTGTGTACTGTGTGTGTTCAACCTCATAACAACGAGCTCTATTCTTAAGAACGTATATTTTTGTTATCCTTGGTATAGAATTGATAAAAACATAGATGGATCCCAGTCCGGTCGATTAACGCAACGTGACTCGTCGAAGGATTTAGCGGACCAAGATTCCGTGAAGGGCAAAGAGTGTCTGAAACAATCGCAAAAAGAAGAATCGGAGAAGGAAAGCCCGGCGATATTGAAGTACATCAAAGCGCAAGTGAAAGACGTATTCCACGCGCCGTTGGCGACGTTGGTAAAAGGAGCGGTGGTGATGACGGAGGAATTGTTCGTGGACGTCTTGCCAGTCGCCTGGGAGCTTCTGTTAGAATCGAATCAAGAGGTCGCGGCGTCGGCCGCGTCTTTGTTTATAGTCGCGGCCGTGCGCGCCCCGAACCAAGCGAGCGAGCTGATGCACCATGGCTTGCAGCACAGCTTGGCGAGCATGCGAATAAACGCGATACTGCGGTTCCAAGTTCTATGGAAGCTACGGTACCAAGTGTGGCCGCGGATGGAAGAGAACGCTCACAATACGTTCAAGGTACCGCCGCCGGGCATCGAGTTCACTTTGCCTTCTCCGAAAATCGGTATCGAGTCTTTGCCCGTTGTCGATCCCCCTTGGATGCCGCAGGTCAAGACGAAGGTCGAAGAAGTGACGATCAATCAGGAACACCATGTAAGTCTGCCTGACGCTTAACAGTAGGCTAGGTAGCGTAGTGAATTTTTTAGATTTTCAGTAGATTAAGTAGAGTATATTATGACTATTACTTAGAGGTCTCTGGTGACGGCAACGAAAACTCGTAAGAAGCAGCAAACTGAACTCATAAAAAAGGCTTTACAGGCGCAAGACGATAAGAAACGCGAAGAGAGGGAGAACTTTTTGATCACAACTATACCGATTACCGTGCAAGCGGCGTACGAACCTAGCCCTGTCGGTGATGACCACGACGAAGGTGAATATCGAATTACAGCGTGATTCTTGATATCTGTACGATGATTCGACGTTGCGTAGACGTAGGACATATGTCGCACTTTACTGCACTGTTCTCTGGTTAAGAATGATACAGTGGAAACTATTTAGGCTACTGTCAACAGGCAGGGCAAGATACAGAATGGTACACACAAGTTTTCCACAAGGATGGAAACTCGATTTCATCTTGATGTTCTTTTATTAATTACATATAGAAATAATATCGTGACTTCTCTAACCCGTCTATTTCGTTGCTAGCTCTTCCATACACCTGCAATTATAAAGCAGATTCGTATCCAGTCCTATGCACTATTGTTTGACTGTATTTCTTCTAATCCGACATAACCTGATCGTATTTCTTTCTATCGATGCATTTCTGCAACAACAGAGAAGCAATTCCTCAAGCTTTTATCCGTTGTCAGTCTCTCTCTATATTCTTATTCTTCAACTGTCGTTGTTTTGACTCCTGATGACTCATTACCGTGTCCTGCACGTGTTCACAGCTCAAGTTACACACAAAGCTTACATATTTGTTGCTCTGAGAAATTATGTCCTTTACGTGTTCCCGGACTGTCAATGGTTCCGATGTCACGTTTTATGTTGAGCTTAAGCCGAGGCTTTCATTTCTTTGCAACGTTTGGAAAGGAAATTCGTTTTACTTGCTATAGGGAACGTCGGTGACGAGGACGGCGGTGAAACAATAGCGCGGAACACGACTCACCATAGTCAATCAGCGCCGTCGTTGTTCCCATCTTCGTTATGTTCGGCGATCGTCCAGATTATACACCTACTCGACGACGCTGCCGTTTCCGACGACGGAAGCGCTGTTTACGAAGTCGCCTATCAAGTAAGAAATTCAACGAAATACACTTCGCGCGCCAACTTCTCTCGCACTAAATCCACGGCAAACAAAACTGACTACCGCAGAAAATCCACGAGACCATTGTTTTACATAGAATACAAAATCGAACACTAAATTTAAGATCAAAGTTGATACTTCTAAAAAATTAAATTAAGAAATATAAAGCTAACAAATGAAACTAACGAAATACAAGTTTTGTAGGAACTATATCTGTTGTTATCTTTATCGTTAAGAGTATTAAGAATGTACTTATCCACGTTTTCTTTATACTGCTAACATATAGTTTGTTATCTTTACAGTCTAGTGAAGAAACGTTGTTGTCATCTCGGGTAAAGAGACGAAAACATTTATTCATTTATTAATATACTACTACTTAAATGTTTGTGTATATATAATTCGTTCAGCGGCTGGCTCGCTGCGTCGTATCTCAGTTTGTTTTCTTTTTTTTACGACGAGCGAATCGCCGGCTCGCGTCAAATGATTCGATGTTGTGAAACGAAACACCTTCGTGCAACGAAAATGAATTGATTGTTGTTTCCTTGTTAGGTGATCTGGAATTGTTTGGTGGAAGACAGCGCGCTGTTTCTTCGCTACGTTTTGGAGCGGCTCACGAGAGACAAGCAGGAGCTTATGTTTAAAATCTTAAGGCACCTTATACGATTTGTGCCAAAGTTGCCGCAACAGGCAGCCTTTGCCTTGTACAATTACATTATCGGATACGTCATGTTTTACGTGCGCTCGCCGCACGAGGAAGGTCAAAAATTAATTGGAACAGCGTTGTCGATATTATGGATGGTAATTGGAGTTGAAATTGTTCCTTTGATGCTCCGCGATTTTAACCCTTCTATCGTATTAATATAAAATATATTGTTGCACAGGTAGTCCACAGTGTACACGGAATAATGTTCAAAGATCTGAAGCAAATATTACGAAAGGAACAGTGCGACGCCTCGATTTTATTAACTGCGAACGTTCCCTCTGCGAAGAGGATCGTTGTCCACGGTCCTCAGGATCCGGACGCGGCTGGAATTCCATCGCAATTCCCGGTGCAAGAAGACACCCAGTTCTGCCAAATACTTCGAGAATCGTTAAACTTTTTCGGTATCGAAGAATCGAAACAGCGCGAGTACTTCCTCGTCGATTACAAAACACGTTCGTATATATTTTACCAAAAACTTTTTTTTTCAATTACCGCGTGGAAAAGTTTTGGATAGATTGTTATTGAAAATTGTTATTGTTCTAATTCCAGACCAAATTCGCAATCCGTCGTCGTACGTACGGGATTATTATTTCTTCAAAGGTAGATCGCAATTCTCCGAAATGGAGATAGTTCACATGAAGCCGAAGGACGCGTTCAACGCGTTGCAACGTCAAGAACTGGTGCACAAGTTCGTCGAGATCGGCAAAGTGCTGCTGACCTGGGCGATTTTAAAGAACGTCGACATGGTGGTGCAAAGAGTTGTTTTCCTTCACGAGGAATTAATGAAGCTGCCGTCTTTCCCGAGACGGGCTCTGGAAGCGGACCTAGACTTGTACAAAGGTGGCGAAATTGGCCGGGTAAATATCGCCAGAAATGACAATGTCAATTGTTCATCGAATTGCATTAAAAGTATATATACTTGATATATTTAATTCTGTAAATATTTTTTAATTTCAGGAACTCCTCGGCCTGGACGTAATGCACAAATTTATGTGGGTGAAATTAATTGCAAGGATGTTCGAGGCGATGGCCGGCAACTTCGCTTATTCGGGCGACATCCATTTGTTTCTGAACGTTTTGAACGGCGCGATAATTCTTCACAGCGAGGACTCTTGCATTTTGCGTTACGTTGTCGCGACGTACATAAACGCAGCACACAATTTCAAGAATATTTTCTCAACCAACGGCTACCTGCTGATCATACCCACGTTGCTGCAATTGTATTCGACACATCAGACGAACAAACTTGTTACCACCACTGTGGAATACGCTGTGAAACAATTCTATCTCATGAACCGGAAGCCGTTCATCCTGCAAATGTTTGGAAGCGTTTCGACGATATTAGACACCGATGAAACCAGCATCCACGGAGAAGCGCACAAGGTATTTTATTGCGCTCGTTGAAATAAATATAATGCAGTTAATTGTTAAATGCAATTAAATGATAGACTCGTAGCATTTTTAAATAGGAAATAAATTTTATATATTTATAGTTTGTTTATATAATTTTCTGTACGATTTTTAAGGTTCCCGCCACGTGTTTATTTAATTTGCTGCTAAGCTTGGAGACCCCGTCGCCGGACCCATTGAACATAGACGAACTGGTCAAGGAGGAGAAACCACTGAAAGCCATCGACTTTTGTTATCACGATGAAAACGAGATGGTCAACGTTCTAGACTGCATATCCCTTTGCGTGATGGTGATAGCGTACGCGCCTGATTCTGTTAGGGGACAACAAATGTTGGTAGGGTATAACAATTTCACTTTAATATGGGTAAAGACATTTAGACGTTGTTACGGGCAAATGCGTAATTTATTGTCGATGCGGCAGATCACATTGGAGGCGATACTACCATGTTACGTCCAGCAAATTCAATCTCCGACTTACAACAGAGATGGAAGAACCGAGAAAGAAATAATCGATCAGTTGGCCATAGCTGTTAAAACCTTGGTTAATAATTCCGAAGCGCTTACAAAGTAAGTTTCATTGTTTCATTGACATTTGATACATCAACTATTCTTTAGATTCATAACTACACGGTCTTTCTATTCTATCAGATATTACAACGGCCCGCAAAAATCAAGTCCCGAACATAAAGGATCCAGTCAGCGAAATTACGGCAAGGTTCCGTATTCTCCTGGTTTTGACTTCGAAGACGAGACGCACACCACCAAGTACATGGAACACACCAAAATGAGAAACATTTACGACCGTGACAACGAGGACGCGGAGAATTGTCATAAAAATGAATTTCGTCGACCGCGCGACACGCTTTTAAACATGGTCGGCGACTTTGTGTCTCGGTGCTCGGCTCGTTTAGTAGAATTAAACAAAAAGTCACAAGACGGAAAGGTGATCGAGTTGTTGGACACGAAATGCCATATAGTGAGTAATTTTTTACGTCGCTGGTGAAAAAGAATTAATTTGAGTAATGAAAAATAGATTTTACTAATACCGTTTTGTGTGCACCCGACAGCGATTAGCAGAGATTGCGTACACCCTGTTGAAAATATCGCCGTACGATCCCGTGACAATGGGCTGCCGTGGTTTGAGAAGATACATGAACGATATTCTACCGTCAACCGAATGGTCCAGCGACGACATGAGGCCTGCGCTGACTTTGATTTTAAAAAGGCTCGACAAAACTTTTAGCAAAATCCATAAAAAAGCCTCGATCAGAAGGAACACAGATTGGACTGCCGCGAGCGATCTGTTGAAAGGAGTTTACGAAACTCTGGCCAAGTGTCCCTACATTGTTCATTTCCAATTTTGGAAAGCGCTGCTGAGTACCTGCCAGGTACACTTACTCGCTTGAAACATGACGACAGTGACATTATAATTGTTTACTGATTGTAAATATTAATTTGCGTAGTCTTTGATTAACGGAGACGTGCCAGTCGAGGATTTAACTTCGGCCTCTGCGGCTACATTAATGAACAAACTACCGCCGGCACATTTTTGCTCGACGGTGCTACGATTGATAGCGCTTCATGTTATATCCCTCGGCGAAGGGTACACCCTTGAAAATGTGTGCGGCGGTCACTCCATGTTTGCTACTCAAACTCGAACGGAGAATACGCTGCTGAACTTATTGATACCGCTGTTCTTACGCGTCGGAACTGGAAGAAAAGGTGATGCGATAATATAGAAGACTAACTATTATAGCAAACAAAAATGTCAATATTGTCAGGAAGAGGAATGCACGTCATCGCATTAATTTTTTTTTCAGATGTACAAAAATTAAGGCAATCGGACATCAATTTTGCTTTGACCGCTGTGTTGAATACGCTGTGGCCACCGAACACGAAGTCGGTGCCAGTGACCAGCCAAAATCTAAAGACCACGACGGATATGCGAGCGGGTAGCGTAACGTTTGTAGCACGAGATTCAAAGACTTTAACGAAAACGTCGTTGACGTTGTATCAAGTGGCCTTCTTAGGTAATTAAACCGTATCTTAAGATGTCTAATAAATCTCTAAATAAATCAATATATTCCGAACAGCTTTGAAAATTATGACTATATGCTTCGAGACGGAATTGAAGACGGAATGGCCGAGGATTTTGCGGACAATGCGTTTGTTGAATAAGCGGAACGAAGCCTCCACTTATCTTTGGAATTTTATAGAATTTGTAGTAACACATCGAACCGCTTTGTACATTCAAATGCTTCCGTTCACCGTGCACAAAATCGGCCAAGCGCCGATTTCCGAACACGAGAGAAATATGCAGAGCACGATACGCGCGAAAATTAACGGGGACACTAACACGGTACCAAAATCTCGCAGCACTCTCTTGACCGATCTCATACACGAATTGAAGGATCTCAAGGAAATAATAGAAGAGCGAAGATTCGGTTTGTATGCTTTTAGTTCGTGCTTCATAAACGATTCAACTTTCGTTCGTCCACAGTTTTTAGTTTTAATGAAAACCGAAGCGATCTAGCTTGTACATTTATAATGTTATCAATAGTTTAACTTTTTTAAAACTGGGTTAAATAATTTCTGTTTCGAATAATAGAATGACTGATCTGTTAAATAATAACTGTAACTATCAATGATGTACACAAGTAACTTCATTTTTGTATATTTAGACGAAATGCAACCAGAACCAAAGAGAAGCCTGGCAGACATGCACTCGAACGAAGGGCAGCCTCGCACTCAAAGACCGTCATTGCTGATCGATCTTCTGACCGGCGACCATGGATCTAGAGTTCATGCGAATCGTACGCCCGCGGAAACGCCGATCTCTCATTCCACGGCTCCGCAGTCTACGTCCCATTCAACCCATCAATCGAACTCGAGCGGCGCCGTCAAAGCGATGCAAGCAAGTCAAGTATCCGCACCGCCCAATGGTGTACATACTGCACGCGGTACGATTATCATTTCTAATATTCCCTTTAACGCTAAATTTACCATGCCGGTCATTTCGACCGTTTAAACAATTCCAATAAATAACTTTTATCAGTAATAATTATTTGTTATTAACAAGGAATCAGTGTGTAATGAAATTATAGAAATATATTTCTTTTACATCCACAGTTTAACAATGTATGAAGGACGTTTTCGGTCGACACGTTTAGAATAAAAAATTGAAAAATTACACGATGTAGAATTAACGAAACCGTACTTGTTGCTGTTCCCAGGATCGATTTCTAGTACGAGTGTGGGGTCGTCCACTCTTCGCGAAGCGAGCGACGTTGGAACAACCGAGCAACACGTGGAACATCTGCCGCCAACAGGTATCGGACAATTTTTCTTCCAAACGTAGCGAACAAGTCCCCGAACTTAAAATACTTTCAGTGCGACTTGCAAGCCTCTCATAAATGTTTCGTTGTTTTTCTAAGCGATTGCAAGACGTTTACCACAGTTGGATCGAGCCATTGTCTACAGGACACTGCGACGGAATTTGCAACGTTTTCGCGATACCCTTTTCTTTCTCTCAACAACGTTCATCTACGTTGCATAACCGAAGGCGCATCGCTTCGTTCCATTCCGTCGATAAGCGAGGCTTGCGATGAATTCTCTCTTCCGTTTCCGAATAACACTATCTGTTCTTTCCTCTTCTTTTCTCTCTCTCTCTCTCTCTCTCTCTCTCTCTCTCTCTCTCTCTCTCTCTCTCTCTCTCTCTCTCTCTCCATCAATCAAGGCTAACACATTAGGATTAGCTTCAACTCGGTCCGCATCGCTTGCGTTTCTTTTCTCCTTCACTTTTTCATCATTCGGGCCATTCCTGTTTGATCATTTATATTGACACATTGACCATTGCGTTGCTTTCATTGCTAGCTAGGGAACGGAGGTAAGCGGAATCTACTAGTAAAAACTCTGACAAAGTCTATATGATAAACGTCCTGCTGGTGTGTTCCCTTTATCACTGAACTGCGGATGTTCGTGCACGTAAATATATGTGAAGAATATACTATAGGGTTACCCCGCACGCACAATACGCACCACACTCACTGAAATCATCCGATACATCCGAATGATACACGGAATTCAGACGCGAGGTTACGAAAGTATTTAATCCCACTTCCACGATGAACAATTTATAATAAAGTCGGGCTCTGATATCTCCTTAAACTTGACACGATTGATTACGAATCGATTTTTTTAAATAGAAAATTATCTACTCGTTATTCTCGATTATATCAGCTGTGTTACATATATTGGTTTTATAAAGCTATCACGAGAAATTTATATTCTTTAAAATAGAATAGCAATTTCTTACTTTTATCAATTGTTTCTCTAAATATCTACCATACATATCAAGACCCACGTTAAACGACGATCGAAACTATATTGTCAAAAGCTGATATATTTCTAATCACCTGCCAAATTTTTTTTGCACTGAACATTGAAAGCACACCATGTCACAAGCATATCTATACATAACTACATTGTATATACATACAGAATTGTAAATAACTGAGCATATCTATACATCGGATAAACAATATTGCAGTTCTTTTTAAAATAACAACTTCTCGCATCGTTTCCCGTATAAATGGTGTAAGGTAGAGTCATTAAACAACTCAACGGTCTATCGTCGCGGTTATCGAATAAAGAACAAAATGCAAATACAAATTTTCAATGATACTGTGTTGAAACATTTGTACGTGGACTGTGGATTTTTATGCAAAATACGCTGATTAACGCTCGCTGTTGTCGCCGTCTGTTCCGCCATGTCGCTCGCTTTACTCTGAGTTCGATTTGTCCGTCGCCGCAGAGGGGATCGCGTAAACAAAAACACGTCTTTCTAGACGTTCGCAAACTCACGCGGTAAAACCCTACACAATAGCAGAGTTCACGGAATCGTACGAACTTCTCTACGCTTTTCTACAACCTCATCTCAAAAAGATACATCTACATATACAGTAGTAGCCATAGAAATTGCGCCATTACAAAAACAACAATATTCCTGACTTAACTATCGCATAAACGTTAGCCTAAGTACAATTATGTATCAGACTATTATGTAGAACTAATTAAAAGACTGTGCTAAAACAAATTTAGAATAGCTATTATATATGGAAAATTTATTGGCCACTACCGTATGTATTTCAATAAAGTGAAGTTTATTCTTACTATAACCATTGCTGGAAGATTTATTTAAACGCTAAACGAATTTTACACAAACACGCGGAATTCTACTGTATATTCTTTCGTATGTATATTCCCAAACAATACCGAACACACCTGAATCAACAAATCACACATTTGTAACGTATCTGGTAACGAAACAGAATCGTGCCGAAGATTATAGATTCATAATTAACGAATCTACGTGTGCATGAACATCCGCAGCGTACTTGTCACGCTTCTCCGTATCTCGTGTATAATTTTGTTATATCTTTTTCACTTATTCTTCCTTCTCTGTGTTCCTCTTCATATTTGCTGCTGTTTTATTATCATTTCCGTGAACAGAGATTCATTCTTGCTCAACATGTAGAGGCATCGTCACGAAAGAATCTAATCACAGCCTAATTACTATTTAATATCTATTAAATAGTAAACTGTGAGCTATTTCTTGATCCATTTTGCAAAATCAAAACTTCATCGAATAATTTCGTTGATAGTTTCCAAACAAAGCGACCGAATTGCGGGAATCTATTGAATTTGTAATCATTAACGGTGTAGTAACATTCATTGTAAGATATACACACGAATCTCATTTTCACGGTATTCCTTACTAGATTCTATTATATAGTTGCTGTTCTCCTATCACGTTTAGTACACGACCGTAATGAATTTCTTATAGCAGTATTTAGACAATGGTAATGTCCAACAGTTGGTATCCAATTCGTCGTTACGTAGATAAATCTCACCACAACGTAGTTGCTTCGACTTTCTACAGCTGTTTCTTTTTTTGTCTTACCAAATCACACGACAATCTCTCTCTCTCTCTCTCTCTCTCTCTATTTGTTGATCGAAAGAGATCGAACAGATACATACGTGTGTGTGCGTGTGCGTGAGACTGACGTTTAAATTCCGTATGATTTACACATCCACATGTCGCATAAGCATCCTCTCTCATTTTCTCATTGACATCGTTAGTTGAGCGAGCTTTTCCAGTCCATTATTCGCCAGAAAACTTCCATAATCGAAGCAACCCCGTTCTCGCCTACAAAAAGAAACTATACATAATACACTAATTTACATATTTTCAATCAAATTATATGACGGACCATCGTACCGGATCGTGCCTTTGGTGATTAAGAATAGAAATTAATTTATTAAACGGAATAATATTGTGTTCTGTCCATCTTAATTGATTGTTATTTACAGAGTACAACATATTTTTTTGTATGTACATTTTGTGATTAGTCAACCGTAGAGTCGTAACAATTTTTTAAATTACGAAATTCTTTTTAAAATCTTTTTAGTTTGTTCATTATTTCTTAATTATTTTTATACACTGTTACCACTGAAACTTCGTTCTTTTTGATGTACTACATGGTCTTTAATTTTTTAGAAAGGTAATTTAACGTTCAATTCGTAAAACAGTGCTCGTAAGTATAAAAATCGCTTGAACGCATAAATTTTATTAAACAATTTCTTATATCCTTTATGACAGTAAAAAATGCACAAAAGTTATCAGAATCCTTTAAAGAAATAATTAAATACTTCAAAGTATTCTACATTCACGCACGTGAATTATGTTCACTTTTATTCAAATATTTTATCGCTTTTAATTTTCATGATAAATTTAATGTGACAAATATTTGAGAAAAATAAGAATATATTATGTAATTATGAATTAATTTCGATGCTTGGATTTTTATAGTTATGTAATTTTTTAATTGTACTAAAAAGGAACGATGTGAAATCGTTGTTACAAACAATATGTGAAACGTAACAATGACACGAACACATGGTTTGCCTTGTTTCTCATTTCTTTCCCGTTCATTCTAGTCGTTGAATGTGGCATGTTTCAGATAAATCCCAACCACCTTCTACTAGCGATGAACGTAACCATGTTAAGCCTCATCCTATATTAACTCATCAAAAGGCGCCAAAACTGCGCTTTCTCTCTTCCGTAGAATTTAGACATTCATCAGGTAAATTCCGAGCCCGTGTTCTAAATAAATACTACATAGTTTGCAGATAAGAATAATAACTATATCATAGTTAGATCGAACGAATATTCGTTACTTAAATTGTACATAGTAAGCGTAAACGATCCCCAGGATACTTTTAGAAGAAAAACTAAACATCTTGCCAATAATTTAATAATAAATAATATTCTCGGAAAGATGGCAATCTCAAAATGAAGTAAAACTCGTTGTTAATAACATACGCGCTAAATGCATTTCAATGAAAATTTTATTTTGCTTGTCTTGTACATTCTGGGGCATAATATTCTATTAGTAATATTCAATTGCATTTATAAAATACGTATCAACTTTCTTCTTCCTAGTCAATTTCCTGAATTTTCTATTCTAAGCCATTACATGTTCAATTTTATCATTTGCTTTTTAGTATTTATTAAACCTTGAATAAAAAATGGAATACTTTCTACACAGACCTTACACAGGCATGGATAAATCATTCATTGTTATCAGTACCATCCTCATTGCTCATTTTATGTCCGTACTTATTAAGTCATTCGATAGCTCGAGGAACGTTTCCGTGTGTCCTCAGAAATTATGTCAGGTTATGTCATCAAGAAGTACTTCCGCTGCATGCTTAGACGAAGTAAAAGTTGCTTTTATAGTTTTTTTCCATCATGAAACGTAAAAGAGTTTTATTTCTATATCAAAAGCATACAATAATTACTTCATCGTTAATAAATGATTTATAATAATTGCGGAAATTCCATGTTCTCTTTTTTTTAGAAATATAATATTTTCCGTAGGTAAAAAAAGAATAAAAGATGAGAAACGTGACTTTAGTAGTATATAAAAGTAAATAAAGCGAGCTTACGAATGATCAATTTGAGATATTTAATCTTCGCAAAATTATTTTAAAATATTCCATTGGTAATATGACTTTTTCTTCTAAAATATCCTCCATAAAAAAATGAATGAAATTAGTAAAAAATAACTCTGCTTGAGAATAAAATCAATATTTTTTTACTGCTATTTATTTTGTCAAGAATTGTTATATACGAAAGTGATACACTTTTTTCGGAACCGTGATCCATTTTAAATACAATATTGATAAACATTTTTAATTTAAATATTAATAAATGATTATATTCGTTGACGTAAAATTAGATTTTTAACTGGAATTGATCCTAAAACAGCGGTGTCATTTTCGTTCATAGCAGTTGTCAATAGTAACAATGTTTGTGCATCGTCAAACATCTGTATCACTTTCAGATAGAAATGTATTATAGAGTCATCGTTGCAATTTAAATAATGGCATTTCATATCCCCATTGCACATTTACCGAACATGCACTCTACAATTTAAAAAAATACAATTAAGTATTACAAGCAGGCCACTGCTGCACAGAATTCAAACGAAGTTGTGTTATGTAACGTTCGTCTTTGAATGCTTAACAATGATGTACCAAAAAAAAAGACACAACAGCACTATCTTTCCTTGTAAATATTTTTTCGAAATAGATGTAAAACTCGGTAGCATGTATTTAATTACATTCTATTGTTACTACTACTATTATTTCATTCAATTTACATTAACAACATTGTTTGTTCAACTATCGGAGTAAAAAGTATATAAAAGATGCCTTTCTACTATAACCAAATTAAATATTTCAAGAAAGACCTACTTCAAAATTTCTAATGTGTCACAGATTTTATTTGCATTTATTGTCCTTATAAAATTCCTCGTATTATCAATATTGTATAATTATCATGTACCCACTTTACTATAAATACATACGAGTAAATTTACATTATTTCATACTAATTCAAACACTTTGAATCAGGTTTAAAGTATTTTAAATACTTCCAAAAGGTGAGCCATTTTAATTGCTACTTAAATATTAGTTTCCAAAGTAATATATCATGACAATGTATTACCTAACCAATGTTAGGTTAACTCAACTTCTACTTGAACTATTTACATAGCGAACGATCATCTAAAATATTTATCTAATCGTATTATGTGCAAAAGAATCCTCTCACAAAAGAAAACCGAAAAGCTGATCTCTAATCTAGATGAAAATGAATAATAATTGGATCGAAACTACGTCACAGTAGACATAGAGTGCCATGCTAAACCGATCATAATTCACTGAACATTATTTGTCACTTAATTTGAAGAAATGCATCGGGCTGGAAATTAGTAACTTTGATAAAGAAGCATGGATAGAGTACATAGCGGGAAATGCTCAAATAAATGGATCGGGGGAATTAATTAAACGCTGTTTTAATAGGAGAAACAATGACGAGTCAGCTCAGTCCGACAAGCCCAAACGAAGACAGCTCAGGCGAATGCCGTCCAGACAAGCCTCGCTTGCAACGATGTGTGGGTCAAAGTAAAAAAACATTCCGATTGAGAAAGAGTCGAAGGACTCATATGGAGGTAAGATCGAAAAGAAAATAATGACCCGCTAAAATATCCTATAAAACGCAAACGACTTCAAAGTACATTCGGATATATCATTCAGGTATCGCAACTGACGCAAGATCAAAGTGACGGGACATCAATCGCGCAGCCGACGACTCAGCCCTTGGTTTTAACACCGCCGACTACAACAATAGAAACCTCTGCTTTCAGCATCCCTTCGGATTCATCGTCCATTCGTTCCAGACGGGGATCGATTATTCATCAGCCGGATGGCGAAAGAAGCAACATCGCACCAAACGACCAACAATTGCACACCAACATCCACCATCATTATCACTACCCTCATCATCATCACCACCACCTGAGCTTGCAAACGTCGGACGTTTCGTGGGACGAGGATACATCCAGCACGTCCGGGTACCGTGAATCGTACAGCATGCAGCTGGTATCGCTGGACAGCAGCAATAATAACCGTGCCGTTCAAGCACCGCCCTTGGCATCGCCGGATCTGAACGATATGCCTTCGACCAGTAGTACCACGACGAACGTCATCGCTTTCGATGGCAGTTCACCGGATTGTTCCATCAACGGAAGCGGCGGTGAAAAAACTGCGCTGTTGACCTCGAGCCAAAGAACGACGTCTCAACATTCCCTGTTAATAGTATTTCCGAATCAGGACGAAGACACGTTGATATAGGTAAATTAATGAACACGGTCGGTGTTTTCTGTTACGAGACTGATTAAAGCATTAATAAACCTGTAATTGCTAACGAATTGTTTTTCATTTAAATTAGAACAATGTACAGTGTTTTCTTTACACGAATTTGTAACTGGCGTATCTTGTATAGGATACTTGTCTCCTTTTGTCAGGCGAATAAGAGCGGACGATTCTGATAGTAGTTAAAGGTTCGGTCGAAGATGTAACGTAGCGAATCCTGAGTGACGATGTAGAGCGACTGCAAATTAGTAAAACGTTTCAATATAGTGTTCACAGTTTCCATTGTTTTCCGTTGACCGGAAACACCAATTACAGGTACACACATGTTCAGAGCCTAGCCCACGTGGTCCATGAATACTTTGTAATATTTAGGGTTTACGAATAGCGGAATTACGACCACGTGGCTAATTAGGCAGAAAATGTTTGTACGAGACTATTCCCTGTACAAGTAAATGCATTTGAAATAAATATAATTTATAAGCATCACGCTGGATTTTTCTATCTTTCTATACCTGTCTTATAATATTATCTGTTTATTCTACAATTAACAACACATTTTTTTTGTATTTTATGTTGCAGCTTTGGTATGCTTACACTTACGTATTTTAATGTTATAACTTACAAAAGAGTATTACAACGTTCGTATTAAACTTTTTCATAATTACTTATTGTATATTTTGATAAACTTATATGTAGACTGCGGATTGTATACACTAATGAGAAAAATGGGTAAATAAAGTGCAAAACAGTAAAAACATTTACAGAATTGGGAGGTACTGTAGCATTATATTCTACTCGTTAAAATTATTTAAAGCTTCTTTGTCGTGCATTCGGCGCAGACAATGTGTATTTGGTATAAAAATTCGCAGTTTACTAATATGTTTAATATTGTTTTCGTTGGAAGAGTATCAGCAACAACAATCTTAATTATAAAGTAGAATATATGGGCAATGATATAAATTTGGCAAGAACAACCAAAAGGCCAACATGACACTTATGGTTGGAATATGTAGACTGACGTTACAGTATACTTCTATGTTTCCCACCGTTGAATTAACGCGCCCATTATTAAAATAATTAGTATGCACTATAAAGAATTTTAAGATGAACAATTTGTACTTGCTTAATAAAGAGAGCGCAGATAATTTCACTTTGTTATCGTTATTAACGTTAACCAACGATAAGCAACTATTTGTGTCTCGGTAAATCGATACTAAGATCAGCAAGGACAAAAGACACCGCGGCGAACAAAGCTGTTCCTCTGTCAAGTGCGTCTGGGTTCTCAACCAACATTGTATCTGCGTTTGAATGATGGTAATAAAAATATTTGTCATTCTGCGTCCACAGTGACCCTCCAGGTACACCTGCATCTACCCAAAGAGCAATATCAGGACCTTCCTGAGGACTACGCAATTTCATATTTCCCATAGGAAGTAATAATCTGCAAAACGTAATTTTTGTTAAACAATTACAATATTGATACAATCTATTCTCATTTTATAAATTTCTTACTTCATAATTTCTTCTAATATACATTTGACTTCATCTGTTCCAGTAAACTCTAGACCCAAAGGCATAAATGTACCCATATCCGATTCCATGACAAATTGGAGATTGTTCTCTTTTGCTTTATGGGATTTAACATATTGACTGGATCCTATCAAACCCATCTCTTCAGCTGTCCACATAATCAGTCTGCAAATATTAGTTTTAAGCTTGTATACATAATTAGAATATCGACTCATTTTATTCGAAATTCATTATAAAATCACCTCACTGTTCGACGAGGACGAAAATTAAGGTGTTTCAACAATTTTATCGCATGCCACGATATAAATGCGCCACCTCCGTCATCCATTGCTCCCTGACCAACATCCCAGCTATCTACATGACCAGATACAACAACTACTTTCTCCGGCAGAGTGGAACCAACTATTTCAGCTATTATATTCCTTGATAATTCGTCTGGTAAAGTTTTAGCTTCCATTTTTAAATTAATTTTTATGGTTTTACCTAACAGATTAAAACATATAAAACCATATAAGGAATATGTACATGTCTGCTACTATTAGTTAATCACTTGTTAAATGCAAATAACTATTACGAATATATTTGCTGACCTCTTATCGACATCCTTCTTAAAAGTAGCGCGTCTTCTTGCGTAATACACGCAGCTGGAATTTTAGTCACATTTTCCGCATAGCTCTGCATACCCGTATGAGGTGTGTACAAAGAGTACGGTGTAACCGATCTAATTAATACGGCAACCGCGCCATATTTAGCTGCTTCCGATGCTCCACTACTTCTGTATTTCACCGTTTCACCATACGAAACGTATCTCTCATTATATACAACAATTTTTCCTGGCACCTAATAGAAAAATACTTTGAAATTGATTAGAGGAAAGAAGAAAATAACTCGTCGAATAATTTTATAATATTATAGATTACTTACTTCGTGTTTCCTTTTCTCCAGTTCTTTGAAACTATTTACAACAATAGCTTCAGCAGTTATTCCTTCCGGTGGAGTGCCAACGCTGTAACCTAATCCCAAAAGAGCAATTTTTTTATTCCTTGGCGATAAAAGTGTAGCAGATTCTTGGCCCCTGTAAGGAAAACACTATTTCAATATGAATTATAAAACACATTAATGATTAATTGTTTAATTATTTTATTATAACATAAGTAATTGTTACCAAATAGTTATCAAATATTACCTAATCCAATGGGGCACACTGACAGGTTCTCCATGCACGTTTTCTAAACCAAATTCCACTGATTTATTCAATACATAATCAATTGCACTCTCGAGTGTTTTTGTGCCAGTGAATCTTGGACCAAACGTATCCACAAAATTGGCCAGTTCGTACCATGTGACTCCTTTAAAAGAGCCTGTTAACGTTTCGTTTATTATACTTTGCACCAGCGGTGCATACGATTGAATTTCTTCCAACAACTTCGGTGACAAATTACAAGTTGTATCATTATTATTTGCTGCTGTAGTCTCTAACGATGTAACCAAGTGCATTCGCACTAAGCATGTAACGAAAAACAATCTTACAAAGTACAGCATCGTAACTTCGTGAATTTTCCCAAACTAATTACGCTGTAAACTGTATTAAATCAATTAACGGTTCACTGTATTTAAAGAATATATCTGTTCACGCATAGCGGAAGATGTTTAATAAAAACTGATAAATTCTGCCGATAGCGAAACGAACGATGTTTACATGCGGCGAAGGAGGAGTTATATGACACTGACATGACCTTGTTTCCCCTACTTCTGTCGACCTAAACGAGTATATAGAAGTCCGTCAATCAGACGAAGTAATATTGAATATGACGTTTTAGGCGCGATAATTTAAATTCTAAAGCATGCATTGCGTTCGTGAATTCGCTGGTGAATGTAGTACAAATCGAATATCTTGCCGCGCGTTTGAGCGTCAGCGTGCGAATGCGCGAAAAGAGAGAGATCGCGAGCATGGTAAAAAGGGAGACAAGCTACATTGTTGTTGTGACTGTTTCGCTTGTGGTTGTGCTTATGTCGCGCTCTCTTGCTCACTCGTCATTTTCTCTATCTTTGTCGAAAACCTGTGAGGACAGCGCTGCTGTAGAGCACCGTAGAGCGTCAACCAATCGGAAAAAGGCAGATTTTGAACCGTGCCTCAAATTTCCGAGCCATTTGCCGCTGGCACGCTGCAATATAGCGAGGCGCTACTGTTGTACGGTAACTTCTAGGTAGCTGCTCTTATAAAATAAATGATCTCGTATTGAGAAAATAGCTACGAAGCTATAGAGCAAAATAGCAATAGATAGAGCAACTATCAGAAGTTTTACTGTCAGATGAACACGCGCCTTTAGTTGCCAATGCGTTAATTAGCAACATGTAATACGTTCCCGCTATCAAACATAATTATCAATTTTATATCACGCGATATAAAAATATTTTGGACCTCTATACGTAGAATAATTAATGAATATCATTGAGTGTGATATAAAGGTCGCCTAAATTTGCATATAAAATCGTCCATGATTTCAAGATCATTTTCTCATGAAACAATGTAAATTTGAAATGTAAAAATATTGGTAGAACAATTTTTCGTAATACGTAATTCGTAATCTATGTTCGGTCATTCTGTTTCGAAATTTTACTGTATGTAGAAAGTGAGAGTCGAATTTGTAATATCAGTTTACGTATTGTAGAAGCCGAAAGAACAACCGACAAAAATGGTAATTATTAATTGTATATAAACTGTAGTTAATGATAAGTAATATTAATGACTTTTTTTCTTTTATTAGTTCAAAAACGGTACGTTAAAACTCAGTTATATTGGGTCCACAACGAAAAATAGTTTTAAACTTTTATCAGTACGAACTCCAAATGTAGGTAAGGATATAAGTATGAAATTCAATGATGTGAATCCAAAGCCCATTGTAATACCTAACCCTGAGCCAATGCCTTCTTCGCCGTATCCTACAGATCCATATCCAAAACAAGTGCCCGTAATAGAAGTACCAGGTCTTTCAGATGATATTTTTACTGCGATATTCACGAGATTAGAAATTATTTATATAATTATTAAGAATGAAAGCATAGCTATTTGGTCATTTAATCCTTAAGAGTAACCGGATAAATTATACTAATCATTTAATAAATTTCTGAATCTATAGGCCCTATCGTTGAACCTTCTCTTCCACAATCCTATCCACAAACTGAACCCGCACCTGAAGCTAAACCACCTATTGAAATTCCAGTACCAAATAAAAATGCATCGTCGCACAGTAATGTGGGAGTCAGCAACGAAGAAGATATACTGATAAAAGATGTAAGTATATAATTAGAGATAGTATTCACATCAATTAAAATGTATAAATATAAAATCGTTCGTGACATTAATAATCTATATTTTAAAAATAAGTTTGGAAATACAGGCCTTATAACATTGAATCGCCCGAAAGTCTTAAACTCTTTAAATTTATCAATGATTGAGAAAATATATCCAACGCTGAAAAAGTGGGAAACATCAAAAAGATTGGTAGTGATAGAAGGTGCAGGGGAAAAAGCATTTTGTGCCGGTGGAGATATAAAAGCTATCATCCCTATAACAGACGAAAACGATGAATTACGCGAAGCATTTTTTAGAAAAGAATACACGTGAGTTACAAAAGCATTTTACGTATCTCTATGTAAATATTTTTACACGTTTCAACATCTTGTATATTTACCTAGCCAAAATCATCTGATTGCAACGTATAAGATACCTTATGTGGCATTAATAAATGGGATAACTCTGGGCGGCGGAGTTGGATTATCTATACACGGTAAATATAGAGTTGCAACAGAAAAAACTTTATTCGCAATGCCGGAAACAGCAATAGGATTGTTTCCCGATGTTGGCGGATCGTATTTTTTACCTAGATTGCAAGGAAAATTAGGTGTTTATCTTGGATTAACTGGAGAACGATTGAAAGGTAACATAGTTCCATCACGTTTAATCGTTTATACAATTCTATGTATTTCATAATATATAAACATTTTATTAAAGGCATGGATGTATTACATGCTGGCATTGCAACTCACATGATCCCTTTCGAGAATTTGGCACAGTTAAAACAAGATTTATTAACAACCGAGTTTTCTGATGTTACAACAGTTTTGAACAAATATCAATTGAAAAATTTTGACAAGCAGTTTACTTTAGCGCCGTATATGAAGCAAATCGATAGATGTTTCTCTGCATCGTCAGTGGAAGAGATAATAAAAAGGTAATTTACCCGTAACACTAATTTTGTATTGAATTTCAATTATTTCGAAATTTAAAGATTGGAAGAAGACAAATCTGAATGGGCAGAAAAAACTATACAGACATTGTTAAAAATGTCGCCAACATCGTTAAAAGTTACTTTCCTCGCTATGAAAAAAGGGAGCACTTTTAATTTAGCAGAGTGTTTGAAGATGGAATACAGATTAGCATGCAATATGACTTTCGATAAAACTACAGATTTCTATGAAGGTAATTACACTTTTTAATTTTTATTTGTATCCGGAAACAATAATTTTAATGTATTGTTACTATATATAAAAATTTGACTGTGCAGGTGTGAGAGCAGTTTTAATAGACAAAGATCAAAATCCAAAATGGAATCCAAAAAATCTCAGCGAAGTGTCCGACGAATATGTCAATAAACAATTTGAAAATTTCTCACCAGAAAAGGATTTATTACTTTAACGTTATACAAAAATGTGAACTATTATATTATTTTATTATGAAAATGTATATATTTTATACTATTTGTTATAAATCTTTTAATGATATTTTATTACATTTAATACAGTGTACATTATTTAATTGAACTCCAATTTTTACACCTACGTGTCGCGTGTTGGTAGCACTTAATACGTTAATGAGAAGCCAGCACAATATACAGGAACCATGTTAAATATAAAACAACATACTTTATTTATGTAAAATAACGAGCAGGACACCATAAGTACTTACAGTTGTATTGACACATTTAAAAAATGTATTTTCTGGAACGCTAGTTTGATATTACTTTTCTTAAAGACAAATATATACCTATATCGACACAGCTATACAGTAAAACTACAATGAAAATTTCTATTGAACTAGAGATGATTTGATTTACGTATATTCTAACTTACAAACTGTTACTATTAACACTTTAAAAACATTATGAAAATGTGGGGACAACAAATAATTTCATGATGAAATATATATTCATTTCCACTTATTTATATGCATTAGTAAAAGTATTTTTACATTCTAAACGAATAATTGTTATTAATCGATCGTAAAGTAATGAAAATTATATTGTGCCATAGATAATGGACCTAAGTAATTTGAGTATGTTGACTTTAAAAGTATACAAAGGTATATCCATTTTAGAATCTTTAATTTATGGAAATGTTCAGAAGTAAAGAGATACCTAAACTTAAATAAAAATCTTTTGCAGATAATAATGTCGTTTGAAATAAAACAAAACATTATGCTATAGAAAATAACATTGTAAAACACTTGAAATTCTTAAATAGTTTATTAATTTATTTATCAAAACGTTTATATCACTTTTCAGCATGTCAAGTATTTCCATAACATGATCCGCGAAACGATAGGAATTCACAGAAATTTTCTGGAATTTAAAAGATTCATGTTGAATGTTGTAGGCTCCACGTGATAAAATGAAACAAATTAGTTCTATCGCGTGTTTGTAATGTATTTTTAAGACGTTGTCTTTTTTACATGTTTCCACTGTTTTGTATCTGTTACTGCAGTTCATATCTTGATATTCCTTTCCTACTGCACAATTCTCATAAAGGATAATACACCTTCTGTACCGGTGTCCGATATGAATCAGTGAAAGGGAAATGTAATAAACTGCTAAGAATCGGAGAATTTTAAATTATTGTGAATATTCAGTCAATGTACTGAGCGAGCCAGCGGAAGCCCTCACCGTATCCTTGTCTTTTTAGCACTGAACACATAAATAATTCCAATGGACGACCAGGTATTTCATTGCGAGAAATCTTTCCCTAAAATTCATCTATTTTAATAGTATTTCTAAACGAGAATAAATTATATTTGGATTTTTCTTTTATGTCACGTACCTTTCCCGTTGTTTGACCGTACAAATTAAAATAGTTCCTGAGCTCATCTTCCGACGCTGCGCCCGGCTTATCAATTTTGTTACCTAGCACTAAAACTGGACACGTGCTAAGCTGTTCATCGGTTAATAATGCATCGAACTCGGCTTTCGACTCGGGTAATCTTGATCTGTCGCTTGCGTCTACAAGAAATACTATTGCATCCACAGCTGGGAAATAGTCTTTCCAAACTCTTCTTGCTAGAATAATTAAGTTAAGTTTGACATTGTACAATTTAGAAAACATTTACGCGATATTGGACTTTGCAATTATACCTTGAGGATGTCCTCCAAGATCAAATGTTGTGAACCTCATGTTTCCAATAGATAGTTCTTCTGATGCTGAAACATAGAATTACATAAGTTAATACTGATTGATAATACAAAAATTATAGGGTAATTAATTCAATTGATTTTATTAGAGAGAAATGTTAAAAAGTAACATCTGAAACGATTATATATAAAACTTAAGTTTTATAGTAGATGATAATAAATTATAATGAATATTGATTACTTGGGTGCAATGTAGGCACATGTTGAGCTAGTCGATCATCTTTGAGCATATGAAGCAACGTGGTTTTGCCAGCATTGTCTAAACCAAGGAACAGGAGTTTCCCACTCTTTTTCCAAAGCCCTGCAAATGAGTTAAAACATATAAAAAAATAATAAACGCAGAACGTTATAATACTATGGTAACTAATAAGAAAAGGTTTTCCTTTTTATACACATATTATTACTGTAAATAACGTATATACAAAAACAAAAGAACCCGTATTTTGAAAGTAATTATAAAACCTTCACTCACCAAGATAATTTAAAACTCCTGCGAACCAATCCCAAATGAACATATTTGTGGATATGAATGGACGTCACGTTCACTATGTACTAACTACTGAATGACTCTGCAACAATGAAAAGATGACAAGATTATCGTATGCAATCGTACAATCAAACGAGTTTTTTAACCTATTCTAATTTCATGCAGTCCAGAATTGTGTATACGTTAAAATCAAATATATCGCAGCAATGTTAACGAACAACATGAAACGGTAGCAAATCTTGAAGCAAAGATAAATAGCAAAATCAGTACCGCTTGTTACACTTGAGGACAAGAATAGAATGTAGCATATGATTAGTACACGATTACAATCAGAATACGACGGACTCACCAGATCTCAAACACCACTAATAACAGTGATAGAACCTTTCGTTCGCCACCACCAAAATATGCAAAGTTGCGGACGGGTCAGAAAAGCGTTCGCATTTTATAACTACGTCAAACCTGTTACTTCGGACACTGGATTTATAACGTACCCGACAACGGACAAAAATACGCGGAGATGCAGGAGACGGAGAAAAAAGTGACTTTCTTCTTTACAGAAAGCGCAGCTTTAGCGAGCCTAGTTGGCTGGCAGTTGGCACTGATGACGTCTACTTCCGTCAGCCATATTGCCTGAATAGTGCTGTTTCATAAGCGCGCGTTTTAAGGTCAATTACCATTCATTTCATACAATTCTTGTACTTGCAACTTTGAATCCGTATCATATTTTTAATATCTCCTACCTTCGACCAATGTACACGATCATGGTTTACGACTGCAATAAAAATATCATTGTATGCAATATTTTAATGTTATATAAAAGCGCGTATGTACATTGAACTCACATATGTGGCAGATACTTATAGACATATAAGATTTTCGTATCACGAAATTTTACTGTTTGCCACTTTAAATGTATTAGTGTACTCCTTTCACGGACTTCGAAATAAAGGCTGCAATTCTTTTAGTATTAGAAATTGTAATGTCCCTAGTATGTATCTCTGATGAATTTTAGACATTTTGTGTCTATACTCCGTTCGTAGTTACTTTATATGTAGGAAAGAGTAATAATGTCGGCAGGTAGTATGTTTATATTATAGTTTTTCTAATAAATTAAATATATTTGTAACAACGTAATTATACAGAATAATTTTCTGATATAGTTTCCTTCCGGTAATATATTTGTTACAAAGCCGTTCGCATAATATTCAATGATAATATTTATAACCTCAACTTAATGGTGGATAGTTTAGACAATAATATTTCATGCACAAACATTTATACTGTATTTAACTTTTTATAGGATGGTTGATAAAGAGTCTTCGTTCCACTTACAACTATGCCTCTGCGTGCAACGCGAGTTTTTCATTCATACAAACACGAGAATATGCAGCTAGGAAAGGTATAAGGGCAATGAAACAAAAGCTCAAAGTGAAGAAGGTAGTCGAAAAAGTTGGATATGTTCCGGGCTTTAAAAAAGCATCCAAATTGTGAGTATGCGATATTGTGTATTATTGAGATCTCTATAATTGCTGATTGGATCATTTTATAAAATTATAATAGGAACAAAGATGTAAAACAATCACCTCTCAAGTTAATAAATGATAGTTGGAGAAGGAAACCTGTTGATAATGTATGGTTTGTAAAATATCATCCGAGACCAGTATATAGTTTTAAAGATGCTATAGAATGTCATCGCGAAGTGAATCACCCTACTATGTACAACAGACCGAATACGTATGCTAATGCTGTATTCGAATTAAATTTGCAGGTAAGAAATCACTGTTTTATAATCAGTTAAACATACAAGGAGTAATTTATTTATGCAACAATTTATTTTATTTTTAACAAAAATATCTTACGTCTAACTTTCATAACAGCGTGAAAAGAAAAACAAATATCTTGAGAAATTTACGAACATGGTAGAAACACCGCACCCATTTGAGCAAGAAATCGGAAGGACAATATTAGCATTTTGTAAGAAACAAAGCGATAATCAAGATGCTATAGCAGCTGGTGCCGATTTTGCTGGCGGGGTTGAACTTATTAAGCAAATTCAAGTAAGTTGGCACGATTGTTTATTTAAATCATAGAAGGTCATAAATTTCTTTTTCTAATTGTTGTAGAATGGAAATTTTCCTTACAAAGACTACGATTATATACTGGGTCATGTAGATATTTTACCTGATTTATTGTTAATCAGGGGATTGTTGAGGCTCAAATTTCCGAACGTAAAATCAGGTAAATAACTTCGTTTAAAATGTCAATTTTATAACTATCGCTGGATATAGTAATTATAAATTGATCTGTTAGGTAACCTGAGTAACGACATAGGTTTCCTTGTCAGAAAATATAAACATGGAATGATATACAAATTGCAACCGGATACCAACTTTAAAGAGTATGGAACAATTACTTGCGCATTCGGCACGGTAAATTTTAATTTAAACCACATTTTTACATCTCGTAGAAACAGATTTAAATATAATATATTATTTGATTTTTAGCTCGATATGGATGTAGAACACTTGAAAGAAAATTTTGATGCCCTTATTAAAAATATTTACGCGGGGAAACCGAACCGTAATGAACGATTCATAGAAAGGTACTGAAAGGATTTCTTGTATATACATATGTATATTTACATAACTGTATATAATGGAGACATTAGCGTTTTTGTAGCATTATTAGAAGACATCTAGGATCTCAGAAATGTTTTCTACTACTTTTTAGAGTCCTCATTGGAACTATGTCACCCTCTGAATTTTTCAAACTTCAACTCGATGAATTTTTACCTGAACAAACAGTAAAGAAAGTGACAGAAGACGAAGAAGAAGACGAAGTAGCTATTGAAGACGCAGTTATTGCTTCACAATGAATGTATTCCAAATGAATAAAATAATTCTGATTAGTTACAAATCTTCGTAAACTATATTTTATTTCAACGTTACATGGAGATTTATTCTGCTGCGATAAATTTTCAAGAAAATCTAAAATCCTATTAAAATTTTTAACTGAAATAAAGAAGTAACTCTTGATTCGTGGCTCGCGCGTTTCGTTGTTATAACAGGTCAGCTGTGCAACTGGCGGACCGCAGACAGAGTCTAAGAACGCGAAAGACCAAAGAATAAGACGAAGCAAAGGAAAAGAGAATGGAGAATGGTGAGTGGCCGTGGTGTGGTGAGTCTGGTGGAGGGGCACTGGCTCACCTACCTGCCGGTCGAGAGCTCAGTCGGTGTCCGCTAGGTTGAAAATCCATCGCTTCTTCTGTTCGTCTTGCACGTGACTCCGCAGGGTTTCGTTAAAAAGGCGCGAAAAAAGTTGAGAGTGAAAATTTAAAAAGCTCGAGAACGAACAGCGTCGCAGAATAATATTCGAATCAGTGATTAACGAGAACGTCCGCCGATTGGTCTCGTTTAATTCGCCGGCTAACACCGTATTCCGGTATACGGTTCGTTGGAAAAACGTACAATCGCGCTTTTCGCGTGCAGACCCAATAGCAGTGCCTGTGAGTGCGCGTCCTTACACACGCACGGTTCTCTACCAGTGCCCTCCTCCGAACGCAGTGTGTGTGTGTGTTTATTATCTATGGTGATCTCTCTGTGTTTGACTCTGTGTGGCGACAAACCGCGCCGATTTTATGTTGCATTGAATTCGTCGACGTTTGATTGTCGATTGTTATTATCAACCACCTTGTAGACATGTCTGGGCTGGACTACGGTAGACAGCGGCTTTAGGTGGTACACACCGGTGCACGCAACACACACACACACACACGTACACAACGATCTCGAACACCAGTATGGTGAGTACAAGGTTACGTTTATTTCGAAATACGGTTCGACGATGAAATTTAAAAACACGTAGATATATCACGATAAAATGGGAAAATATCTGAGGAAAATTGTTCCCTTTGATTTTTTTTCACGCAACTACGTTAGGTGTTACATTCTAATCGAAACAATCACAGTAGAAACATACAATTATTCGACATTCTACGGTGAGTGAAAGGACAACTTTCCATGCGCGATATCAAACGCAGACGAAATTTTACGAATCCGTTGTAACCATAATGTTTAAAAGGGCAGTCAGGTGAAGTTACTATAATTTATATACACAATGGGGACTATGAGAACTTTGATGCCTTTATTTCACTCGTAACGTCGGTGATAAAAGCGGATAGATAGAGATTCATCCTATAAGGTACATTCTTTCGTTTTGAAGAGCAATGATGGAACATGCTTCATTAAAGATAACTACGGCGCACTATTATGATTTCTTTTCGAGATAAGTATATATCCGTTGCTATAATAAGCCGCCGTAACGAATAATTAAGTCGAGAATAAGCGCGTAGGTTCATTGAGCTACGTGTCTCGTGAAAACTCAGGTTCGGTGTGCAAACTATTCTTTTACGGGATCCGCGATGAAGAGACAAAACTCGATCGCGTGTGTCTGTCCGATCGCGTTTTTGGAACAGTGTCGTCGCGTGTTCCTTATCGTGCGAGCTTTGAGTCAAATTTATGTGCGCGGCCATGTAAGCGAGGCTCATTACAACAGAATCTTCGCCGCGTATCCTTCAATTACGGCACCATGAAATTTCGCTGCGCTCAACAAGTGTATTTCCTTATCGGCACGACGAAGCGAGTAGCGTCTAGTCGGTTATTTTGCTTGCACTACATGCGAATTTCGGGTATAATTTACAAATTCATATAATTAAATTCTGATTACGTTCAAATTTAAGAGGTTATTTCTCGATGGAAGGCTGTTTGGCATCGCGAATCCCAGAGGTTGTTGGATCAACTTTATTACGTTTGCAATTACTTTTTGCGATCCACATTTCTTAAACTTGAAAGAAACATCTTTCCTAAATGCTTGCAAAATGTTTTGCAAGCATCGTGTATCGTGTGTTATTAAGTGCAGATTTACGTACTAAAGTTGATTGACCACGCAAGTTTAGATACTGCGAAATTGCCTGAAAGTTGGCGCGCAATGCTATCCTTTCTTATGCAATTGCTCTCATTCTTAACTTTCTCACACTGCCATTAAGCACAGCGAACTTAATGAAATTCTAATGAGAAACGATCGCTGCTACGCCGTCGCTACAGCTCAGTACTAGTATCAGCATTACAAAGTTGATTACAATAAGCATATAAACGTGTCTGATTTTTTCTTAATCACCTTGCGTGCAAATTATAATATTTGACTTCATCAGCGAACGGTATTGTTAGATTTACATACATCGATTCGTTATTTAACGAACTAAGCTGTGCAACTGTTAACGCAATTTTTTCACCTAATTAGTTACACGATATCGCGCTATAATTCGATCGCAAATTTTTCGCTGGGTAATCCGTATTGGGAAACAAAAATTCCGAGCGGCGTTCCTCGGCATTTCTGAAACGCATTGGCCAGAACAAGAAAACTTATAATTGGACACTAAATGCTGAATGATAGCGTCGATTAAATGGACGCTAATCTCTTCGAGGCAGCTTTCACTAAAAATTACACGTGTAATTGCGTGCGTAAGACCTGGCTGTACTGGATCTTGCACAATTGCATACGATCTCCTAACATTCATTTATCAAATAATACAATTTACTTTCACGACTCGGACTAATCAACCGCGAATGTTGTAAAACAAAAATTATACCTTCCACTAATGCGGAGTAATTCCCGCTAATCATTCTTCTTTTAAATAAAAAAAAATGGGAAGGATATCATTAATTTGATCATGTTTTACGGCGATCATGCGATCGCGTAATGCGTGAAAATCTATGAACGATCAAGGGGAACGTAAACTTGCGAAACAGTGTTCTCTTCCGTGGAACAATTAATTAGAAAGTATGTATACTGTAGTTTACCAGAGTCATTTTGCTCTATTATATCTCGATTAATGCTTCTGCAATTTATCTTGTTGTATCGTCGTTACCACCCGCTTTCTCGATCGTCAATACCCCTTACGGCTCCATTTGTTTTCCGGGAAGCGCGAGGGGATAATTGTTATCCAAGCTCACGATCCAACGTTCCGTCAACGATCATTCATGGGAAAACTTCTTTACAGGAAATCGTGCGATCTTCTTTTTCACCGTTAAGAGTGCACTCGAGATCTTTGAACTCTCATAAACATTGTTATCTGGAAAATATATGAGTTACGACGCGTTGCAGTGGGATGAATATTTATACGAAATTTCGTTTTTATAATTACTAGGTAAGACAATATAACGCCTATCAATCAGTAGAAAGTCCTGTCCAAGTAATTACAGTAATCATTTTCGTGTTTAATTCATGAAAGCTTGAACGCGTACACTGTTCTATTCTTCTTTTAATTTGTTAACGAATCCAGAATACATTTTAGATACTTTTTGTGGTGATATATTGCCCACGTTTTTTCGCGTTTCCGTCGGCACACGTTTGATGAGATACTCTTATTGAGGAAGTGTTTGTTGATGAAGTGTTAGGCGTCTTACGCAAGATCCATTCGTTTACTATATTCGCAGTACGTTTTTGGATCACGATGTTAGTTGCACGCGGTGCCTTCTTCCTACATCGATTTCCTTTACACCTTTTTGCGAACTTTTTTTTATGGAAACTTCCTGTTAACTTTCGTGTATACGTTCCAAACGTCACATTGACCGCGCATATGCTATCATTAACCACGTTGGCTCAGCGTAATTATACTGTAGTGAAGCAACTTCTGTAATGATTCCGCCCCTTTTTTCGTTTTTTCAAACGTCAAACGCATTCCTGATGCATATGGGTGTTGCCGATACAATCTATTATAATGGCCGGTGTCGTCGGAGTATCTTCCGTACCTAGAACATTATTAGCGAAATCATTTCACAAAGTATCTTATTATAAATACATCGATCAATTTTAGTGCTGTAGTTAAATTAATCATTAATGAAGTATGGTAGAACTTTTCATAGAATATAATTCAGGTTACCTGACAAAAGTAAAAATTTGGCGCATACGATACAATCGAATTACTTTCCGCAACAGCAATTTATTAGGCAGCGCAGTCTGTTCGCCATGGAAAGTAATACGGGCACGATTAAAAAACGAATACAATGCTAATTGATACGCCTCGCGATAAATCTAACGAATAAATTGGTTAAGCGAATTTTTAAGGGATTAACTTATTTATAAATAAGTATGTATAAATAATAAATATGCATAACCATAATATTATATATATATATATATATATATATATATATATATATATATATAATATTAAATATAATATAAATTATATATAATATAATAGTATTAAATATTGTCGAGAATTGTGTTTTTTGAAACTTTTATGACACATGGACGTACGAAAATTGTTCTAAACAATTTTCTCAATAACATTGAACGCAAGGACTTATTTTATGCTATTAATACAAATAATAGAGTTTCGGGTCTACACGGACCCAGCGTTCGGCGTGATAAGGCAAAGAGATGACCGCGTTTCGTCTTGCAGTCGCTGTATCATACAAGTTCATTGTTGTTTGCCAAAAAAGAAAATCGTAGAAGCTTCTACGTGGAGGAAACTGGTGAAAGGTTGGGTGGAAAAGAGGATAAAGGGTAGAGACGGCGGAGAAGCAGGTATCGGCCGGGGAAAAATGACAGATACGAAACGGTTACTGTACCAGTCGACCGGTTCTTCTTGTTACTAACTTCCTTCGCACGACATATACTGGGTGACGGTCATAGCAAGAACTTCATTGTCGTTTTCCTCTGTATACCGGGTGGCGCAACGATACTCGATACCAATAATTTACAAAATCACGGCGAAAGAAAATACCAATCACCAATTATTTCATTCCACCGTATACTTTACGCAAAAACTTGAATTTCAAACGCATCAGTCTTAAATGTTAGTCGAAATTTGCATTGAAAAATGGTACAAAAATTCCAAGTTCGTTTACCTGAAAATTTTAAATCTCTTTTAGCGCTCTTTCTTTCCCGAATTAACGGCGACACTTGCTTCAATACCGAATTATCGTCCATAATTCAGCGCGTTCCAATTTTCAGCGTAATAAAAAGCGCGATCCATTAGAAACGCCATCGTGTTATTTACCACACATTCGATAAGCGTTGCCTATATATCGACGATCCAGTTCTCGGGCAAAATCCTACGAAAAACAAGCCCCTCGGTCCGAGGGCGAAAATAGCGTGCGCACCAGTTTCACCGCTCCTTTGCTCCATTTCCTCGGCGATTATTATGTAAGACCCTTATCGAATCGGGGACCACAATTACGGCCACACGGCGAGCAGAAATTTCGTCTGGGTCGCCGGAACGGGTTCGTCGTGCGATCAAATGTCACGGGTCGCTTATAGGTGTCTAGTAATTAGGTAACGCGAAAGTCGAGCGGATATTGGTCCGCGACACGTATACGCCGCCTGAAAACGACGAAAAAGAAGCGTTATTACGTGATCGAGGGAGGTAGACCGTGTCTAATATAAATCGACAATATCTCCGGTACGATTCAGATTTTCGCTCGTGCAAACTGCACGTTGCACCGGAGGCGAATCGCAACGTGTAACAATGTAACCGAAAACTACATGATAGTTTTCTACCTTTTTATTGGTGCACAATATATTTTCGTCCGTAAAACGTCTAGTATATGCGACAGAAAATTAAATAAAATAAAACTATATTCTCGAAGATATTTTTAATAAATTCAAATTATCTAAATTCGTGAAAATAGGTATAGTATTGTATTGGACAGTATTTGAGTCATATTGAAAATTGTGAAAAAACTAGACCCATTGAAAATACTTTTAATTTCTTATATATCAATATATTAATATTAATTAATTTCTTATATATTATTTTGGTTTTTCGAGCCAAGTTAATATGGTATCGATATTATTCTCAAGCACTAAATGGGAAGACTTTCTTCATTAAGAAAGCAAACTCTGCTGGCAATACGTTCAACTGCATTGGAATCGATCTCGACACCACCGGTTAGCTTCCCATTAATACTACCGCTGATAAATAGCGAACCGTATCAGGGCTCGATAAGCAATTTTAATTGCAGCAGAATGCACTGATGAATTTATGGTTCCGAGCACGTAAGGCGATAGAGATCGGGGCGGCTCGCGAAATTCTTCTCGCGGCGGCTGCGTCCTGTACCCGTAACAAAGAGCGAATTCTCATAGAGATTGAATTAACGCTTGGCAGGAACAACGAGCTTTTTTCCCACGTCCGAGACACCAGTGTTTTCGCGCGCGTCGTAGAACCCCGCGACAGCGATCGCTAAACTTCTGATCCGTCGTCGAGATAGATCCGTTCGTCCTGCTCCCTAACAAACTCGGCGTTAACAATCGCGCAGGGATCAGCCTGTAAACAGAGATATAAATGTTCCTTATATAAATTCTCGATCGTGCGCGCCAGGTCCCGGCGGAACTTGTCTACCGTGTTCCGGTCTTACAATTAACCTCTTAGGCACGGCTGAATTTCGCGCAGGTAAAGTTTTTCGTAACTAAATTACCTTTTTTCTTAATATATATTTTTTCTGTATATCTATATACAGTATTCTATATAGTATTAATTACATATATTCTTCTCTTAGTGTATTGTACATACACACTTTCGCTTGAATTGTTTACTTTAATAATTAATAAAACAATTGAGCGAAGCACGAAACATCCACGAAAGCCACTATAGTGGCGCGTCCTGTCTAAGAGGTTAAGGTAATTAACTCCTCGAACGATCGTCTCGCGGCGTTGCGGTAGACAGGATCCTCTATGATCCATGTTACATTTTCGTAACACGCAGGGCGCGTTTCATCCGCCAACCGGATACAAAGAAACATTATAAGGTTGTCTTTTTTAAGAAAAGAATTTATTGTTGACCGTTTCAATCTCCGTTGAAAGCGGATGTAAAAAGTGGAAGGTGACCGCGAGAAATTGGAGAAAAAGCGTTGTGTGATCGTCTCGGGGACCTTGAACGATATTACGAGCGACAAAAAACAATTTCGGATGGACCACCGACAACTGGAATAATTAAGACGATCGTGTTAGGTGGTCCATTCGTTTTAGCGATTCAAGGAAAATTGACGGAATTATCAGACATCTAGAAATAGTTTAGTATATGTAACTGTATGGATCGATCAAATCGTAAAGATTAATCATCCAAATATTCAAAGAAGAGAGTTACATTGACTAAACTGTACCATGAGCGTAGAATAATATAGAGTCGTTTCGATATTTTTCTGGTAACTTTGAAGTCTTACGCTATAAGTTGTGCTCTTTATCGATAAAACGCTGAATCGAATATCTTCACAAAATTAAATCTTGAAAAACGAAACAATTTTTCGTACGATAATACAGTTCATTTTTCATCGCGTCTTCTTGCATTTTACAAATTATAATGCATCATAACTTTTCGGGTTATGTCAGGTGTGCACCGCGGGAACGTTTCCCGATTGCCGAGGCCAGGTGTTTAATTCGCTAACGACTGCTCTCGTTTTACTTAATCAATATTCAGTTACAATTTCAACACCGATCGACGGGGGCACTTGATACTTCGACGATTCGTTATTGTGCAACGTTTCGCGGTATTTTATGCCGTGGGAAACGTGTGCGCGCGGGTCGCCTCGTTTTCACGGAAATGTAATTACACCGTGCGCGCGTACGCAACCACGGTTTCCGGGAAGAAACTCCCGAGACACACGCGGCCGAGGAGGAGGTGTCGTGTTAAATGTGTATTACCGGCCTATTAAAAGTTCCGGGGGAGGATTTAACGGGAACCATTTAGAATTTCTGTTTCCATCTGCTCGGCGCTTTCGCACGGTGAATGAAAATGGTATTCGCTTCGCGCGACAAACGGCTACGGTGAATTCCGTGCCGGTGGATTGTTTCGTTCGGGATAGATTCAACGCCGGGAGCATCTGCTCTGATTCTAGATTGCGCATCACTTTCTTAGCGGCGTTAATTAGCAGCGGGAAGACGACCAGACGAGATTACCTCGCGTACCGGAGAGGTTTAATATAAAAATTAGTCGTTGTTCGAGCGTACAGTCGCCGGCAAAAGTACAAGAAAACCGAGTGGTGAATTGTTTAAAATAACCTTGGTAAATAACAAAGTATAAAACTTGAAGTGATATTATCTAGAAATAAGTTTAGAATGTTTATTTTTACAGTAACATTTTATTGGTTGTCGAACCAACTGGGAGAAATGATTAAATAATGTTCAAAAATGATATGAAAAGGATGGGTAATGAACGCAGGATAATAAATACTGGAAGCCTAAACGTCGTGACTCATGGACCACTCCCTTCGCACGAAAGAAGTTTGAACGACAGGAGTGGCGAGTTCGGATCGGACTATAGTTTGACCGATATTTTTCGGGCCCGATCGGCGCCCGAATCGTTTCGGTCGCCTGCGTTTCGTCGTATGGAAATGAGGCGGTTATGTGAACGAATGTACAGTTACACGAATCGCCGAAGTCGACGGAGAAGAAGAAGAAGAAGAAGAAGGTGCCGGCCTGAAAAGAGGAGCGTGGAAAGAGGAGAGGGGGAGAGACTCGCGCGGAAAGGAGGCCACAAGCGAGACCCGGCCGTCACCGTTATATTGGCGCTCACGGCGAAGCCACCTTGGTTCACCTCGATTTACGACCAGTTTCTCGTAACTCCGGGACCACGTGTGCCGCCAGTTTCGACGTTATGTTTGACCTCTGCACCCACCTGTTCAGGCCATCGCAGGTGGCTAGTTCGTGTACGCTAAGCAACAGGTACGGATTTCCGCCGGAGGAATAGATTAGGACAGCGTTAATTTTACCGTGGCAGAAGACAAATCGCCTTTCCCGTCATGTTCGGCCGGATGCATCGCTCGAGAACTGTTTGCCGATCGAATTTTGCATACCGAACCAATATTCGATTCTGTCGAAAATCGGATTGGAATCGAAATACAGGGTATAAACAAAAGAATTTAATTAACTATATTTATCGAGTGAAACACGTTGAACTTTGTTATTTCAGAATAAATGAAAACCTTCTCATTAAAATATGAATAAAAAAAAGAATACAAAGATTTATCATGTCTCGCTCGATAAATGTAAAGTTAATTATGTCCGAAAATGAACTAAAACAATTTGTCATCCTACAGTAACCGGCTCCACTATCTTGGAGAGATCAAGGTAATTTAAGGATGCTGAGGCTCTCGGCTTATTAAGATCGTCCAAGCATGAGAAAGAGTGGCTACTGGTTTTTACGATTGATGCGGACAGTGTTAATTTTGTATGAACTTTGTAAAAGATCTCGGAAAAGTTAACATACTTTCAGGGTTCTATACTACAACTATGAAGTTGTCGATACTTCAGATTAGAATTTACTGGTTGGTAAATAACGCATTATTTATAAGGTGTGGCGTATTAAATTTACGCCGAGGTGGTACGCAACGCTGTTATCGTTGACGCTTGTTGTTCCAGTTTGATTTAAAAGTATCCCCACCTGTTTTGCATTCGGTTTGTTAGAATCGTGGAGCAACAGAGGGCATCGTTTTGTCATCGCAACGAATTCGCCGATATCGCCAGCTGGTATATACTCTCTACGGGCGATTCGGTCATGCATCCCTCTCGGCCGGCATCGATTTGAAAGTCTATGCGACGCGGACGGTCGTGATCCTTTCGCGTATCGTGGAAAATTACGCTACGCGGATCTATGGCCCCCATAGAACGGCCGACGGAGTCTCTCCATCGTTGTCACGATCCTGTCGATGTTATAGTTCTCATATAATACAAACGTCTCGAATACCAACGGAGGAAGTCGACGTATATTGTTGTCCCCTTGCCCCATCGTTGCGCATAGATTTTCCCAACTAACTTTCTAATTTCCATAGATTCGCCCCGAAGGAAACTGTTTTGCCGCGCCGTTGCCGCGTCTATTCCCAGGAAGATTAAAATATTTCCAAGTTTATCCGCCGCGGAATCTGCGGAATCCGCGAAGAGGCAAATAATAAATCATTATTGTGCATGCGAGCGCGATAATAACGTGTTGATGCAACCGAGTGATGCTTCAGGGACTTTCGTTATTTGCCGTGAATCTAGTAAAGCCACAGTCGACATTAAAGTTGACACAGATTTATTAAATGTCACAGTGTATTGTAACCAGTAACTCGTCGTACCATTTTCTATGGTACCATTTTCTTCCTAGTTACTATGATCACTTCTTACGCGATTTATCAATTTTTATCTAATTATTAGACAATAGCGAATAGATGCAATAATAAATTGTGAATTCGAGCGTTGAATTTAGAAAATACTGTTGCAAATATAAAACGCAACATAATCGAAACACAAGTCTGTATCGAAGAATGCTTAAAAGCTATAATTGCCCGGAAGTGGATACCGTAAAAATTATATGCATCCTTGAATTATAGAAGAAGCGCAATATTACGCAATCATTGGATGGCTCGTGTTCAATATCACTTTCACTTATTGGACGCGTTCATTGAAGGCTTCCAATGGGTTACCATCCATTCGGAAACGCGACGCTAGACCAGGTACCAATTAAATTATGTAAGACCTCCGGCGTCGCTCAAAAGAGTGTAGTATTCCATGGTAGCGCACTCGTATCGCTTTCTTCAACCGGGGCTGCTGTTACCTGAATAAAAGTGTCACGTGTTAGGTCCGTCTGTCAGCACGTGCCGACGTTTCTTACACCCGCTCCAAAAAGTATCGGTGAATGCAAATACGATCCGCCTTGTCCGCAAAAAAATTGCGCCACGTGATCCCTGCGATGGAAACGATCGAGTCTATTGACTATAAAAGAGTGTCGTGTGTGCGAGGCGTTCAATTTGAGTTCCTCGAATTCTTAAATAATATCTTTCAGACATTATCGTGCTATCCGAGGCAGTTTCTTATTTCATGCGCGGTATAGAATTCTAGAGAATTTGATTCTTCGCGTTCGGAGAACTTTCTCAGATCGTCTAACAGCGTTAGTTAGGTTATGTCAGATCACATAGAACATATAAAATTTTTTACCGCAGCCTCAACACATTTTTGTTAAAACATTTCCTGCCTCGGTGTTCGATAATTGAGAATCATTATTCGACTATTGGACGCATTCTCCCCGAATCCGACAAATTATTAGCGTTTTATGGACCGTGAAAAGAGCCAAGCGACTACAATACTCATTCCTCTGTGCCGACCGCATTGTAGTACAGAAGGCACGTTTAACCGTGGAAAAGTCCCTTGTCCGTTGACACGGGAAACGCGACGATTATTTCGGTAGAGCAGCCTTATTACGTTGAACTTGCCGCAAATGTTGGCTTAAACGAGAAATGCCATGCATTATGCGCCGTTCTTTTGTGCCCGATACATCGTGACGTAGAATTCATTAGCGCCGGTGAAAGCGAACTATTATTCTGTACGTCTATTATCTGAAATGGAAGGAATCGAACGTCAGCCTTTTTGTGTTGAACTCGGGTATCAAAAGCGAAGAAACTGAATAAAATATTGTGCTAAACATGTACATACAACGTTCCTCGCTTTTGTACTTTTAAATTGCAGTATTTTTCTTATTTAGTTATGCTTATATAACTGAATAATTCATCTTTTTCTTTTAACCTTTTTACGGTGTTCGTCGGTCGAATCAGAAATTGTATTATAATAGAATATTTGCTACTTAGATGTTTATTCGTTCTTACATCATATAATATATTAATTTTTGTCACGAATGTATAACATTCGCAAAAGGAGGTAAAGACAAATTGATTAAACTGTAAATTAGACCTTTGACATCGCCATGATGAAGTCTCACTGCCCGCGAAGAAAAATAAATGAAAAATCGTAGGGACTCGTGGATTATGTTTCCGTGTATGTAACCGATGAAGCACAGAGAGACCGGTCCGCTTGGACTTTCTCGGTTTGGCTAGATTTCACGTCGAATAAACTGTGTATTATAAATACGTTCGCTAACCACCGCCGACGTTAAATCTTGCTTGCGTCGATGTGGTCAACGTCCCCGTACTACGCACAACAAATACGCTCGTTAATCACCGTCATGAATTTCACCATTGAAAAATGACCACGCCCGACACGCGCAAACCTCCCTCGTATGTAACTGCCTGAACCTTGCGGCCCCTCGTGTTTGTTATATTAATTAGCGTGTTACCGCGGGATTTGCATGATATTCCGGAAAGCGATGACACGACGCCGCTTTCTCAACTATCGTTTTATACGGAATCTAGTCTCCCGACTATTTTTACGATTCAATAGTGCCTCTAATTATCGCAAACAAAATGTTTGCGATTCGACGCGTAATGAAGTAGCTTCGAGTCCTCCTTATCGGTTCACGAGGGATAATCCATCTTATCAGTTAAGGGTTAGACACCGTCGAGTTTATACCGTCATCCTTTAACGGTAATGATGCACATCACATGAATTTACCGCTAATCCTGTTCATTATGCAGAGAGATGATTAACGATCGGTAGATATTAATTCGCGCGTTCTCATGGTCGTCTTTGTGGACCACGGAAAAATATCTTCTGCGTTGATCTTGGCAGCGAGAAGTCTGAAACAAACGAATTGCAATTTATACAATTGTTGACTAGACACGAAAAGATTTGAATAAGATTTTAATAACATCGTTACGTTATTTTCATCTTGGAAAATTTTTCGCAAAAGATCTGTTAATGTAGAATATCGATGATTTATCATAATTGTAATCTTTCTACGATTTTACGTTTGTTCGATATTATCACAGATACAGAAAATTTGCCGTCTATCGTATTATATGAAGAATTATATGCTAGATTAAAGAATGTATATTTATAATTACGCATATATACTACCGGTATACAAAAACGATTTTCAGTAAACCATTTTTGTATTTCTAGCTTTAAATTATAAACACAAATTTTCCCAAGCACGTTGTGTTGTAATTATAAACTGAAGATATTTAATTATAATTAAATGGCACGTAGCGATCGTCTCTCATTGAAGTCCATAAACTAAACGCATAGAGCGAAGAGAACCGTAAAAAGCGAGCGTCACAGGTGAAAACCTCGTGATCAATTTCCTTCGATCTCTCTATAGATCGTCCCGGTCGACTTTTTTCTTCACCGTGGAATTTCCAGTTGGCTTCTACTTCACGCATCTTTGCCTTCGTCCTCCCTTCGTCGTCGTCGTCGTCGTCGTCGTCCACGCCCAGAGAGAGACTATCTATCCCGGTTTGTTCTTGTGGCTCGTCGTGTCTTGCACCTGGCTACCTGCTCCACGACCCGCGCTTCAGTGGGCACGGTCAGTAACCAGCCGAGCAGTTAAAAGCGGGCGCACCTTTAAAAAGAGAAATAAATTTGTATCTTGCTCTCTGGCAAAACATTCCGCGTTCAGGATCGCGTTTATCGCGAAGACAGACGCGTGACCTCTGCTTTCCAGCTTTCGGACTTCTTTTTTCGACTCTCGCGACAAAATTCGCGTTCCACGGAGCTCTATATAACATGACATAACCTGACAAAATTCGCGATCCACGGAGCTCCGAGCCGAACCTGCATATTAATTGGTAGAATTTTGTAGAAGTCGAGTAAGTTATTTTAATAAATTGTACTATTTATTTATTGATATTTTTGATTTTGAGATTATAAAATTATTCGATCAATAATGCGAAAATTGTGACTGTAATTGTCTTTAAATGGGTTTATAATTTCATACTTCTTTCTAATTTCATAACTTCTCTTCTTATTCGAATCAAACCTCGTTCGAATACATTTTTCTGCGATCTGGTATTTATTTCGCAATGACAATTCATTCGTTGTGTTTCTGCTAATATTTCGAATAAAATTTTTACCAATTCTGCTATTGTAGAACAAATTGTTAACAGTCTCTTGTCAAAAATAGTATGTGGGACATAATACAACTTCGAAAATTCTGTCGTCGCTTATCGTGGCCCGTAAATACCGCGACGACCACGCCAACACGCGGTTGATTCGAAAAATAAGGATACATCCGTAATGCTCAGCAGGACGTTACTTGTATATTTATGAACACGCCGCATCCCTACGACGACGAAGCCCTGTCGTTTCATTGGTCAAACCCGCGACCAGCCCGCCAGTTTAATATTTTTCCGCGGGTATTAAGTATAGTTTTTACGACTACGGGCTAAAGTGCTTCCTTCGTAAGAGGGTTACGCGGATGGGGCTTCCTACTTCTAGCACCGGTATCGCGGAACGTTGTCATCCGACTCGCATTTCCATCAATAACTATGTAAATATACAGCCGATGTAAGATTAGCTAGACGCGCGAACATTTCACGTCGGGATTAACCTCTTAGACACGACGCGCCACACTATAGTGGCTTTCGCGAATGGTTCGAGCTTAACTCGATTGTTTTATTATTTGTTAAAGCAAACAATTACAGTGAAAGTGTGTATATACGATATATTAAGAAAAGAATATAGGTTATTAATATTATACATAGACACACGGAAAAAATATATATTAAGAGAAAATGGTAATTCTCAATCGGTTAGCGCAATGGTTAGAGAAAATGGTAATTTAGTTACGAAAAACTTTATTTGCGCGAAATCTTGCCGTGCCTGAGAGGTTAAGAAACTTGTTCGTATCTCGAAAACGTTTGTTTTCGATACTTTCTTTTTAAACGCAGCATAACCTCGATTTTTCGTAATTCAATATTTATATATTCTCGTTTGATGTACAATAAAGAATTTTTACCCTTCGATATATATTTATTTAACTATACGATGTAGGAGTTATACTAGCGTTTAAATACCTTCGTTAACCGCAGCAAACGCGATAATCGCTGCTCATTTTCGAGCAGCATCGCGATCGCGGTCTTCAAAATTATAATATGTTATTAAAACAAACGTCAACGTATCCCACAGGATACTTAAATCCTGTGCATTCGGCGCGTTTTAACTAATACGCTGCCATCAATCATTGGCCGTGTAATGAACAAACCACGGATTTCTCATTACAGCTAATTGATTTCGTCTTACGCAAAACTGACGCAATATCGGCCCCGGCCGCTCTTGAGTCGATTCCAGGCAATTAAAACGTCTCGTTAAGACGGCCCGCGCAAATGACAGTTGATCATCATTAATTTTGCTTTCGTTCCGATCCACCGTCGCTCCATCCGGTACGGTTCGCGCGCCATTATCTTCGACGCGGAGCGTCTTATACGGCGATCCTTAACGTCGGACAACGATAAAGGAAAACTCTCACGTAAAATATCAATTATTCCCGATTCGCGCACCTCTCTCTCTCTCTCTCTCTCTCTCCCTCTCTCGCGCTGTGAATTGTATACGTATTCTATGGTTAATTGCGCCGCCGTTCCTATTCTTGGAGTATCGGCGAACCAGCGAGAGGACTTCACGAGACGTTTGCGCGACGTAATTATTAACGGGTGCAACGCCGCGTTGAATGCCTTTCGGAACGAAGATGGAAACATTGTGATCCAGCAACGCCTTTATGATTCGATGCCCGGGCAGTCTACCTGTAATTAACTGCCCGATTGTCCCGGCCTGCGAGCCGTATCCGCGAGTTAAAAAGCAAATTGGCTGTGCCCCCCTTTGCTTTCACGTTGTCGATCTACGCGTTGCCGCGGCGACCTCTACCCACTTGCCGCGCTCTTTACGGCAAATTCATCCGCGTTTCTGCACGATAACGTTCATTTACGTTCGCTGGTATATTTCGAAAATTGTAATCAAGGTCGTGAAAAATAGTTATAATTGAACTAAATAGTTGTTCATTTATTCGTAGTGACACTAAGGAAAATTCTATTTGGATGACCGATTAATTAAACAAATTTTACTCGACCCTATCGAGCGAAAATGGAATAAAAATTCATCTCGTTTTATCCGAATAAGATTTCACTCGAATGAACTTTTATTACAGAAAAATTGTCTCTTTGCTCTCACCTGATCGTTGGTTATTACTTTCTATTTCTTCTCTTTCAAATACAAAGCCATCGTTCCATTGAAATATGTACTGAGAATAGAACGAAGACAAAATGACGATTAATCGGCGAGAAAATAGCCTGCGCATTCGACTTTTCACGAAGTTTTTCATTTTAGCCGGTACACATTCCCTTGACAGCATATTTCTGAAATTCTTTTCAGAATGTCCTGTCAACTAATTTCTCGTGATTATCAAATATTAAAATCGATAAAAAGTAATTTAATCAGTGGAACGTCGGGGAACCTCGGATTCATTTCGGAGATTTAATAAGAAGTGAAATTGTTCGAAGTTGGAAAGTTTTAGCGCCGTCACAATATGAAGTGTTTCATAGCTTTAAACGTGCTCGAGCTTTAATTTCCAATATTAATCCTTTTGGTCGGAGCCATGTTAAGTAGAGATCCAAAGTATTTTTTTAGACTCACGGTCTGTGCATTTTATACAACTCGGAGCATTTTATACATTATGGAATTAAAGTGACTTGTGCAACAGTTAACAATTTTGACAATTTTTGACAATTGAAAATTTTTGCTCTTGACGTTTTTTTTTAATACGAATGAATTTGCTAAAAATTATTTTGCAACGCGGCATAATAATTTTTAGCAATAGTATAACGATATTTATTTTGACTTTTGCCAACAGATATTCAGCGTGATATGGTCGCGAATCGCGAGAGATCTTTGCTTCGGATCGGCGCGTTCATCGACCGAATTAACCTCGAAAATGCGATTAACTTTTCGGTATCTAGGTGTAGCATCTTTCTCGGTACAGTGCTCGCGCATCGATCGGTTTATTGTAGGTGCGATGATGTTAATACTATCGAGGAGGTGAAGGCGAATTCCTTTGCAGCGACTCGTGATAAATGTCAAATAGGTAACGGCGTGTATTGCATAGTTTCCCCATTTCCGACGCGTTCCGTGAAACTTGAATTTAACCTAGAAACAGTGGTCTCTTATTTCAAATTTTAATTTACTATAACGCTCCGCTGTTTGGAATTTTACGAGCTGCATTGTATAGCGGGAAGTAAAATGTCTGGTTAGTAATGGTTAATAAAATGGCTAGTTAATAGTTAATAAAGTTTCCTTGACACTTGAATTATTTATATTACACATTTATATATATATTTTGTCTTACAACTATTTATTTTTATTAGTTCTAAATACAATTTAAATTGTTACTTATCGATTATCGTTCAATTATTTATTCGAAAGTACGTCACAATCTGGAAATAAAATGGTATTCGATCGCAAAAACGATGAAAAGAACAGGAAAGCTTTTCAACTACATTCAAATAAAAAATAACATTTTATTTGCGAAACTGGTGTACAAAACATTCGTTCGCAAAAATGATTTATGTCTTTCTTAAAATCCAAATGAAAAATAAATACTAAAGAAATAAATTCAAAATTATCTGCGGAATTGTTTAAACGATGTTTCACTATAATTATAATCTGCAAAATGAAACATTAATTTATAATTTGTTGTTCATTATTTAGAACATTTGCCCAACACTGGTCTAATGATACTAAACGCTAAACAGAAAGAAAATTCAGTATAAATTGAGCGGAGAATAGAAACATTTGCGATTTACGACGCTACTTTTCGCCATAATTTATGCGATACCAAACGTCGCGAGATATCGCGACTATTTAGCAATCCCCTTCTGTCTTGCATTCCATCCTCGTCCGCCGAGTTTCGCTTGTTAAGCCAATTTTTCCATTTCACGAAACCGATGGTATTTCGATTACGTCAGCAGTCATTATTGTCAGCTTAGCGTATAGAATGCGTGGCACGGAGCCGCGTCGCGACGTGCAGGTCGTCTTTAAAACCCGGTCCATGGGAAATATCGACCGGATGCATTCGGTGTTGATATTGCCGGTTTTCGTGACCTACTTGCGATTTATGGGGAGGGCATCGCGCACAGTTTCGTTTCCGATTCTAAATTCTTCAGGCGCCGCTCTCTCTCTCTCTCTCTCTCTCCGCCGTCGGAAACACGCGTTTCAATATTCAATTTCGTAATTTATTCGTGGACCGGCGTTGTCCTGTGGTGGCTGGGTTTTTCTTAACGCCTCCGATGCACTAAAACTGCCCGTCTAACCTTACTTTATCGATCTAACGAGACCGTGTTTATTCAATTTCAGCTACGATGCCCGAAAACGTGAATTTGTTTGAATAAACTCTTATAAGCAATAAGGGTACGAATACTTATGAGGCTGACTGTATATTTTAGATAAATTCGAATAATGTCGAATTTTGAAAGCTAGCGTTAAAAGTAATTAAACAACAGGATTGACGACGTATGCGAAAAGCGACGGACGCGACGCGGATGAAGAAGGTGGGATCCGCATAACCGAAGAGAAACGAAAGAAACGCGATTTTCGCAAAGATGAGGCGACGCGTTTCGCCCGCGTGTTTACGATCCGAGTTTTAATTATCGCCAACCCGCTTGTAATCAAACTGTACGGAGCCGGACCGGTCCGATCTCACGAGCATGATTTATATAACGCGTCCGCGGCTCGAAAACTCATCCCGGTGTGAAACCGGCTGAAAGTTAATTGGGTATCTCTGTCCGCAATTGAACCTGCTTACGAGAATAATTTCGATGTTCGCGCACGGGCAACCGTTTCGACAGCGCGCGTTAATTCGTCAAGGCTGCCTCGACCGTCACGGGAACGACTTTTCGACATCGTGAAACAAGATCGTCGTTAACGATGAGCCATACGGTATCTAGATTGGAAATCTTGGATCAATCCATTGTACACGACGCGCGGGAAGCCTTCGCGTTGAGTTTCTGAAACGGGCGGCGTTTATAAAACCGAATTAAAAAGTCCGAGCCACGAAGACCTCCTTTCTTTTGTATATTGACTAGGATTAACTCGTTAGTGAAAATTAATTTTCTAGCATTATTTATATATGATATTTGTTCGAAATTAATTTTCGTGGTATAAGGAACTTTTATTTATCTACGTTAAGAATATTACAATTCATGTCTTTTTCTCTCTGAGAAATAATTTTCGTCAGGTATTGAAGGTCGTCGCTATTTTTTGCACATTAACCAGTGTCTTTTTTTAAAGCGCAACACAGTGGTGCACGTCGAGACGAATTCAACGATCCCTGACACTGCGACATTTAAGCGATCTTCAAAAGACAGAGGTTAATGTGGAAAACGTAGCGACGGTCGTCGAGTCCTTCAAACAACCACAACTGGTTACATCCGAACATCTTCATCCATGGAACGGTTCGAAGCGTAGTCCGCCGGGGCCTCGCAGCACGCAATAATTCGGACGAGGAGGAGGTACATCCCCCGATCGACCGCGAAGAAAGCGTCTAATTTACGACGGCGATTATTTCCGTGACGGCCGGCTGTATATTTGATTGCGCCTTCCTGCCGGGCAGGAATCGGCGATTCTCGCGGCGATCGAGGCTCGCGCGAGCCACCTCCGATTCTTCCGCTGATCCGTGCGTGGGTGTCGCGCGCACCGATTACGCGGAATGGCCATTTGCATGGGCGCGCGTGCGGCCGCACGCACCGCAGCGAACGCCGCGAACGGCACCGGCTATTACAGTTCTCGCGCACGGACAATGCCATTATATTTTCTACGTTCGAGGACCACGCGGATGCGTGGCCATTGTGGCCGCGGCGCGGGGCCAGGATAGACGGCGAGATTACACGATAGGCGCGAGCGGATCCGAGAATATCATTGTTTAGACGCCGGTGGGAACAATGAGCCGATCCGGCGATGACTTATTCGCCGAACAAGACCGGCCGCCTGCCCCTCCGATGAGAATATCTCTGTCCGGCGTTTCTTTCTTGCTGATGCACCGCGGATTAGGCCCCAGCGCTGTTATCCGTTTAGGAAGGACTGTCTTCGCGGTTCGAAACGCTTCGGTTTTAAAGCGGCGCCTGTTCGATTACCTGCGCGACCGTGTCGTGCTCGGCAACGGACGGGTTTTTCACTAATCCGCTTAGCAGGGCCGGAGATTAATGTAAGATCAACGTTTGGGGAGACTGGTTCGTTTCGAGCGTCGGTTTCCATGTTATTAGGCTGTTCGGCAAATATTTTCCTCCCTTCTAAGAAATTACATCAATTGAAAAATTCCTAATAGTTGTAACTGTGAAGAAAATGGTACGGCAAGGGGTTAATATTTAAGCACTGAAGCAATTGTAAGCACGCTATTAATAACAATTTTATTTCTTCTCTATGAAATGATTCCAATCGAAAATTATTTAATTATTGTAACTGCAAGGGTACCGTAAGGGGTTAATGCAAACTCGAAAGACGAATAAATATACGAATCGTCTGAAAAATCTGTCGCTTTAAATAGCTTGCTCGATTAGCAATAAAATAAACTAAAACGCGTTTAAGCCGGGTGTAAATTTATCCGACGATGAGAACGACGGCGCAAAAAAAAGGAAAACAGCCGCGAGCCCGAAGGCCCGGGTTTGATGTATGGCCGCGTAAACCGCGGACAACAGATTTCTTGGATTTATTGCATGTGACAACTATGTCGACGCGCTTTAACTAGGGCGGGAAGGGAGGAAGGGAAGGGACACGCGGAGGGTCGCCGGAATCGTCGCGATCTCTCACCTGCAACGAGGCTTGTATCGTCAGTGCTTGCGCTAGCAATTATAGCAGCGGCGCCGCCGCACTTTTATCGTTGCGCATTTGCATTTCGTAGCGGAGCACCGCGACCGTGATAAATCATTCTGTCAAAGTATTTCAGCGCCCTCTAATTCATTTCACGCTGACGCACGCGCGCGCGCGCGGTACACGTGAAACAATAAATAAATAAATAGAAAAACGCCAACGAACAGCTTTTTCGCGGCGATTGAACCTCGCGTAATTATCGGCGCCGCTGTTAATTTAAATAGTCGCACGATTATAATAAATATCTAAATAGAGATTCGAATTTCAAATTATAATAGATTTTAATAGAAATTCAGATCAATTTATTCTATTCAATCGAATCTATTTTTAGAACTTTGCAGATTAGGCGAAGAGGTTTAAGGACGCGCATGTTCCATAAAATTGTGATAAAAGGTTTCTGACACGTGCGCGAATTTGGTGATAATTAAGAATCCATTTGCACCGTTTCTTATACACGCGCCGCGTGATCCGAGACATTTACGTAACTGTTCTGTAATCGCTGGGAGACGATCGTAAAAATGTTGCTTTCAGCGATTTGCAAAGCGTGTACTTTGACGACGACGAGTCGACTGCGATCGTAAAAATAAGAACCAAAAATTAACCGCAAAAACTAAAACTTTCACGCGAGAACAATCCTCGTCCGCGGAAAAGTTTCGATGAAGTAGGACACGGCATTCGGTGAAACGTGTTCATGCGGGACGCTGTTACGCAAGAACTTATTGGAGGAGGAAAGCGTGTATTTTTTTCCGTTCTTGTTTGCGAGAATCGCGTGATTCAACGTACCGTTGAATCAGCGTCGGCCGAACCAAATGATTTTGCATATTTATTGGGGAAACAATCTATGTGTTCCCGAAGCAATTGAAAGCTTTGATTTGATGACCTAATATTTTGATACCAAAATTTCGATACCTAAAATTTCGACATTATTACGATTTATTACTATTTACGATATTATTATTATATATAATATATTATACTTGACCAATCTGTACTCGCGTTTCGCGTACGGCGAAGATAATGTTAAGACTACAATTTGTTATGTAAGCAACACGTAAATTAAGCGTGTTCTCAGAAATATAATGGTTAAAAGGAAGGAGAGCTTAACTGGTCCCGTTTGAAGTAGTTTTTGGGGTTCCAAAAGGATTGCCGAGATGCGAGAAGATGTAACAATGGGGAAGATTTAGTAAGTGGGGCTTCACAGGATTATGCGCGAGGTCCCGGCGACGTATAGAGTTAAGACGGCTTAAAATTTGGATGACACAGAAAATGGCTGACTCACGCCAGGATAAAAATATCAGGTTGTCCCATAAGTTTCTTCCGCGCCGCGCCATGAGTGACTCTAAGTGGCTGCATTGTGTACAAATTTAAATTAAGAATAAAGAAAATCGATTTGATTCAACTATACATCGTTAAATCAGGGACTGGACCAATTTTTTAGAAAATAAATTGACTCTCTTCTTCTTTTTTGAACTTCATTTCGATGTTAATCGATAGAAGCAAGCGCTGAATTTGATACACACTATAATATTATTTACACATTATAATATTATATACACACTATAATATTATTTACACATTATAATATTATATACACACTATAATTATACACTCACGTGTATAATACGCGAAATTTTCAAATTTGTTTTCGATATTTACTCGGGAAAAATATTCTACGACGATCGATTTAGTACACAGCGATTGCTGAAACCGTGTAATATTTATGTTTTCCGACCGGAAAAGTACAATTTTGTATGAAAATATTTTACACCCGAGTGAAAAATGCTATCAGGTATGGTTTTATCGCTCGCGCGTAACGCTTGTATTTATTAATATTGAAACGTTGCTAAAATATCGGAGGAAATGTATGATAATATAAATCTGACCATTCGTAATTTTTCAGTAGATAAATACCGAAACGTTGCAACGGTTAATCCGATAATACTTAGCGTCGAATCAACGGTTATGTGTGGATCTTGATTTTGAAGCGCGCATAAATTCATTTCTTCTCGGACCGTTGCCCAGATAACGCGACGTTATTGCGACGGCTGGAATCAAGGATTTTAAACGAACATACACTTTCGATTCAAGACGTTTCAACCTCTCTAATTTATGGCCGCAGCGTGTTACTTTCGATTCTTCTTGATACCGTTTTTCAAAAGGGGCCTATTAACCGTGCGCCGAGAGTAAAATTCAGCAGACTCATTTCCGTTCGAGAAGATACGCTTCCTATACGGGACTTCTTTTTTTTTTGCTCCTGTCGCTTTCACTGCGAATGACGCGGTTCTACTATCACGCGAGGCGGCTCTACTTCATGGTGATTACCGATCCCGAAGGCGCAAATCTCTCTATAGCGGAAACTAACGTAAAATTCACTTTCGCAGCCGCAAATAAAAGAAAAAGACTCGCTCTTTCATGTTTCGCGCATCTTGTAATTATTTATTTCTAACCATGCTGATAATCTCATACATAAATGCATGAAGCATATTTTAGCGAACTTTTACCGTTTGATAATTAGAGTTCAGTTGGTAACAATCGATCGCTATCTTTTCAATATTTTTAGATAACATCTCGTTACTTTGTATAAACGTTTCGCATTTATTTATCATGGGAAATACATTTCCCGTAAACATATTGAACCGAATGCTTTCGCAGCGTGATTAGCGAGAGAAAATTATTTATTTGCTCTGGTAATTGATACGAGAAAATGTACACTTTCCAGTGTAAAATTAATACAAGAAATTGATACGTATATTATTCACCTATTCACGCAATAAGCAATTTATCGCGATTTGAATTATCGTATCTCATTGTACAATAAGTGGACCACGGATTCTGAAATTTTCACCTTAATTTTCGACGTATATTTGTCTGAATTATTTTTTTGACATTTATTTCTCAGTAATTTCAACAGGTTGTACAGAGCCAATAATTAAAACTGTAAATTATGCACGCGGTAAAACCGAACGGCCGTGTTCCCGGTTCCGTCGTAAGATTAACTGTTACATTTGGGATCCACGTGGCGATGCGCGCAGCCGATATCTCCGCGGCGCGGCGCGGCGCAGCCTCGGAAATAAATGCCAGATATATGTAAACGTTCGTGGGGCGAGAGGGTCCCGCTATCGTGAAAGGTGTATTCCTTCGAAAGGTCCGCTAACCCGTGAGGTGGCGCGCTCGCGCCGTGGAGACGCGCGCAATCTAGTATCTAAAGCACGCGGAGTTTTTTTCCAGTGAGGGGCAACGGCGCGGGCCGCGTTCGAGCGCCCGTTGAAGCATTTAATATTGTAATAGGTCTCCGGCCGCGGTTAGATAGCATCTCTAATTCAACGTTACGGCCAATCGGACATGCAAATGTAGCGGCCGACCGCGGATCTCGTGTGAAATTAATTGCGCGTGACGCGCGACTTTAGAGGCCCAGCACACAGTGGCCCGAGCGCGTCCGACGAGATCGGTGGACCCTCTCCTCGCCGTGTCCGCGCAACCGTGTTAACACGTGTGCGGAATGGAGAGACGGGCCTCGCGTGGATACAAGATGTACGATCGCCGGGGACCCGGGTGATTCGCGCACGACTTTAATCGGAAGTCCCGGCGAAGACACGCAGCCTATCCTTGCATTAATGAACCGCAGAGCTGAATCGTAGTCGAACCAGAAGGGCTAACACACGGCTGTTTCACGCCTTTAGTCTATTTACTAAATAGCCTTTGATCTGGAAAAATATTTGGCAAATATATATTTGTATAAATACTTATTTAACACGTTCATTAAAGAGATCTAATATCAGGCGAACAGTTCACATTATTTGTTCTCGAAGGGATGAAATCGCGATTTAATTACGAAAGTTTTTAAGAGCGCGAACAGCAATTAGAAAGTTACAAACGCGCGGCAGGTTCACATACTGATTGCGCGTGTTGTCCTAGAAACACTGTTATTGTCTTGTTAATTAAGCACCATGGATGTTACCCTTAATTGGCGGCGATCTCGTGAAACGTTGCGAGTAGTAGACTTCAAAATACATTTGATATAATGTATAATATTGATAATTCTATACTATATGCAATATATATACAATACGCATCTAATATTATATGAAAACATTTATCCCACGACGAGGAAGCAACAAGGTTTTCGCACGACCCGCGAAACGGTTATCCTGTCATTTATCCGCCGACTTGTTATTATTATTCATTGGTCTACTATACGTTTAACGGCGATCTCGATGCAAAATGCACTGCAGATAGTGGATTCCATTATGCGATGGGCCTATTATCGTTATCTCGAGAAAGAAGGAAGTGTGCCGCTTTTCGTAACGATCCTCGAAGAATAGGGTGGCCGAGGATGCGTAGGATTTCCGATAGCCAGTCTCTTAGCCAACACCTCTACGAACACGGCTCCGTGATCTTTACAATCTCCGAGCGTCTTGCGGATCGCTCTATTTTCGCTGCGGCGGTCGTTGTTAGATCGCGGATTTTATGTACTTTTTATGAAAAATTACTCGTTGAAATACGAACCTCTGAAAATATTTAAAGAACTGTAAAAACATTAAAGGAACTGTAGAATATTTTTTATATCACATAACATTTGCCAAAGTTATTGGAAGTTGAAATACATTTTTATCTGACTTATGTTTCTGTCAATTGTTATTTTTCATAAAAGTCTGTAGCGTTACGATTAACGGGGTATTTCTCGCGAATTGCGGTAAGATAAATTGTATTGTTTACCACGTTGCATCGGAAACGCGATTAAAAATACATAATTCGGCAAACGCGGCTTCTCGTTCGACGGAATGCGGGCTTTTCCGACCTGTCTCTCTGTTTGTATTAAGCGAATATTCATTGATGCTTATACCGCGTTCCTGAAATTCTCGATATTGTCATTTATGTACGACATTCAAGCAGAATTATGTACGAAGTTAAATATGTGGTTCTCTCGTTTATTTTCAACTGTCAGCAACATCGAAAACTTCATAAAACTGAAACGCTTTTTGTTCAATGAGAAATTAAGATGGAAACGTTGAGTTATATGATATTAATTAAATTCGAATTTCGCGGAAAAATCGCGCAGGCTACGGGAGGCCATTCCCGCGTCGACAGGATCGTGTTCCCGTCCCTGTAAGTATTTTCTCAGGAACGAAATACCCGTGCTAAATATTCCCAATACGTTACCTATAAATTTTGTCACGGGGTATCATTCGCCACACCCCTTCTCGGACGTAACACGTACCGCGCAGGACATCGTTAGCATTCGCGGCGTACGCGCGTCCCGATGTAATCAGCATAACTGGCCCCTTTGCTTTTCTTTTCACCGTAATTCTCGGGGTCTTTTAAAAAGTTTCCAATTACATTTCGACCTCTCCCTATTAATTTCGATATTTTCGAAATGCTTGCGTCGTTTTTTAAATTTGATATAATTTTTTTTCTCGGTTCTATTTAATTCGGTAGCGCGGCCCATTTTGAAAGATGTGAGCTAATATTTTTAAATATCTAATTACTTAATCTTTATTATTAGCAGCTGCTTATTATTGAAAAATAAACTATTTGAATATTAATCGATGTTGGTCTTTCAGCAAGCACTTTGACACTGACTTCTCTGTTACTGCTGTCGTACCCGGTTTTCACCTAAACAGATATTCTTGGAAAACCACGTAAACAGTTGTGGGGATCTAAACTGTCCTTGGAAGCCCTAGAAAAAAGCAACGGCGGAGAGCGAGAAGGACGGCGAAACAGCGAAGCGAGCGAGACAGCGAAAAAACAGTGAAGCGGCGAAACGAATGCCAAACCGGAGTTTGTTTTGAGATTTCTTGTTTTGTGCTGCGAGAATTTAAATTTTGTGCTGCCATTACACGTGTCCAAATTGATTCGCCTAATTGAACAAACTTATATTTTCAAGCAAAAGAATTGAATTTTCCTTCTTATTTTTAATCAGCAATTACTCAGTCGCCAACCCAATCTCGGCGATGCTTACGCGGACAAAAGACGGATCGCAGCTGTCGGGCGCGTGCAAAAGGTGGAGAGAGAGGGTGCCAGGTCGGTGAAAGTAAAGTTTTCGTATTCCGGCAAGTTGACAGAGCCGAGTGAAAGGTACCTGCTAATTAATACTTTTATTCAACTTCTATCGTGAAAGCCGCGGCTCTACGATAAACCGCTGCCAGACACACACGCTCGTATGCACGGTGTTCGCCTGCGTAAACGCTATCGGAATGGTGAAAAGATGAAAGCTGTCCTTACCGCAATGCAACGACCGCAAAACGTTTTTAATGGTGTTGCGTAATGTCGTGGTACGACGCCGGTATTAGTGGTTCTTACGTGCATATCTTAAAAGTCCTGCACCTGTAACGCGCGACGCCACAGGAACCGTATTAAGCGGTCGTTATCTTTTCAAATCGCTCGCCCGGGGAACATTCTTCCGCCGCGTACTTAACCTTTTACCATGTAGCGTTGCGGGGTCAAGCGATGTTTAACGAATATAAGTATCGCTCGTAATCAAATAAGTATTATATCACTATCCAAGTATTTTCAAATGAAATTATCACAGTCAACAGAATTATAATAGCATTATTCGAGTAACATTTCAAATTAATTTTTCGAATAAAGTTTTGTTCCAAATAAATGATTCTTAAACTTTAAATAAAATTCTTCTGTACACAAGATACTTTTACTCTGCTTTCGTTTACGTTTGCACTGTTATGCGATTCAACTGAATCAGTTTGGTAAAAATTAGAATTGAATTTAATTTAGAATTAAAAGAACAAGAATCAATTATTTTCTGTAATAAGGAAATGACGAATTTTTGTTATTTAGCGATTGTTTGCGAAACGACTTTTCGTCACGCGGACGAACACGTGTTAAGATCGTAGAGGTGAAAAACACAGGTGGTAGTTCTTCGTCTCTTTATTTCGCATGTATGAAATACGAGGACACATTAGCGCGGTTCGAAGGTGAGCCATCTCAGTACATGGAGCCCTTGTCCTCGGGTAGCAAGAAGTAGATCGTCACGTCTCCCTGGGTGGTTTTCACTGTCTCCTGGTGCTTGATCAACCACACGGCAGCCATGCCGTACATCAACGTGGGTATACCTGATGGGACAAATATGGAATACAAATTGACGAATGATCAATTACCGTGGCGACGTTGGTTTAATCACGGATGGGAAAAGCGTCAATGAAAGGAGACACGTTGATCGCAGAAGGACAATGATATCACGACGGGCGCTCTCTCCCCGTTGGTTCCAGACGAGCAGCGGGGGGAACACGAGATCACGTACCAAGGTTCAGGATCTTGATCGCCTTGAAAAATTTGTCCTCGTCCCCGAGGTCCTGCCGCGGCCTCTTGGTGCAGTGATATTTAATGTATGGAAAACAGCCGGTTCTAAGCACGTGGTAATTGCTGCTGCCTACAGGCCAATTGAAGTGCGACATGCCCCTCTGATCGTTGACGATGTCCGCGTACTTCACGAAGTACGACGTCCACGGTGGCTCGTTCGTTTGCCGCAGATAGCTCGTTAAGACCTGTTTGTACCGTAATGACACCGTAGTCACTTTGTATATCCACCTCGTCCATCTGCCGCAAGATGAATCCGTCTCTTTCGTCGATCGTTCGCGGCCGTGGCAAGGGGGTGTCCTATTCGCTACCGTTAGCTAAGGTGCAGAGACGCTCTATCGACGTTCGCTTATGCCGATTTAATTGAAACGTTATTTCATTTGAGGTAGCCGGCAAAAAGAACAGCTGCGATTGGCTCTCGGTGGATCTTCCACAAGCCGCATTCCGCGAGCCAATGGCACCGAAGGAATCCAATCGATGAGAGAGACGCGGTAATTCTCACGGTCATAGATTGTGATCGCGACTTTATGGGGACATAAATGCTTCGAAATGTGTGGCGATTCGCGGAGTGGCGACACAGAAATTGTCCCTAATTTCTGAACCAATTAATTTTCGATCTTTACACCGTGATACTTTTTGAAGGAGAATGCAAAGATACACCGATTGACGCATTAAAAGTGTATATAAAAGTGAATATTTGATGGTATACCACGTAAAAATCCGTACACAACTTGCCTCCGATGCCGGCGGTTTTGACTTCTTAGAGAACATCCTTGTCCAGATGCCATTTTGACGAACAAGCGTGCTCCGGAGGGTCAGTATCATTAGGGTCATTCGACCGATGGATTATCAACGGGCTCTAATCAACCAAATCTTCGAAGCGAGTCATGGTTGTGCCTGAAAATGTGTGCAACTTAATATTAATAATTATTATTATAACAGTAATAATTATAATTAATTTTGCTTCCCGTAATGTAATCACGATTTTAGAAAAATACTTTTAAGCTGTTTACACAATGAACGCTAATGCTTCAACACGGAGGAAATGAAGTCCCGTACAAATTATGGTAATGACGTTATAATGGTGAAATATTACGCGGTGGACGCTCGAACCGCGATTGTTCGAACCGCTCGCGGTCCACACGGGACCCTCGCGGCGGTTTTTAAACCGCCTTTCTAAAATAAACCGGTGGAGAGCGCTGCACAAAATGCCAAGGTTAACGAGAGCGTCAATTCGACCGGGGTAACGGAAAATCATTTAAGCAGGTTTTGTCGCGCTCGCTAACCATGAAAAGACTGTGAATTGTAGTCTGATTGTAGTCGCACGGATCTGGCATCGAGCGATTGATTGGCCACTTTATCATCGGGAATTAGCGAACCGTTTTATTTCATAACCTTCACCGCGTAACTTGGAATAGAAATTGTTCTGCAGTTACTTTATCGGTCTACAAAGTTCTACGTTTTATTTTAAAGAAGTAATTTTGAAAAGTGAAAAATTATTAACTTTGATTTTCAAAGAAATATTTAAAACAATAGTCTGAAATAAATGACTTTAAAATCATATCCATATAAGTTAGACTTGCTCGACAATTCGTTTACCAAGTTTTAAAACACCTAATGCTAATATAATCATTTTTTTTTGTCATTTAAAACAATACCCAACATTATACAAATAATATTACTCATCTTAAAATCTGGGAAAGCTACTGTTATATATCTAACCGGAAGTCATACAGTTGTAGCAATACGTCCTCTACTTCCACGCCTTTTTATTTAGATCTATTTCAATCACTATTATTAATGTATAGCATTGTATATATAATGTATAATAATTATATTTATTTTGTAGCTGTACAAAGAATTTATCGTACCGATGACGAAATAGTTTGACGCGCGTGATTTACCCGAGAAATTAAAATCGATAGAGTTTACTGTGTTCTCTTTTCCACAGTGATGCAGTCCCGCTAGCGCTCTATCGGTTCCACGGAGTCTGCGCTGTTACTCACTTTGCGTCACATGCGCAGATCGCCTGGCTTCCGACGAATTTCACGCGACGCGACCGTCCAATGTCGATTCTTCCTTAAGACGCGCTTATCGTTCGCACGTTCTCCCGTTCGAGACACTTTACGCAGCTTCGATCCTATTTATAGTTACCATTCGAGCGAATAATACACATTTATCTCGTCACGCGTATATTATGAAACTCGCGTGATCGAGAGGTTAGCGACACCCACTGGGTCACGATATATACCAAACACGTTCCGGCGCTACCGTCGAATCCGGTCAACTTCCGGAGCGGTCCTTTTAAATTCTTTCTTAATCCTTCACATTTTAAAGATGCTATAAAATACGATTGAGAGGTTAGGTTGCCTTAAATATATTTTATACAATACTAGCAAACCTGGCGAACTCCGTTTCGCCACCAGATGGCTTCGTTTTTTGTAATATTTAGTTTGGGGATTAAAAGATGAAGAAAAGTTATTTTTTTTGTTTTATAAACCATATTGGTTTGTAGTACATGCTATGTATCAGAGATGGCGCTGTATGTGAAAAATGATTTTCCCTGTTTTCCTGCTTTTCTGTTGAAATTTTTCCAGAATTTTGGTTGCTATAAACCTCGCGAAGTCCGAGACCTTTCCAACGAATGCAAAACCGTGGAAATCGGTTCGTGCGTTCTGGAGTTATAGCGTCAGGAAGGAAAACCCAACTTATTTTTATATAATAGATTTAGCGGACAAAAGAATCATTTTTACGATAAATATAGGTCTGCAATGCTAGGAAATAGTAATTATAATGGCAATGTATTTTAAAATAATTCCTCTTTATTTTTCTGTGCCAGTTATTTCATATTTCTAAAAGAGGTTACGCCAAAACGGAAATATTAAAATTAAGCACTATTTGAAAGGTATTAAATCAGAGAGTGTATCCGAAAAATTCAGAAGGTAAATTCCAGCGGACGTTAATCTTTAGAATTTTCTGAAGCTTTACGATATAATATATATTTCTTTAATTTATCTTTTTATTTAAAAAGTTCTGTATATATTGGTAATGAAACTAACTATTTTTTTAGTATGTAATTTTGTTCATCGTTCTCTACTTTTCCCTTTTACTGCATTTTATATGCTAATTCTTTCTCGCTCACGCCCAACATATTGTCATTGTTCGAACTAGCCGACAGATGTTATCGCTTTCTACACTTCCTCGGCGATATTGGGACGGAGAGCACGTGTCAGTATAGGGACCCGTTAAACCTGACGATGTAACGGAATCGATATCGCATTTGTGGTACCGCACGCGTTTGATTCAACGTCGTTCTCGGTGATTCGTTTACGGTAATGAAGCTGCTATTGCGTTTACTATGAATCTGCATATATCACGCGTCAACGTGTATACATAAAGAACGCGAAGCTCATCGGACGCTCTGAAGCTTAAATAATTTTTTTAATTTTTTAAAAGCTTCTGTTATTTTATATCTTTAGAAATAGAAAGAAATAGGAAATGTAATATTTTGACTAATTATATCGTCTATTGTAATGCACAATTAAATTAATGTACAATTTAAATTTTATAATTTAATGTATATTCTGTCGTTACATGGAACTGTGAACATATATTACGCGTACATAAATTGTAGATCGTGCTGTTGCAACAGCAAAAGAGAAAAAGACAAAATCCTTGTACCATTTAGACTGACGAATCGTGGTTTTTGATGATGATAACTTTGACGCGCAAGGCGTAGAAAATAACAGAGAATTATGAGAGCGGATATAATGTGCTGCTGACAACAGTTACGAAGACAGTGTCTAATTTAGACAGGCCATTTTGTAATATACTTACAAGTAGTTACAAGCGCTCAAACTAAAAATCACACAAGCGGAACGTGTTCCTTATAATTTATCACACGCTGAAACGCTATCATTTATTGCTTAAACGCCATCATTTATTACTTACAACCATTTTTTTATCCATTATTAATATCAAACTTCGAGTTTATTTTTCACGAAGAAAATTTTCCTATTCAAACTTTTATTGGTTTCTAATGTATAAAACAGATAAATTATCATCGATGTTGCAATTCACGTAATTAATACTTCTAAAATAACACAGTAAATCTGAACCTAACTTGCAAAAAAATAACATGGACGATATCAATTTTCTTATCCCAAACTATGTTACTTAAAAAACCATTGAATCGAAGGAATTTAAAAAATAGAACGATGCGTTAAAAAATAGCTTAATCGTTTCTTAATTCTCTGTTTCAGGTAAGTTCGATCAAGTTCTCTCATATCCCAGTAGAGCAAGTAACGATTCTTCGATCTGTACATCGCAGCTTTAGTTTTCTTCTTTATTCTAGTAGTTTTTAAAATGTGTTTGTAAAATGTGGCCTTTAAAATTTGGTACATTGAATTATTGTTGACCGACGGTATGTCACCCGGATGATGTTCTCAGTAGAAAGCGTCGTAGAAGACATAACCTAACATCGTGTCATTATAGGAGGCATTTGGAGTGTTTTGAAGCATCCGATCTTTCGCGACAAAAATACATCGGCCAGGATTCCGGTCATCGTTTAATTTCACGCGACTGGCAGGGTAGAACCACTAGAATTCGCGTAGGGTTACCACACCCAAGATCGTTTACACGTATAACGTATCCACGTCGGCCGCGGCGCGTTATAAATTGCCCCGATTTTTCCGAAAGGTGCGGCTCTCGAGTTACATTTATTTACATAACTACGACCACGTTCGTTTTCCTGCATTAACGAACACTGGTCCGGGTCGGTTAGCCCGGCAGGCCATAACATTATCAGCGGGAACAAGAGGAATGACACGATTCCTACGCTCGAGGACACACACCGTGGAAGCATCGCTGTCATATTGGATTACGTTGACGTGCTAATTCGGCTCGGGGTACAGGAAACGCTTATCTCACGCCGCAGGTAGACCGGCTCTTCCTAATGGACCGGGTCCATGGAAAATTGATACTTTTTTTGCCAGCGTACCGCGTTTATTAATCCCAGAGGATCGGCCGGCTATGTGCATAGAGAAATATACACATACAGCTAAGAACATACAACTGTAACAGTTGTATACAGCTGAGAACTGCGTACAAATAAGAGGCGTGTCTAACGTGTCTAAACCTATCCGAGACGTGTATAAAGTAACGAGACTGCCGTTGTATAATATATACAATTAACCCTTTCTCGAATCGACTACCTCGAACCTATTTATTCGCAAAATAGCGAGTCGTGTTTCGAGCGAACTATTGAAATGCAGTCGCCGCGGAATGTATCGCCATATTTACGAAATAAATACCTTTATAGTTTTTCAGAGGTTATGTCAGGTTATTTAGTTCGATCGGTGACGAGAGGAAAAGATTTTGGGAACAAAAACATGAATCTTCTTTCAATTTTTCTATTCGAATCTATGGTTTTCTAAAAAATTATTTTCGGTTATATACTAAATATATTATGACATAACCTGACGAACGGCCAAGGATACGCTTGTGACGAGAGTCGCCCGACAATATCGCGGAAACACGATCCCGCCGTGGACCTTGTTTCTGGAACACACTCTATCCGAACGTATTTATGCCCATCTCTATAAATACATTCTTATGCGGTATGCGATCCTCGCTGTTTGTCTAAGGTCTACACCCATGTGGGTGCCCCCACACGCATCCGACACACACGCGCGTAAACACCAACGGGACAAGCTCCGTGATGCAGGCAACGCGTTACTTATTTCGATGGGGGTCTACGATTTCCACAAGATAAATGATGCAACGGCCATCTGCCTCGTCGAGTGGATTCGCTTCTTCGTTATGCGCCTCGTACCGCGCGTGCGCGCCCGCAGCAACCGCTCGCTTGCTAGCGAACCCGCGAAATCGTGGAAAATTGAAAATCCTAAGAGTTGCGCGCGGATACCGACTTAACGGGATTTGCAAAAAAGACCTTTCCCGTTGCGTACGGTTCGCGTGATTGCCTCTTTTATTCACGTTCGCTCGGCGAAGTGTAGCGGAACTGATGCTCATGTTCCTCCTTTGGGTTTGAATATTTTTTTTTTATAGTCCTCGGCTTTTTTTGTTGGACCTCGCTTGATCGGAGATTCAATGAAGTTTTCTATGTAGGATAGGATCACTTTTATTGTAGGTTTAGATACCTTCAATATTTCTTCCGATTTGACAATTTGATAATTTGATCACTTTGTTCAACATACTCAAAGCTCAATTTTCATAGTAATAAAGTTTATTAGAATTTCCAAGACGCGATAAGGTTATAAAAGACATTATGAAAAATCCTTTTTATTTCCCTTCCAATTTCGCAAGAATTTTGTTAACTCCGGTATCCAAGAATTCGTTTAGATAATTTGGTCTCTCGCTGACCGGATAACAGCAGTCTTCCCTCGATATCTTTGCGGTGTCGCGGACCAGCGCGGTTCGTGGTTAGACACGGACGCAGTCGAAGAGAAATTGTAGATTCGGTTTCTGTCTTACGACCCGGTCTTCTTCCCTCTCGTTCCTCGAACCCGTTCCTTTTTTCCCTTCTTCTTTCGTTTCATTTCAGGCGGGAACGGGACCGAAGGTAGCGACAGCAACCACTGCAGATAGGCTCTGTGTACCGTTTCTTAAGTATTACCTTTCTCCAATCTTAGCCGGCAGGTTCTCTCACGGCTAGCCCCGCCGATGACTCGTTATCTTCCGGTTCGATGGACCGAGATATTTCGTCGATCGGCGATCTCGAAAATATCGGATTTTATGGTTCGCAGAGTAGTTTTATCTTCGCGTGTCGCGCTGGAGTTAATGCTGCTGTTTTCATCTACACGTCGTGGTTATAGGTCGTCGATTCTTATTAGTAGACTGCGGATTTTATACATGTGTAGGGATTTACCGCGTGCTTGCGAACGTTCTGAAGGACGTTATTTCAGTAATGTAAAACGCATGTCTAAATAGTCTTTTCCATTTCATTCTTTATTTTCGTATATGCCAAACTATGGTAGAAATATTTTCAGGGTTTCTGAAAGGAAGCACTATATTATCATACACATTTTTACAACGAATAAAAGTATCTTATTTTTTCAAAATACATTCTTTCGAACAACTGAAATATTTTACTTTTAATTGCACGATCTAAAACAAAACATCTATTTACTACTTCCCATTTGAAACGTTATTTTGACCCAGATCAATTGACGCAGACAATTTTTATTTTGCATAAAAATCCTCTCTCTCTCCTTCATTTGCTTTATTGTTCAATGGAAGCAATCACGGAAGTTTCTCATCCATCAATAATACCTTCAACGTCACCGAAGCAAATAATGTGCGTAAGTGGTGGACAAATTTATTGTACAATAAACAGAGATCTAATCTGCAGCATATAATACAGCAAACACGATAAATTCTTAAACCGTGGCACGTCCGATTGATCCGCGGCTGAATGATCAGCGAGAATAAATAATGGGACATAAATAGCGTAATCAGTCTAGAGACGTATATAATAGCGTTGCCCAAGGCGCGCGCGGCTTACTATTTAATGCATATTGTTCTCGTAGTCTCCTGATACTGTGACAGCTAGATCGGAAAGCAATTTCCTTGGAACGCGTGCTCTCTCTCTCGTCATTATCCGCGAGCAAGAGGGGGGTGGTTTAATCGCTTTGAATCGACAATGCTGTAAATGCCGCTAGATCCGGCCAATTATACAGCTCCGCGTTAGAGTCTCTATTTCTATCTACCCCTGCGTTTCTACAGGTGCAAACGCCGCGAGCTTCGAAAGCTGTAAGCGAGGACCGGCTGGAATTCGCGTCGTATACAGTGGGTCAAGAAAGTATTGGCAGTTTCCTTTGAATATCTTTAAACTATATAGTAGCTATTGACATTAACTATGTTTATTAGTGTCTCTTGACGCACATAACTAGTATGTTTACCGAGAAGTCTCAGTTATTTGTTATAAGGAAATAAAGTCAAGAAAACGATAAATCCAGAGTCAAAAGAGTATTGTTACCGATATCCAAATGATTTTCTATTCTTTTTTAAAATTAAAATATACAAATACAATGTTAAAAGAATGTCGCACACATTTGTTAGTCGAGCAAGGGAAAATTGTATAACCCTGCGAAAATATTTGGCGGTTCGCGGGAATCTTTGATAAGGATTTCAGAATTGATCAAACGCGTTCATCTCCTCAAAGTAATGCCACGAATTGGATTACGCGAAACGTTTTCAATCCTCTCCGAGAGCTTTATTTTACATGTTCGCGATAATACCTTTCCCTCATTGTACCCCGTTGATCCGGCATTTTTCTCGACTTTTAATTAAAAAAATCTTCAAAAGACTCTGGTCATTCCGTGGAATACTCTGTCGGAAAGCCTACGCCCCGGAGAATTGTAAACCACCAATTTCGCTATTACATTCGTTTCAACGTTTTCTACGGAGTGATAATTACACGTTCTTTGTTCTTCTTTCTGTCGCGCCTCGCGAACGCCCGACGGAATTTAATTTAGGAGACCGTGTCGCTGTTCTACAGGCGTCGCGCACACACCCCCTTTACAAGCACGCCCTACAAAACGCATATTACGTTCCTAAAATATTTATGACATTACGCGATTCGTGGCCATATTTCACGCGCCGTTATTAATGCAAATTTTTTTGTCAATCGGTCGCAGAACTTCTATTGCAAGTTTCATATATTCGCCAAGAGATAGATTATTATTTATTAGATTATAATACACTATTGTTTATTAGATATGACTATTATTGTTATAGTAGAATGCGAGTCTTTGCGTTTAATCGCGTCAGACATAACCTGGACGAAAATGTCTTTCCTCTTTTATTAATTGCGAAAGATTAAGATAATGTAACTTAACATTCTTAAATTCTTCCAATGTATTTATAATTTGTTTTCTATTCTATTCATTCTCTATTATAAATGTGTGATATATTAGATATTGCCACAAGACTTAGGGATGTTGATTATACGCCTATTTCCACCGGAAACAATTTAACTCATACAAAAAAATGTTATTTTTTTTTTCTAGTACAGTTTTGAAATATTTTCAACGTGTACCCGCTTCGTTCGCATGCGAAATTAAATTGATTCAGTATTTTCAGGGATTTTTTCAATTAAATTCTAGGGCCGGCCGTAAAAGGTCAGCTATTATTTTACGTCTAATAAAGACTTTCCAATCTGTTGTTCGATGGCCCCGGAGCGCTGACTGTCTTTTCTCGGCGATGCGTATTACCCTGGAACGCTTCGGGGCGTTCGCCGGCGAAACGCATATATCATGGACGATGCTCTCTGTGCGCCGAAGAATGGTATACATCTCTTATCTTGTCGAGGGATCACTGTCATATAATACGAGCCTCTCTCGTCTTCGAACAGGATTTTGTCCTCGTTTCGCGCGCGCGCGCGTGGCGAGGATCGCACGTAGGCAAAATCGAACACACACCGGGTTATTACGGGGAATTCAATAGGAGATATTACCAGTTTAATTTGAATTCCGACCGCCCTTTATTCCTGTCGGACGCTGGTTTACGCGGCATTGTCCGGGGAATTTCCATACGGTTAGTGTCGGTGTTCGGCTTGACGGGAAGAAAATGTTAACCCTTTGCAATCCGCGCCATCGTGGATGTTACCTACCGGCGGTTATGAACATTTATATTATTATACAGTATACGTTGTATACGTATATATAATAATATTATAGTAATAGTACTATATAGTATAATATGGTACTATTATTATATATTTAATACTATAGTATTATATAGTTACATATATCATATATAGTGTATTATGTATTATTACTATATTAGTATTATTATATATAGTATTAGTATATATAGTATTATTAGTATATATAATAAAATTGTTTATTCCATTGACAACGATAATCCTTACAATCTATGAACTGTAATATAATATTCCTATTTTGTACGTAATTGTTTTATAAGTTACAATTCTATCATTTCTTTATTCATTCCTTCTTCATTAACTGAAAGATCACCGGCCAACAAACGAGAAATCAATTGTTTTTCGTTGTTTCAAATATTCTTATTACCATCCGCGTAGAAAGATTAATTTGCTCCCCTGTAATTATACTTTGGTCGATCTCCGATCGCCATCGTTACTCCCATCACGCCTTGAGGCTAATTAACAGTGTTAATTTTTTAGCACTGTCATTATACCTATAAACGGAATGATTTATTCTCCCGTTTTTTTCTCATTTCTCATTGTAGATGCAGGATTAGTCACCCGGCTAATTATGGTAGTTGTGTTCGAACGGAGTTGTCCTTCGGCTTGCGCGCGAGATTTCTTTCAACTTTCTAATTTCGGATGCCTAATTAAATCGAGGAATTCTCTCGAGTGTTTCGTTGTTTCGTCAACTGTTCGTCGAAGAATTACATTATCCTGCTAAACGACGATTGAATAAAAAATCGAAATTCATATACGTATAGATTACAGCATAATTGTAATATAAAATCGTCATAATGATAAAGATTAATTCCATATTGTGCAGAAATTTTTTTAAAAGAGTCTGCTCACCGACGAAACGTACTTCGAAAGAGCTCCGGAACGACTGAAACCGATGCCGTAAACGGCTAAGAAAGCCTGCATATTTATATAAACACAGCCGCTCAGAGTCAATCATAACGTAGCGCGGAAGAAACTTATGGGGACAACCTAATAAATCGGCCCCCCTCTCTAAGCAGCGGCGCATCGAAACACGAGGCACGACTCACTCCGACGACAACCGACCCCGCTCGAAATCCGGTCGAACAATTTGTTCGACAAGGAAAGGTTCCAGGGCTTTAAGATGTACGGCGGTTGGTCGTTAGCCGCTACCGCGGTCACGACTTCCGCGTTTTCAAGAGGCGAATTCGTGTTCGCTGATCGAGCGGCTTTCGCGATTCATTCAAGTCACTGGCCCCTGCGGCATCGATCTTTTCTCCTCCTCCTCTCCTCTCGTGACCATGGATAGTATAACGGTCGCCGGATGACCAAACGGAGAGGAGGAGGAGGAGGAGCACTCGCGAGGACGGTGGGCTAGTAAAATACTCTTCCCGGCGGGAGCGCAATTAAATGATCGATTTATGGTTCCCGCCAATCGTTACACACCGGATATCTGCCGCGCGCGTCGGCTCGCTTAATGACGTACCAGCGGCGCATGCTTACAAACCGAGAGCAACCACGCGTCCGGACAGCCGCCAGAGCTACGCAAGCACTCGCTGCGTGTATCAGGGGCCCTTGTAACCTACGCCGGAATCTAACGCGGATGCGTACACCTGTGCCGAACGGATCCATGGGTTTCACCGTGATACACATTTTCCTTCGGCCGATCGGTCGACGTTCTCCCAACTTGATTATGAATTGGTAGTGGTCGAGGACAAGAGTGGTGTACACTAGTGAAGTCAATTAGTTACCTGTGAGATAGAATTAGAATAATTGCCAAGAATTCAGTAATTAGAGAACGTTTTTTAAATACTTCTGATGTACCGTAAAAATTCTTGACAAGATCTATTCATTCTTGTTAGGTTATGTGAGGTTATGTCAGGTTATGTTATTTTTGTTAGAGATACATCAATCTCGCGATTTCTTATTAATTCAGACGACAGAATAGGATGTCGATTTTTAAGGTCGATATTCGACGTCTCGTTAGCGGAGAATAAAACGAAAGCTATTTGTCTCAGAAAAAGTGTAACGAAACACGTTGCAATACCATCTGAAGGCACCGCTCTGAGAATCATAAAATGTTCTGTCGGAATATTGAAGCTTGACTTAATCGAGACTTGTCCCACTCTACAAAGTGCAAATACGGAATCGATATATAAGCGACGAAATAACCAATAATAAGAATGCTTCGATATCAACAATCCTTGTACACGGTAAGATATCTTCATAAGTGGCTGATGGAACCGATTATTATAAGGCAACGAGACGCAATTTGTCCGAGTTCTCCGATCCTAATGGTAGTTTGCGCCCTACTTAAAGAGGTTCGTGTTCTCATTGATAGGATGAGACGATCGATTTATTTTAATTGCACGATTCTAAAAATATAGCTCGTTGAAAATTCTCTCGAAAGAGGATAAGCCTTTGAGTCTAGTGAAATATTGAGGTTACAATGTTTCTGAGAGAACAATACACCAAGCTTATAAGTAATAATAATAATTGCACGTAATTGAGAATATTGCTATATTAATTGCAATCTCACTTTACATTTTATAGAATTTTTTCAGATTTTTCAGATTCTTCGCGTGAAACATTGTTTGAATTCAATCAATTTCCAAGTGACAATAACCCCTCAATTTCCGAATTAATGGTATTAGATGATCCGCGTTGTGCTGTACAATTCAAACGGCATTACATTTCTGTGCATATGCATTCCGTGCGAATGCGATGCGGGCCGCATCGGCAGCCGATGTCCGGCTCTAGTACGCTAATAAGTCCTGCGGAATATATTTGCATAATAGGGAATGGTTGTGTAAACGATGCTCGCCGCAGGATCGTTTGCATGCTTGTCTAACCGTGATGAGGATAGGCGAGCAAGTAAAGGAGTAAAGTCGCGATGCTACCGCTGCTCTGGTTGTCACCGAAAAAAAAGAACCGTCGAGATAAACAGGAGACTGGTTCCGATAGTCTCAAAGGATATACGCGAGTCGTATTTCCCATGAGACACGGAGTATGGATATTGTGAAATACCGCGCAGAAAATTAGATAGCAGTTTATTGGCTATCAAACGATAAACATGTATCTCCGATTCATCGAAAAGTTCAAAGTGTTTTATAACGACGCGATCGAAAACTGAGTGAAACGAGATGCAACATCGGGATGTCGTTAATCCAGCTTGCGAACCGCGATGCGTTAGTGTTAATAATTAGATTAATAAATGAAAATTGATTTTTCAGCGTCGGAAACGCAAAGGTTTAAATACTTTTAAAAAAGTGTTAAACCGGGAATCTACTTTTTCAACCGATACGCTTTAAATGATTAAGATGAAATAATCTTAAAATAGAAGTCATAAATTAGTCTGTCGGATTTTTAATTAATAGTATCCAGATTTTGTACGAATTTGTTACATGAAATGTTGGAAAGTAGGATCGTCGTTTATACGGTAAAAATGTTCGTTTTGAAACATTTCGCCGAAGTCGACGTGAATTGTCTTAATTAGACTAGGTTTGAATATCCTTATTACCAATTGTAATGGATCCCTATATTCCTGTCTATTCAAACTGATTCCGTCCTTTTACCGGCGGTCGCGACGTAAAAGGATTAAAAAGTTGAAAGGGAATTACTTGTAAGAGTTTCGAAACGTTCGCCGAATAAAACCCGAGCTAATTTCACTGCTACATTTATATAATTAAAATATTTTATTTATACATAATTGAGATATTTTCCTATACATATGTCTATGCAATTAATATATTTTATTTCTGCGTACTCGATATATTTTCCTATGCATACATCTGTATAATTAATAGTACATATTTTGCTTTTATATAAACGTAATTAATGCAAATAACTTGATGGTGATTCACCGTGAAAATGATTAGACTGCAGGAAGTTAATATTCAAAATAACAGTCAACATCTTTCGCATACCGTTGCTGATTCAGTGATCCCGAAGAATGCAATAAGCACGCCGAATATGCCAAGGAAAATATTTGCGCCACGTGTGCGCGCGCGACGGAACACAGGTATTTCCCCGAAAACGAAAAAATACAGAAGCTCTGAGAATTTCTCAGGAAGGCTGGCGACGCGCCGGTTCGCGAAGCAATTTATTCAAATTGAAAAAGCTCGGAGAAAGATTTTAGAACAAACGGTTAAATATTGCTGGGAATCGATTTAAGTAGGAACTCGATTAAATATGAAACATGCTCAATCGATTGAACGTTTTAATTATTATTCGTACCGGCACAAATAAGTAATTATACTTGGAGAATTGTAAACAAATTTCTTAGTCATTTTTATCCGATATAAGTTACTGAAAATATTTGTACAACCATAAACGACAGTCGCAAGAGTGGACATAATTTCAGACGACGTTATACTCAAAATATACAATCAAAGATGCAATCAAATAGTAAACGAAACAGTGAAAAAATGACAAAATTAAACGCTGGTTCGGCAGTCGAAGAGTAATCTAAAAGCATTGTTAAAATTCCCTGCGTTCACACTGGACGTGTTTAAAATAAGAAAAAAATTATACTGAATTCTTATACCTTGCAATTAACGAAGACAATTTTCATCTCGCATAAAGAGCAGCGATCTAGCCAATAAAGTCCGCAGCGCAGACGCGAGTAGTCAACTAGAAATACAGAAGAACTTTTCGATGAATTTCTGTGGCCGCTCAGGTTATGTCAACTTGGACTTCCGGTGACGTCGCGAGATGCCGCGTCGAGGTGCACCGTTTCACGTAAGAGACCGTAAAACGCGTCGCGGTGCACACGTACGCGGCGCGCCTTTATTTACCGTGGACGCGAACGATTCAATCGGTGTAAAATGGACGGCCGCCAGTCAGCCGAGTATAATTGGTATCGCCGAGAGGACCGGGGAGTGGGGGGGGATCTCGTCGCGGCGTGCGCAGCCTCGGCAGTTCGAAGCCCGTACGATTAATTACGGAGCATCTCGGCGCGCTTTCGATACGTCGAAACGGTCGGCCTTTTGCGGCATGTGCGCCACCGGGCGATTACCTGTACCGCCGGTGTGTCGCATACGCTGACACACGCTGGCCTGAGACACACCGGCGCGTCCCCCTGAGAGAGACCAGACGAGCCATCGGCCGTCAGGAAAATGGTAGGGGCCTCTCTCCGACTCCTCGGACGCGCGCGCGACGACCCACCTTTCCATTTTCTTTAAAGAACACCGTTGCACGTTCTTCGGGCTCTCGCATGGCCGGGGCACAAACCAGTTCTAAGCGCATGCACGCGATACCCAGTCGTCGAACGCGCGAGACGTCTCGTGTGTGCCGTCCTCTATGCTCGCCACGGCTGCGTTCGAGGCTCTGCGCCCCGCGTGTGCAGCTTCTTTTTACTCCTTACTCGGGGAAACCTTAACTCGACGCTGACGGATACGCTCGCGGAGACCGAGTGGCGTTTGAATTTTAAGCGACCGCTATTTTTCCAGGGATACGCCAGTATGAAACGCGAGATGCGAGTGTGCCAACCGGTTTGCCCAGGCCGCTGTCCCCGATGCGCGGCATCAGTGTTTTCGAGATTTCGAGACGCGCCTGGTATCGCGCTATGGCAATGATGGAAATTACTAGTAATAAATTATTAAATATGGATGTTATTCTGTTCCTTAAAATTAGAATAAAATTCTAAACCCTTGTTATTAATATTTAAGCATTCTAGTAAATTCAGGCACGGAATAAACATTAATGTTCTCTCCGTTCTAACAAATTATATTTATTGAAAAATTCCTAATCGCAGTGACTGTGAAGAAAATGGTACGGCAAGGGGTTAAACAACTTCAGCCGGCAAACGAAGCGACCGATTTACCAGCGAAATAAACCCGTATATGCCGCCCGTATTGTCTCAGGTAATTCTCACGGAATTGCGCGACTGACCCGGCCCCGCGATTTGCATTTAAACCTGTGTGACGAAACTCGCGGTAATGAGACCACAATATCACGGGTTGTTTACCGTGCGGCGCGTCATCTAGTAATCTGCGCGGGCGGGATGCACAATGCCGTTCTTGTTATCACAGCCCAGCCGCTGTAAGCTTAATCACTACGCAGGCGATGTTAGGTAAACTGACTTCCAGCTGCAACTGTCGCTCGCGCCCCGATCCCGCCGAGACGTTCCAATTATGTGAAACGCGACGATGCAATTTTCAAATTGTAAATAATCGTTCGATGCACCTAAACACATTTATATTTATCCAATGCAATACTGAATTCATGAAAGTTGCACAACTTGTATATTTCCTTTACTTTTTCCCACAAATCGCAACGATATTATTTCATGAAAAAATGAATAAATATTTAATATAAGAAAAATATCGACGGATTTCGAGGATGAAGTTTCGCCGTTCTATTTAAAGAGAAATCGATATTCACGAATAAAGAACGAATCCGCTGTTTGTACAGTAAGCAATAACATCCGCCTCGATCGATTCTACGCAACTTTGTTTGGTTAGCGTTTTTCATTCGCGTTGTTCGTACACAATAAAGTCTGCAAGTCTCACGGCCGAAGAATTCACGGAATTCACGACGAGCAAACGTCGCGACGTTCACAAAGTATTCTCGCAGAAAAAAGGGGATTCGGTTTTCATTTTGTCAACCGCGAAACCGCACGTTGCAAACGTTCCTTCGACGCAACTCCCCCCCCCCCCCCCCATTGTGATCCCCGTCAAATGATCCGCGTTTCCACGAACGTAAAGTTTTACGCGCCGTTTCGTAAGCGATCATTGATTCGTTTTGCGGTTCATAGGATGGTCGCCGTCCGCTAATGGTCACATGAAATTGTGGTCTCCCTTTCAACAATGCCGTTGTAAAATACAACCGTCCAATAGTGAATTGCTGTTCTATTGTTCAATTCCGCGATATACGCGCACCACGGACACCTAATAATATTTATCATTCGACGCGCGAGCATAATAACTGGACCGCATCTTTTATGCATTCTTAGCGAAAAATGAGTGGGCAGAAAACAATCGTTTGAACGTTTGAAAAATATTTCAAGGAAACTGTCCTATTAGTTTTGTTATATTACTATTATTGAATAGAGATATTATACGTATACAGTCGCTTCCATAAGTATTCGTACTCTCGTTGCTTATAAGAGAAATCTGTTGAAATCAAGGGATGCATATAAAATTTTGCAATAAAATTTTTGTTTTAATAATTTAATTTAATCATGTTTCCGTGGAGCAATTTGGACTTCAGGTAGCTTAAATTGAAGCTGAAAGTGTCTACTTTACGATTCCGGAAGGTACATTACTCGTAAAACGACCTGGGATTTTTTTTATGATTTTTTGAATCAAATAATCGGGGGTATTAGGCCGTCTGGGGCTCATTTTTCGACTTTGGGCGAGTTTTCAATCACTTTCCCGTGGAGCAATTCGGACTTCAGGGTGCTTAAATTGAAGCTGAAAGTGTCTACTTTACGATTCCGGAAGGTACATTTCCATGGCATGACCTGGGATTTTTTTATGAATTTTTTAATCAACTTTTCGGAATCAGGTAGCATACACATGTTTTTTAGCACATGCGAACGTAGACGACAGTTGTCGCGGAATCATTGAGATTCCAGGATGGATTGCTCATCCTCATTGACGGACTTTTAGTCACCCGGATGCGTCGTAAGTTCCATAGAAATGACGAAGAGCAGAGCCTCGCCGAACGGTGTTCCTTTCATCTCATTCCGGCGAGCAGGTTTCCCTGAATGCGTCAGATCTATTCAAAACTTTGCGCTCTGGCATCGCTGTAGCATACTTGTTAATACAGATTCCAAGAAATATATATCGCGACTTTCGTACGAGCCCCAGGTGTTGCGAGAGTTACAGGGTGATCCACACGAATCGCGAACTTTCGTTTGCATACCAACGGCGCAAAGGAGACTAAGGAAAACAGCTCATGCAGGTATGATTATGGAGGAAATTGTTGTTCGTCCCTGCGCGTTTCAACGTACGGTGAATCCTCTCCAATTGTCCCTCGGATTGCAAAGAAAACTGGACTGAAATATGGAAAGACGAGGTACGATTATTCGAGCCTCGCAGCCCGTTTTTAACACGTTAGAAACAGATTAAAAAACGAATTAAAAACAAATTAAATTACGAATCGCTACATAACGGATAAATATTGTTTTGAAACACGGAACGTTAAAAAAATCGTGGAAGAATTGCTACCGACGAAATGTTTCCCGATAAATAAAGTTGAGCACATTGAATACGCAGGCGTGTATTCCTGTACGAAAAACGTCAAGGTTAATCGAAAAACCAGTTCTACACGTGTCTCAATATCCTCGACAGTTATTCATCTAAACAGAATTCGAAAACTCTTGCTGCAATGTATCTTATTAACAGCTCCGGGGACTTTTAACGTTCCCTCGCGGAGGTAAGATTTCAGTGAAGCAAACGCGCGCCCGGAGAAATTACACGAGCGTAGAAAAAGTCAAATAGAAATGCGAATATAGCAGCGTTCGAACGGTAGCGGAAACTAGAACCAGTCTTCGAGAGTTTCAATATATACGTTGTAGGCGGTCAACGGTTGCTTAACTCGCATAACAGGTGTGTTCCACAAATGTCGAGCAGCCGTGGCCCCGCGTGTGCGAGCATAGGATATATGTATGTGTGCGTGTGTGTGTGTGTAGCTCTCGGCTGCCTACGCGCGATTAGCATGGAAAGGAATATATCAAGAAAGGTATCGTTTTCCGTGATACGTTTATTAGATCTGTCGCGGTCCCCGTTTCTATTTTTGGTTTCGTTTATACGAACAAAGGAGCAACTGCGCCGCGCACGACTGCAAATTAAAAAGAAACTGCAAAAGATGCTGGTAAATTATTAAGCACCGAATTTTTTATTTCATTTCGTTTGCTTTAGAATGTTTTCGTTTTAGCTTCTTTCTCGAGAATAATTGGCGCTGAATAAAAGACGTTTACGCGTCTAAAAGTTAATGCGTCTTTTATTAGAAGATAAACGAAATAAAAGAGTAAAATTGTGATTATAGTAATTATTGCTCAAGATGAATACAATTCGATTTGTAGGCAAGAACAGTTTGGTGGAAAATATTACTTCGTATCTCGTATTTACATGGAAATATTTATCGATGTCTAAATAATTTTCGAAGCGAATTCACCTGGAAATTTTCACGAGCCGAAATTCTCTCAGCGGTTCCCCAGCTCTTTTTGTTTAAAAGGTGGACGCGTCGGATTGAACGGTAACTCCGGTCACCGAGTTCCGAACAATTTCGAACAACTTCGAATGGTCTCGCGGCGTTTAAACGCAACTTCTATTCGGACGCGGTTCCGATTGCTACGTAGCCAAGCGAAACCACGCGAGCTCGAAGAGATGAATGAGACGATGAAAACGGGGCTAATGGCAGCGATCGCTCATGAAGCTTACGTTAATTACGGAAATTGCTGTATGATAGAGGTGAACACGATCGAGCGGGAAAGGTCGCGGAATCCAAGCTCGGCTTTCCAGGTTAGCCGGGGGCCTCCTCTCCACTTACCTGGTACGATTTCACTGCTCTTAATAAGGAACTTCGTGGCTGCACGCTATTTTCTGGTACACGTATCATTTTTCATTGTGTGCTCGAAATAAGAGCGTGACTCTTTCATACCGTTTTCGTGATCGATTACTTTCTCGATAGGATTGGTAACGCGATGCAATCGAGGACATTTCCACTGTTTTCGTTGCAAGAATTAATGCGAAGAGCCTGGGATTTTTTTTTATCGTGGAGCAATTTTAATTCTAAATAGCTTAAATTGAAGCTGAAAGTATCTACTTTACGACGCCGCAAGCTACATTCCCGTAAAACGGCCTGGGATTTTTTTATGAATTTTTTAATCAACTTTTCGACGGAATCAGGCAGTCTGGAACTCATTTTGAAAGATTAAGTGAATTTTTCATCATGTTCCCGTGGAGCAATATTGATTCTAAATAGCTTAAATTGAAGCTGAAAGTGTCTATTTTAAGACCCCGGAATGCACATTCGTGTGGAAAGGCCTGGGATTTTTTTATGATTTTTTAAATGAACTTTTCGAGGCGATCAGGTGGCCAGGAGCTCATTCTGAGAGGTTAGGCGAGTTTTTCATCAGGTTCCCGTGGAGCAATTTTGACTTTAAATAGCTCAAATTGAAGCTGAAAGTGTCTACTTTAAGACCCCGTAACGTACATTCCCATGGAATGGTCTGGGATTTTTTTATGAATTTTTAAATCAACTTTTCGACAAAAACGAGGACATTTTCACAGTTTTCGTTGTTAGAATTGTTGTGAAGAGAATGGAAACTCTTCAGGATCAGAAAAATACGTTTTTTTCTGCTACAAAACGCGTTTAAGTGAAAACGTCAAATTAGTTTATCAAACATTTGACAAATTATAAAGACTTGCTCGCCGACTATTTAAAAATTTCTTGGTGGAAAAACTAAAACTAAAACAACCGCACGGGTAAGCAAAACCTTGCATTCCATGTTTCCCCGTGTCACCTTCTTTCAATCAGCGAATTCAAGAAACCGTGCGTAGTCGCTATGTCGGCGCAATCGAGGATGGAGCGATTCCTCGTGCAGAGGTTGATCAGAAACATGAAACGGAGTTTTCTCTCTATATATACGCACGTTCGTTTCGCTTTCTAGAAAATTGAATTCCGCGGATGCAACTTCGCCGACGTTACTCAGTATCCTATTTGCTGTACACAATAATACAATAATAGTGTAGCCTGTGCCTCGTGTCTACGGCTCATATTTTTCACGCTGCATTCCTTGAAAAGTAGACGCCGCGGTACGAAAGATTTCGATATTTTCTATTCACTTTTTCCTTTTCATATAAAAACCGTGGAGATTCAGTTTCGAAAATCATGATTGCAACCGAAACTACTAAATCGCTGTAGCGCTGAAAAAAATCACTTGTATCATGATTTTAAAATTAGAATTTTAAATTAAGGAAAATTCGCTTTTAGGTGCCAAAAAATGATTTTTTTTCTCTAAATGCTATTTCACATTACGTAATATATCAACCAGGTAATAATATAAATAAATAAATATTCGACTAGAAAGTATTTCGTTCGGATTTATCAAGGATAAATTATTTATTCGATCGTAATTCGAATAATTCTAAACTCTGTCTAAAAACGAGCTACTTGAACCGTAGTTCAAGGATCAAATATCAATGGAACAAAATCTATAGAGTCTAAACGAGTCGGAGTAGATCTGTATCAATTGCGCGTACAGTTACGCTCTTAATTTCGTAATCAACACCGACAACGTGCATTCCGCGAAGAAGGCGTCCCCGACGGCACTCGCAAGAAGTGTAGAGTCCTTAATTGCAGGTCTCTGATACTCATAACAGTATCGTTCATTAAGCGACAAAGAAATCGTCGCCGGCTGGAAAAGCATTCTTACCCTCGCCAATCAAGATAGACGGAGCAGTTCCGGTAGCAAACGCCGGTATGCGCGGCTAACGAGCGCGTGTGCCGGTTGTCCCGTAACCGTCGCGGCGACACGCTTTGCACCTGCCTGAATTGAGCAACCGCGGCGCGTCGCCCACAGTTCATTCACTATTAGCATTCGAAGTTCATTGCGATCCCCGGTGGTATCTCATTCAGGAATCGTTTCCGCGACGCGGCCGGCCAAGGACGACGGTCGCGCGCGCTAGCTCTCTCGGCCCGGCAGACACGCGGAAGAAGAGCCGGGCCGCGCGCGCGGATTCCCACCGATCACCGGAGCCCCGATCGTAACTTACAACATAGTTAGACTATTTCCTCGAGGTGCACGAAACGCCGGGGGGACTCCGTTGTATCGCGACTAATAAATCAGCTTCGCGATCGAAGAACGGTGACCGGGATCCGAGAGACCGCGCCGCCGTCTCGCGCTCTATCAAATCGTTGCGCTCATAACTTCGCAACAAGTTCGACGCTTGCTCGTATTATACAACGGGATTCTGGCGACAACGAAATTCGAGTATGCTAATAACTGCGCGTCGCCGCGCGAAGTACAAATTTCATCTGTCGATTGCGCGTGAAATAGGAGCCACGCGAACATCGATTTCTCAACCGGAATTACTATAGTTGCTAACTGTGTTAGTACGTGTTAATTAGTATAGTTGATAACCGTGTTCGTAAGTTCTTTCCATATTTCGACTGTTCCGTGGTACGTCCACTCATTTTTGTTACAAATATTTAACTCTTTCACGGCTAAGAACAACTGATTTGTCCACTTTAAAATCGGTGAATTATCGTATTTAATTGTAATCTTAGCTATATTTTATATGGAATGTTAAAATGGAACAAAATCACGTGAACAGGAACGTTTAGAAAAAAAACAAAGAATTGTCAAAATAATTCCAGTGATAAAACATTCGCAGATCTGTTATAATTTTAATTTACAGTGTCGTGTAATATTATGTGTATTAGTATGTTCTCTCGTATGCTTTCCGTTACAACACTTTCTCTTTTGTATACGTTTTTAATCCGGAGGCGCGGATAATTGGCGCATTTACTTTAACTCATAAAAATGTTGACACGTTGGTTTTCTCAACTTCACTCAAATTTACTCAACTAAACGAAAACAATGAAAAACGAAAAATGATCAGATCGATATCTTATCGTTTCGTGCCCCGACTGTACTTCTAGTTTCATCTCGCAGACGGAGACGTTCGTTTCGCGACGCTCGCGTTTCACAGCGTCCGGTTGTTTCGCGTCGGATCGCGAACAAGCGTGGATCACAAAGGAGAGCGCGCATTAACAGTTCCGGCGATACAATCGCGTCATTAGTCATTACTTCGCCGCGTACGCGCGCGCGCGACTATTTTTGTTCTCCATCCGCGGGTCTGAATTGATATCCAAACCCCGCGACGCGAGAGATCGACGTCGGGATATAAACCCGGCGGCACCGACAATTTATGCACTGAGAGCCCGAGCGAAATAGGTACACCTATATTCGCATTATTTATGTGGGCCTCGCGTCGTAAATAACTGTAACGAAGCATGCTCACACAATTCGCTTCGGCCACGACGCGCCGGCAGTGTTTTTCACCGGTCGCAACTATTACCCCTCTCTTCGATATTGTACTCGCTCCTCCGACATCATCGGGAGAGCCTGCGACGGCTCTTGGTTCTTCTCCCCCCACCACCAAGCAACCCTGAAACGTCACGCAATTCGTCTTAGCTACCTGCTCGAACGCCGTTGTTAATACACCGCCCGACAAAATAATAGGACACCGCAGAATTTTCGTGTTTCTCGAAACCAATAATGAAACCATAGAAAGGTTTTGCGTGTAGCTATTTAAATGTGGGACTCCCCTATCGCTAGTCTTCCGAACGGATATCTCGTTTGAAGAATCATTCACTGTAATAAACAAAGGAATAGATATATTTAGACTAGTAACGGTATAAGCGATGTTTAACTATTCGTGGCTCGACGCTGACTGCTCAACGCTCTTCCTTTTTATTCCCTCCCGCGATCGCTTCGTTCATTTGTTTATATTATCGATCGATACTTTAAGGCTGCTGTCCCGCTTCGCCGCTCACGTACTCTCACCATTGCGAAGAAGAATCAGCGATCTTCGGTTGTAAAATCTTCGATGGCAAAAGTCGATATCCAAAAATCTGAACGAGACGGGAAAGGCGACGTTGCCTACCGGCAGAGGAACGATCGCCGAATAAATCGAGAGGAATCCCGTCGAATTTATTGGACGAGCCGTAAATCGGACGGCGCGGCGAGGCGCGAAATAATAACCGGTGATATATTAGCGAGGCAACGTGGAAAAAATGCTTGAGAGAACACGTCGACAAGAAATCTCCCACTGACTTGGCAGAGCTCTCTTTGTCCGACGCGTAATACCGATCCAAAGACGCATGCAAAGGATTCTCTCTCTCTCTATCTCTCCTCCGGAGGCTCGAGGAACGAGGGAGGGGATATCTCAGCGAGTCGTAAACGTTCGGTTTTAGTGCTCCCAGCGACCGAGACGATAGAAGATGGCCCCCCGACCATTTCTGTTCCGTGTTCCACAAGCTGTTCAAACCGGGATCCATTCGCAGAAGTTGTTCTAGTTGCGGCTGCCATGAAAACGTCTCTCGCGGGTAGGGGGGGATTGTATGAAACAGGCCCTCGAGTGTTTGTTTACCACCTGCCCCGATCTCGCAAAAAATCAACGCTCGCGATCGCTTCGTTCGCTCTTTCTTCTTCCGTCGGGCAACTTCGGCTTCTATTTTTCCAACAATTTCATTTCGAACATCGTACAAAATATTGCGTCGTTATTTTTCTTTTTTGTAAACTTCGTTTACAAAACGTTGACGTTCGCGGTCGCGTGAAATGAAACGGCAGATTTTTAGGTACATCGCTTGTCTTTAATGAGACTGCAGGCTTGAGATATTTTGATGTTTGGATTGCATCTCACTTATCTCGCCGGCAGGAAGCCCGAAGCGGCGTCTGCTCGCCGAGTTTCTCCTTAATGGACATAAAAGTATACTTTACTACCGGCCGTACAGGAATACACCTATAATTTTATTATTTCTTTTACGCATCCGCCGATGGAATTACGGTTGTAGGGGACGATCGGCTTTCTTCGCTCCGACGCGGTCTACGATCTGGGGGCTACCGCGAGGAACAGAGGAAGCGCTCTTACGTGTTCCCCCGATTTTCCATTTCATTCGTACGCCTCGCGACTTCGCGAACTCCTTGACCGGTTTTAAATGTTATGTTCAACGGCGGGGAATTTGTTCTTTCTAGCACACGCGTATCGTACGGGAGACGATGACAAAATACATATTAGGTTGTCAACCATGAAATGGAGCAAAAAATGCACGTAATCGAATTCGATATTTTTGCAATAGAAACTTTTTATTTTTAATCAAAGTATGCACCCGTATTATCGATACACTTTTGCCATTTTAGAGTTATAAATTTAAGGATCTTTTTAAGTCTATACACAAGATTAGTAAATGTTTAACTAAAACATTTTCTTTCATTAAAAATTAGATACACGTTGGACAAAAGATCTTCAAATATATTCAAATTCGAGGCATTCGAAGAGAGAAAGAGAACGTAACGTTTCTATGGGAGCGTAAAGACGTCATTAACAAATACGCGCAACATACGCGGGCGGTGATTTCTTTTTGCATGAACACAATTACCTTTTTCTACCGGCGCAGAGCCGCCATAATGAATATTTACATATTTCGTTCGTATCATCTCCGCGCACAGCCGTGATATTCAGATATTCATAAATCATTTACATATGAAGAGTAGAATAATTCTTTTCCTACGCGAGGAAGAATGAAAAGTTCCTGCGATGTTATTATCATTTGTGACAGTTGATATATTCGGGCTTTGCTATACCATTCTGAATACTATGCGTCGTATTTTCACGCGCGCAACATTTATAATCGTAAATATAATTGTGCGACACGTATAATTTGCATTGCAAACATTCGTTGGACGTTGTCTAACGTAATCATTGTTTCAATGTAAGGTACAGAAAGAGCGAGGCAAAGATAACAGCAGCAGATTCAGAAATCGAAAGAACAGCGATTTCGAAGCGACAGCGGCTTTTTATGTCTATTTTCAATTTTTTTTTTCTTGACCACGTTGAATTAATTGCTTCGAAATAGCTTATTAATTTGGACAAATTATACCTTTAAGGATATATACCGAAGCCATTCCGAATGAAATATTTAGCAAAGCTTTTTCACGGTATTATTATCCATAAATGGGTAATTTATTCACAGAAACATGAAATTTATTCTCGTCCTACCGTTCGCGAAACGAAAATAGTCGAAGAAGCCGAACCGGCCGCGCGATTAACACACAAACGTGGTTTCTAAAATACAATGCGGACACGAGCCGGCTAGCCTTGAATGTGGACATCGTCCTCCACCTGCCTTCTAAACAAAAAAGGTGCAACTTTTCTCCGTAATTTACACCCGGCGAGAGCTACCACGGCAAACAGTTATTAAACTCGCGAAATACAAATGAACGCAAACAATAATTAAATTTTTTCCATTTAAGAACACAGCTAATTTATTTGTTATTTCACGCTTGCGAACGAGATGTTAGGTTATGTCAGGTTATGTTATTTCTTTGCTCGAATTTAGGTGAAAAAGAAATAATAGATGACTAGATAGAATATGATGGAATTGAATTGAATTATTAATTTAGATACTATGAAAATAATAATTATTTCTGTCTTATAATCTAAATTTAAGAATCACTTTTTCTTTCAATGTGCATTTATTCAAATGGTGCGAGACGCATGATAATTATTCACAGGATAATAAAATATTCTTAGTATCATAAAATTCTATTTTTAATAAGAATTTTGATAACGGACACCGTTGAATTCTTGTTAGCATTGTTTTTTTAAATCACCGTCCACGAGGGGCTGAAATTCAGTATTGTTCCAATCGTAGAATATCTTCGCGACGATAGAATCTGTGGTATCGTTTCGTTGGAAAAACACTCGGTTTCGACACGCGAAACTAATTTGTTACCTATCAGAGATACACACTCGGTTCTAGCAACGTGAACGCGTTATCATTTTACGCGATCTTCGTAGGCCAATAGACAGAAGAACCGAAAGAGATCATTAATCTGCCGAGCGACAAGTACGCGCATATCGGTCTCGGAGCAGCCCGGTTATCTCCGATCGGCAAAAAAAGATTCGCAGCCCGTCCGCCGCTGCTCCTCTTTTCGCAGAGAAATCGGAACTCCGCCGACTGTATCGCGCCGAGCGCCGCGCTCGGTATAAATTCACGCGTCACTGGCGGAACGGTAAACCATCCCTATCAATATTCCCTCGCGAAACAGGTAGCTCTGCCTGACTTTCTTATTTCCTCCCCGACTTCCGATCGCCGCAAGATGGATCGGCTGAAACAAAGCCGGGGGGGGGGGGGGAGGAGGTAGGAGAAGGGTCTTTTATTTTTCCTTCTGAAAACGCTGGCACGATGAGTTGTGTCCCGCGCGATCCGCCACACGAGAATTTGCATTCAATGCAATAACTTATCAGGAGCCTTAAAAATCTGGCAACGTAAAGCCTTTTCGATGTGTCTTGATTAATAACTAGGAAGCCGTGCGTGCGCCACCTCGATATGTACATACTCCGTTTCACCAGCGTTTCGATGAACACGATGAATTATCGTATTCGGCGGCGGAACCTATGCGGGAATGCGAGGAATACAGCAAGATGAAGATCGAGATCACCGAAAATTCAAAATTGCTGCACTGCTGGCGAGTTAGCTTTCTAGTTTATAAATCCACTTGTTCACTTTTGCCTTTGCCCCTTTTAGGTTAACATCTAAGAAAACGTTATGATCGCATATAAATAAATTCATTATGCGAACTGGTAAACTTTTTCAATCAGTGCATACGGGGACGCGTGACATCGTCTCAAATTGTTTATATTTTCTATTTGTTTGTTTTATTCCGGCATAGCCTCAAAATATTCTAAACATCTTGAAATTTGAGAATATGTTTTATTCTTCTCAAAAATCGCAATTTAAATAGCTAATGGTCACGGATTTATACGCATGACGAGTATACTCGTCAATAAACCAAATTTTGCCACTTCTCCATGACGAGTACACTCGTCAATCATAGTTAACTGGTTAAATTATATCGACATACGCATTCGTTTATTTAGAGCTATATTTTATTATTCAGAGCTCGAATAAATCGAAGAATTAAACGAAGCGTGCAGTAACCATTAAATTTAGAAAAAGTATATGTACGATTTACGAGCCATCGTATCGACTTTGAATAGAAGATCGATTTGTAACTGAAACGATCGATTCGAAAGAATGGAAACTGCGCTCGACGATAAAATTGATTCGGAATCGACCGTACCTACTATCATCTTAATAATTCACATAACTCTCTCCCGTGGTTTTGCCTTATTTTCAACGATTCTGTATTCAACAAGAGATCGGTTAACGACGGTCGTTTAAATTATTAATGGAAATTGTCGTTCGACGCGCGCGTCGAAGAAAGAAAACAGTTATGTTACCGCGTCGACGAAATAAATCGCGATCGACGAAATAAATCGCGATCGACGCGTGTTACGGACGCGTAAAGAATCCGTGTAATTATAGCGACAGTGGCGCGGTTGTCGAGGAGCAAAACCGTCCATTCGCGGTACACGAAACTCCGCGCGAATCCACGGCATTTAAGCACACGGAGATCTCCGGTATTAATATTTCGAGGGCGTGCGTAACACGATAGCAAAGTTAGTTTCTCGAAGATTAAGCGTCGGCTTCGCGGTCGGAAACGGGTTATACAGTGATTTTCGATGAACGGCCGTCTTCAAACACGTTGCCGTCCGGCTGTGGGCGGCGGAGGGATTCGTTCCGCGTGGGCGTATATCGGCTCGCCGATCGCGCATCGTTGTATCCAACATTGACAGATTATTTTATGGTCGAGGAATAGGATAATCGTCCCCGATAAATATTCGCGGATAGGAACCGGTATAAACCGCGGCCGCTCGTTCCGCGAACTCCGTCGGTTCACTCAACCATTCGGATTTCCCGTCGGACCGTGATCGGTTCTAGTCGCCGCGGCTCGTCAATGAGAGCTCGTGTCCGTTCGTAGTAACGCGCGTACTCCCGCGGTAATTGATTAATCTCGCTCGTAAATCTTCGGCCAAGAAAATACAGACAACAGCCGACGAAAGGCGACTTATCATGCTATCGGGAACAATCCTCGAGACACCGTCGGCCCGGCATCGGTTTCCCAAGCGCCGGCTCTCTCGCCTGGCTCTGATGGATCGTTTTACTAGCCGGTCGGACGGTAATCGAATTTCCAGTCGTCCGATGCAACGCGCTGTAATCGATCCGGCTTTCGTAGTTTTGCGAACTCTCTCGCGTTTAACGCGGCTTAATTGAGCTATGCGGGCTGAAATGTCGCCGCGACTTGTACCGGAGGTGGATTAGAATGTCAATGCTCGATCTTAGATGCCAGATTAGAATGTCGACGCACTGTTGTATGAATTATTGTTGCGCGCCACCTTTGGCATTTTATTCGAGTTCCATGTTTTCATGTGGAACGAACGAATCGCGTTGCGATAACAGGGCGCTGAGGAAATTCTGAATTTTGTACATTTTGCTCGGGTACACGCGATTCTATTGGTCGGCGCTAAGAGGGTTAAACAGCAACAAACGATCCACGATTTAACGGCGCCGTTATACGGCGCGTGAAGCGCCATTAAATTCCCGCGCGCCGGCAATTTTTATTCCCGTCGTATAATTTATCTGCTTCTGGTTCACTTGTTTAGGATACCCCGGCTCTTCCGATCGCGCGAGGATTTTCGCTCGGGTACGTTTCCTCGCGCGGCGGGGATTATCCGAATCCGTCCAAGGGGAGATTAACTCGCGAGGACCCTTTGGCAGACGGACTCGCGATGCTGCGAGCAAATAAATCGTTATCCAAGAGAAACCACAGCGTGCCGACACAACCTTGTCAATTTCTCCGCCGACTGGCTCTTATCTCGCCGCGCGGCAAAAACGTGTCCGAAGGATTTCTCGAAAGTCGAGTAAAAACAGCTTCGTTCGGTCTTTTCAGCGAACAGGCAATTCTACGTTGCTCTCGGAGAGAAAGGAAGAGAGAGGGGTCGGTTAACTGCGCGCCGATTATCCTAAGTAGGTGTTGTCTTTGCGGAGAAATAGATCAACTTATTGCGGCAAAAGGCATGCCTCGTTCCGGCCGTGGTGAACGTGTAACAGCAACGTGCAATTGCCACCATTGCTGTTATCTAATTTGCGCTCGCGCGGCACGCGCGTAACACAAATTAGAGGGAATAACGGAAGCTTTATTAATTTTTCTATTAGCGATCGTTTATGGCATTCCGTGATTTATTGTCCTGGGCGGGGAGCGCGCGTTGTGCGTCACGTGGACCGTGCGGCGAGGTTCACGTGCGCGGTGCGTCGGGAACAGAATGACGCAGGTGATCTATGTACGAATATTCGTAACTAACGCGCTGAGAGAAATGAATCTCCGTTTAATACGCCTATGCGGCGGCAGTGGTATTAATATCTTTTTAAACAATTTAATTTGAATTCACTCTCTTCAATTTGGTTACACGTTTTGAAAAAGTATTTTTATAATTTCATATATTTTAATACGAGAAGCGTATCGCTTCGAATCATTCTCATTTTTAAGAAACTTCTTATTATTCTAAACTTGTTACTATTCTCCAATCCTGTGGAGGCTGGCATTAAAATATTTCTCCTTCGCGGAGTTCTATGAAGCGAACACAATGTTCGTTGTTCAATGAGAATAGTTCGGCACTGAATAAGCGAATATTGACATGCTTTGATGAACATCACTTTATCGACGGAAATCAAATCAGTGTTTGCTATTCAATACGTAGATCATATATTGGCGCGCAGATATGAATATTGTATGTATATGTACGCCCACGCGATGAAACGGCAAACGGGAATAATGAACGTTCGTATACAAATACGACCGGGTATGCAGGGAGTGCAAATGTAAATGGTAATTGCCACTTCGTTACACACACACACGCAACATTACCTAAATTTGTTAAGAGTTAAATTCGAAGATCGATGAGCCTCTTTGCAAACCGTTGAAAATATAAGACTTTAAGAACTCGTTCGCGTCTGAAACAATGAAAGCTATGAAGAAAAGAATAAATAAATAACCGGTAGCCGTAAATATTGCAAATGATAAAACTATATGTATATAATTAGAAATGTTTTTGTATATAACTATATTTCATATTCCCGTATACATTTTGCATTAATTTGGCACATACACGGCGTATGTCGACGTATAAATTTTCCGCGAAACATTCCCAGTCTACTAATTACAGATTTTCGAAGAACTCGGAGAAATATTTTATTCAACTTGGAATCTCGCCCGGACGTATCACCATAAACAGTTAGATAAGAGAAGCTTATAACCGTGTCTCGTTCCAACTCCGCGACCCGGTCCAGAAAAATCGAAATTTCCATGGAGCCTCCGCCAGTCCCCCATAACTTTCTAATATTCACGGTAATCCGTGCGCGATACGGGGCATAACGGCCGAAACACACGGTATTACCGTCGTCCCTGTGCGTCGTCCACGGCGAGAGATAAACGCAACAGGACACTATTACGTTTCATCTGGTCCGTAGAGACGCGCGGTAAAATCTCGTGTTACGAAAATCGAGGAGCACGACGATGACCATTACATCCGGTGAGCAAGCACCGGGGCACAGGTGTCTGCGCGCGGTCCTGTCCGCAGCAGCAGCGGCAAACCGCAGAAAGGAGGGGGTGAGAGAGGTAGGCGCGAGAACGAGCAAAATGAAAAAGATAATAAAGTAAGTGAAAGCGCGCGAATATAGACCATGGCGAAGAGCGTGCGTATGCGAAGCGAGGCACACACAACGAATCCGCTCTGTGCTCTCATTTAATGGGGCACGTCTGACTGGCTCTCTGTGTCTTTAGTTGCGCTCGCGAATATACATCAGTCCTCCCTCTTCTCTCTTTCTCCCCCCTGTCTATATATCTTCGGTTACATCGGCCAACAGGTGGGACAGTTAAAATGTGGACCCCGGTGCCAAGTACCATTCTTCCCACGATGTCCTTTCGCGTGTTTACAACACGCTCCGCTTCACGCGAAACATCAACAATGACTCCGGAGGTTCCGTTAACGATGCACTAATTAAGGACGCGAACGCCACTAAAAAAAACTGTTGCACGATAGACCGCGAGGTTGCCGTCGTGTCGTCGACGCTGTGTACGCGCGAGTTTTGTAAACGGAGGAAATATTGTTACGAGGAAACAGTTTTAAATCGAATCGATAAACATGCTTTGTAATTTTCAAATAATAAATATTGAAATTGTGAATTTCAAATAATATATATCGATGTGCATCTATTAACCACTTCGGTACGAGCGTCGACTATAGTCGACGGCCACAGATGAACACGCACAGCCGAGTGTCGACTATAGTCGACGGCCGTGATATGAACGCACACGGCCGAGCATCGACTATAGTCGACTATAGTTGACTGCCAAGAACTTTTGCCTTATCTCTACAATTGCAGTGTTTACGTCCAGAAATACACATAAATAAGCTTTTCTCGTCAAAGATCTGTAAAAGAGCAAAACGGATTCACTGTCGATGCACGAAGTAGCATGCGAATGGTGAGTGCCGGCTGTGGGCACAATTTCGTGGCCGATGCGCGCCGTACCGAAGTGGTTAAATATCACGATATAGTAACCCAGTCCCAAAGCGCTATTTTAATCAGAGGAATGGTAAAATGTTACTAAGCGAATTGCCCGAGCTATTTCGTATATAAGCGTTCGTAGCTCGCGCATAAATGAAAGAAATAAGAAGAGCTTGTTAATAGATGTCCGCCCGGAATATCTCAGAGTAAAGTTTTAACGAAAAGGGCAATTAAAGTAGAACTCCGGCAAGATCGCGAGCCGACAAAGAAGTTAATGGACTCTTAAAAAGATTTGATAAGCGGAACACTCGTTAGCGTGTAATTATTTATTTACTAGAATTATGCGATGAATAATTACTTGCTTGGCGCATGCACGACGATCGCTTGCTCGAGGCTACGCGCGCGGTACATAATACGTAAACACCATGGAAGTATCTAATCGTGTGGAAGAGCGCGCGCACAAACAACCCGCGGTTCCGTTTCCGGAGTTCATTGGACACTTATCCTCTCGCGATCGCGTTACGTTCAGAAAATCATTTCGGTGTACTATCATCGACGACTATTACGACGTCCGCGTATAGTTGTATCGATGTTATCGGTTCTGTTGGCCGTGTAGAATAGGAAAATTTTCCTCAAAGATCAAGGATCCCGCCGCTCGGGTTTCGGTTCATTAACTGACAGTAGTTTTTAATGGGCCAGTTGGGTCGACTATAATATTCAACGTGGTTTATACCGGAAATTTCAATTAATTCTTCGTAAGCTATATGGATCGTTCGCGAGTAAAATTTCGCTATTAAATAGTGAACATATGAAATTTTCTTATCTAAAATCTAATAATCTCTTTCTTATAAAATATCTAAATTTTTCTTATCGTTATTGTTTTTTAGTGAGTTGAATCGCGCCAGTTATCGAAAACATCTCATACAGAAAGGACATACATCTACTTGCCTTCTATAGGTTCAAAATGTTTATGCGGTAAAAAGAGTGTGTAATTTATTTGATATTTAATGTCGCGTTGCTCAACGGTCACGGGTGCTACGCGTGGGTGGCGTCTGGACGCGTGTGTGCGCCGATCACCTGGCCTGCACACAGCCGTACACGCAGAGACAGAGGGTCGCGGTAGTCGTGGAACTTGGGGTTAGAGAGTCAGTGGGGCACCCACACGCCCACACACGCGGTTAATACACCTGCGACCGTCCTGCGTACCTTTCGCGACTATACTCGGAGTAAAATCAACTGGTACCATCAAGGCCACTAATAGACTGTCTTTCGACTATACCAGTTTACCTCCACGCCTTGTCCCTACGTGTAGCAAACTTAAAATGTTCGCTTCGTAATTCTAGAAAATGTTAATTTTGGTGAAACAATGAGATCACATTCGCAAAGAAAAGTTTATTTAATACGCTATTAATATCGTACACGAACTTAAATGATTATTTCGGTAATTTATTTGCATTATTGACATCATGTTGGTTATATTATTTATTTATTTTATTTACCGATACTATCTATTCTACACATTTCATTGTGAACCTATTTATTTAATGATTTTACTATTTTATATTATTTAGTCTAATAGCTTGAATTCGGATTCGGTTGATGCCAATAACAGCAAATCGAACGTCGTCCTTGAAAGGTTTCGAACACGCGGTTGATCGTAACTATAACCACGAACAATGTTCGCGATCAGCAGCGAACAGAATACCTTATCCCGAGCGTAATGGCGGCTGCTCGGCCCTTCAATTTAGCCGAGAGTAATCTCAGCCAAATCAGATACTCCTCCGTGTCGCGGCGTATTTCTGTTCGCTGTTCAACGCCCTCCATTACCTTCTCATCCGCGGAAGTTATTGCGGCGAAATACCCGAGACATCGTTCGCCCCTAATACGCGCAAGCATCCTCACGAGCTCGTTTTAAGAGCGGCATCTACATACGATATTGTAGGAGAAAATTTATAACGACCGGAATCTCGGATCATGATCTTTTTTTTATGGAAAGGAAACATATTAATAAGATCAATTTCATCGATGCAGCCAATTCTTGTTCAAAATATACAGGGTGTCCCGGAAAAGTACAACCGGACAGGGAGTGATTCTACATCGAAAAAGAAGAAAACATTTTGGTATAACATTTTTACTAACGACGATAAAAGAAAGCACAAAAAACCGAAGAAGAAGAAAAGGAAGTGAAATGCAATATAAACGATGACGCAAAGTGCGAATTTGCCTAACCGACCGAGTATCCTTGTTTCCAGCCACTTTTCCAGCGCCTAATTCCATTAAAACCGCGAAGACAAAAATTGCAGGTTATCACGCGGGCCGTACGCGTTTCCTGGCATTGTCCGCGGCGAAACAATGAAAATTAGCGTATCCAGATCAGCCGTGGATCTGGATGACGCGCGTAGCTCTCCCGCGAAAAATACGAGCCGGGTAAAGGTAATCGAGGCTTGGTCTATTGTTCCAAGGGCGAGGGGAGGCAGAAGTAATTCTGGAGGAGAGACAGGATTCCCAGAGCGGCGCGCGCTGCTATCGCAAAGTTATGGCGTCGTGTCCGCGCGCGAACAGAGCAAAAGAATGGAGGACGGGGCGCGCGTTCGCGTGTTGCGACCGATCCGGGACCAACCCGGCCCGAGCGTGGGAGGGGATCGAAAGATTTACGTTTAGGCTAATTTCGCGTAACAAGTATCGGCTAACTAACGACACGTCGCGCGGCCATACGCACGCCGATCCCTCGGTCCGCTTAACGAGCTTGTAGTTTCTCGACCGTTCATCGGGATACGTCGACGTTTCTCTCTCTCTCTCTCTCTCTCTCTCCTTTCAGTCTCCATCTTTCTTCCCTCTTTCTCCCCCTTTTCCTCCCTCTCCGTTATTTTTGCCCGGTTTCGCTGCCGGCGCACCGCCTGGCAGATTTACTGTTACGCATTGTGATAAGCTCACCGTAATTTCTGCGACAGAGAACCCGCCTCGGTGCCGTTCACTCTGTTTCGAGACCCGTCAGAAGACCATCAATTACGCCGAGGAGGACAACTTCTGTCCCGCCGTCTGAGCCCCCGATGCTTAACGGAACTGCACAGCTACGGGGTTTCGAGCGTCGCGTCGCGGAACAAACACTCGCGAACATGATCGGATTAACCGCGGTATTACGCGTCACGGCACGGCGATCGCGAAAAACAGAGGGGGGGGGGGCTTCGCCTATTGAAATGTACCTTTCCGCGCCGATACAGATGGCAGCGCGATCGGAAACCGTTATTTTCGATCAGATTCTCAATTGCGTTCCGAGTCGTTGGCTCCTTGGCGTTTCTTTCAATTACCGGTTGGCGAAATGTAAAATGCACGACTTGGACGATGGATTTGTCGCCCGGACGATCTCGGACTCGGTTGTTTCCTGCTACTAGAAACAGTATTGTTGCTCTCGATATATCGTAGCGATCCAATTACGTGTTTCGAACTGTTATTGTCTTAACTCTGTCGACGCCATGATGGGAATAATGCGCGTTGTTTTATGGCGGCGACGAAACTCTGTGATTTCTATGTACGATTTCTGTTGTAGATCACGTTGATTCAATTACGTTTTAACAATTTTGGAATTAAGGTTTATCGTTAAACAATGCGTTTGTATTAAACTTTGTATACCTTTCTGTTTCAGGTAAGTGCGAGCATGAATCCGTATTACACGACTTCTAAGGTAACAATTATGCAAAAGGCTCGAGAATTTATTATTACGACAATATAGTTATGATAACACAACAATTTAGGAACGAAAATAATTTTTCTAATGTTTCACATTTCGTAATTTTTAAATTATGAATTTCGACGAAATGCTAAAATCATCGGAATTAATAAAATAGATTGAATATCCGATCGCTTTGTTTGCCAAACAACCGTAAGTACTTTGATTTGGAAATATCTACATATAACTTTATTATAAATATAATACTTTATTATAGATTAAAAATATTTATTATAATGATCTCTATATTTCTACATTTCTTTGATTTCTATATAACTTTGATAAGAAATTTGCCTACGTAAGGATCAAAGGATTCGGAACAATTGAATATTTACATTTTTAATAAAAAAAGGATTCTACCGTAGATTCTAGAGGTTCGCAGCGCACATTGCAATCCTAGGCATTCAAAATCTGATTCAGGCCAGTAGATGCGAACGTTCTCGCGTCGGTAATACCCGTGTGCACGGTGCGGTATTCTCACGAGCGTGCGTAACATCCTCCGCGAAGCATTCGTGACCCTTATTGTCATTGAGCACTGTTGCCATGCGAATTGCGGTCTGTTTTAACCGGTGCTGCGGTGTGCTCGTATAGAAAAATAGGAAAGATATTGTTCTTTATGTTCTGAAGTACACGAGCACGGCCGCCCCGCGAAGATTAATATTCTTTTCGCCGTAATCTTCGTATCGATCGAAAGTCCATCGAAAAAACTAATATGCTTTCACTCGATAATGGGCCCGATCTCATCCATTATGCGCCGCGGCGCATCCATTATCTCTCTGTGCTTTCTCAAACACGTGCAAGAACGCTTACAACGTTTTCTTCACCGGTAAATACAATGTACCCAGCAGTTTTAATGTTAACGTTACGTTTTTCACGGACTTTGTACTTCGTAACAGACTAAACACTTTCTATTCGATCGCCGTAGGGAAACTGAGATTTGCGCAAGAAAAATGAAACTTGTTCTTTGCATGTAAGGAACAAATAATATCTCTTTCTTTGAGATTTATTCGCGAAGAAACTATAATACCTTTCGCGGTCAATTCAGATCTAAAATTAAAGTAAAAAGGACGTTTTTAAGACGTTAAAAACTACGACTAGCAGGGAAGGCAGGTTCGTTCGTAATTTCACTTTTATCGCGCAGCCTTGCCGTGGCTCCGGTAACTGATCGCAGTCACCGGCCCGTTGCGAGTTAGACGAACGATAGAAGGTATTTATCTCGCTCATTATTGTCAGCCGCGGAGCGCATTCCCCGGGCCAGGAGGGGTTGTTCCGTTATTTGCCGGAATGTTTCTCTTCTGGATAGATTCCTGCGGGCTTGTGCTCCGCGAGGCATAAGATCACGTCCGTCGGCGCACGGTTTCTTCCCGATAATCCGCGGGGAATTCCAAATCAGGTTTTTCCGTTCGGCGGCCTCTATCGGTCCTCTTTTATCCGGTGGCTCCTTTCCACGGTCGGTTCACGAACCGGCGGGGGGAACATGGTTTATTCACGCGAATCGCGCACCGCGCGGTCCGGTGCCGATGCGATATCCGGACGATCTAGCCATGAAATTACGAGAATTTTCTACGGTTTTTACGGGGAACTGAGCCTAGCCCCGGCCTGGAACGTGACTATCCCCGCAGAGTGAGCTATCCCTCTCGCTCGGCGATCGTCGACTCCTCCGGACATCCCTTATCCGGCGCCGTTGCCCTCCAAATCCGTGATATTTCCCGATATTCGGTTCGAAACTAGTTCTTTCACGCTGTCGTGCGATGAGAAGATTTTAGAAAACAATGGGAAAGAATTAATAATAATATTAATAATGTTGATAATATAAAATACAATACCTAATAACTTCGTATTCGACCTGTTCTAGCGATATAGTACACGCATATCAATTTATTCCACTCGCAGCTTCAATTATCTAAAACGATACAAAGCTTTCGTCGTTTTAAAACGTTCCGATTTAAATTCAAATAAATTTTACGTTTTAATTTAAAATTATGGGAACGGTATTTCAGAATCTGCGCGAAACTTGAACGTAAGCGTAAAAAGTATTTAAATCTAAATTTAAACTGCGAAACGTATTTAAATTCAAATTAAAGCGTGAAACTTATTTAAATTCAAATGAAAACGTATTATCTGTTTGAATTTAAATACGTCTCGCGTTTACGTTAAACTTTCCTGAGTATTCCCCGACTATTTAAACATTGTATAGATCGAAACGAGTGCGAGAAACTCGTAAGAGAAGATTACATTTGGGAAAAGTTCGTTGGGTGAGGATTTTATTCGGTTATCGTTTAGGGTTCAGAGGTTACGCGGTAAATGTCCGTAGAATTCTCGGACGTCGATTATTGCGCGCTGCGTGCTCGGGCGAGCCAGCAAAAAATCCGGATACGATACGGCTGATGCGCAGGTTGGTTTCAGTGTCACGTACGACGAGGATCAACGGACTCCCGACACTCGGGTCTCGCCGCGCGAGAGCGGTGTTTACCGGGGGACTGGTACAGTTGTAAGACGTTGCGAAGCGATATCACGCTTTATGTAACCGTGTTGTTTGAATAAAGATCAGGGGGACCGCGCGCGTCTCTCGCGCGGGAAAGTGGACGTTGCTGCGACAGGGACCGGCCGTCCGGTTGTCAACCGGATTGCTTAATTCCGTGTCCATTTTCGAACGGCGTTTAAATTTTCTGGCCGGTCGCGCGTCTAATAGGTTGCTCAATGTCCACGATGCTCGGAAATTGATCGGGAAACGAAACGTTTTTCTGGACAACGATATTCAAGCAGATCTTCGATAAGCCTTATGCAGCCGGTGCAACTTGTTACTGTTAAAACGTCTTAGCCAAATGCAACGAGGAATGTTAATCGTGCGCGATACGATTTATTTTACAGGTACAGCGATTTTCAAATGTATTTGATCGGTGGTATAACTTTAATTAAATATTTTGATCGAGTAAATATTTCTTCTGATTACTTTAGGGAGTAACTGTATATTCATTAGCAATTCTTCTTATTAAATTCTTTTGTACATAATTATTTATTTCAGTCATAGATGATATAATCGTATTATTAAATTTTTATAATAGTATCAGCGTTCTCTTATTTATTCACTTTTGCCATAAATGTACATAATTTCCAGTTTATTCGTAACATTCCTCTTTAATAGATTATGCACGAAGTTTGCATCACGTGCCCGACACGTTATTATAATGCAAGGCGTTAGTTAATCGTTGCGTGCAAAGTTTGCTGTTGCATCGAATAAAAGTTGTTCCACCTTGAACGCTCGATAGTATACGTTATTAATGTAAATTAATGTAACATTAACCGTGGAACGGAGACTGAAAGGCGTTTCAGAGAAAGGAAATTGTTAAGCTCGAGTTAAAAACGTGGGAATAATCAATGAATTTTCAATAAAATAATTGAAATCATCGACTCGTTAATTTGTGTCCTTATTCTGTAGTTTTAGAATTTAGTAATTTGATTTTTTGTTTTTTAATGAGGATGGTCGTTAACAGTATATTCTAGACGAACGATAGGCCATTAATTACACGCAGTATTGTCGTAACATCATTATCAGTGTACTCGCGGCTTATCGTGTCACGTGAATAATGGGGAAAGGATCGTTACTAAATTGTAATCTACGCGAATTTGTGGTTTGTATGCGTACATATATCAGATAATTTAAACTAAAAATAGAGATAAATGTGTGAGATATTTTATGTAGATTATCGTCGGGCGTCGATTAACCTAGATTTGTAAAATATGATAAATAGACAAACTGTGTATAAAAGAAAAATTAAATTTAAAATTGAATTGAAATTTGAAAATGAATTGATTGTATCGTACTCGATTCGTTCATGCAGAAATCATTATTTCCTGCCCATCGATAGGTAATCGACCAATCAGAATTCATGAATAATCTGTCTTCGATAGCAATTTGATGGTACGAAAAAAAATTAGTTGGATAATTCGATCAAAAATTTTTAACAATTCTGTTCTTAACGAGCGACGACATTTCAAGGCAATCCTTTTGTTTTCGACAATTTGATCGCATGAAATGTTTCGTGCAAACAATTGTTTATCGTTGATTGTCCTCTTTTGAACGAATATTAAATTCGCGTCAAGTGTACACGTATTAATTGAACGTACGAAATGTTTTCTCTTAAATGTTGGCTTCGTGTTGTCAGCATCGATTTGTTTTAAAAATATATAAAACGCATAATTGAATTAAAAAGCTATCTTAAACATTGTTGCACAGATTTTTATCATTTCTACGTGTTCGACGATAATTTATGTTATCGTAATTAATGTTTTCAGTTATATAATTAATTTGGTACGGAAATCACGCCAAATACGAAAATAAAATTACGTAATCCCGATCGATGATTTCTGTCTCGAAAAGGCATGGGATCTCCGAGCGAGGTTTAAATTCTATGGCTATCGTGCCAGAGTGAACTGAACTCCATAAACTTACATGCATAAAACGGGCTAGCGGTGTCCCGTAGTAGTTGGAAACTATTGAGAAAGAAGAAACGTCTCCGCTAGCGGACGGAAAAGGCATAGAAATACAATTCGAACGGTATATACGTTTTTCTACTTAATTGCCTTGTAATTGAATAGATTTTTGCTCAATGGGAAACAAGTTTTCGCATTCCGTTTAAACGAAGAATTCACGCGGCCTTCCTTTGATCCAGAGGGGGGAACGCCGTCGCTTACGCGTGATCGTCACCGGTGGACAAATAAGTCCCTTTGAGGTCTCTTTTAAGGTGAGAGAAGAAGCGAATATCGCACGGCGCCAAATTGGGGCTCAACGAAGGGTGAGAAATACGATCGAACCTTGCGACGGCCGCTTTGTGAGCTCTCGCATTCGTAAAATTCTATCGACGATCGAATCCCCGCGATTCGATTCACAGTTTCCGTAAGGAATCTCCCGGCCTGTGAAAAAAGAAACGTCCGAGTACGTGCGCCGTAGCAAAGGGAATCTAACGTATAGCAGTCGATTGGCGTCACCGTGCGAACAAGTATCGCGCAAAAAGGCTGAAGAACTTACGTTGGAAAAGTATATGAAGCAATTTAACGGTTGCGGTTCTATCGTAATGCCGCGTGCAGTTTAGCCTTTCTCTTTCATTAGTTGTCTAATTTAATTAATTATTTCTGCATTTAAATTGTGTATCAAAAGTTCCAAGTTAACGAAATATTCGTTTCTTGATAAGTAGCTTGTTTTGTTCCTTTGTTGTAATACTTCCTGTACAACTCAGCATTATTCGAACGAATAAAATGGAATATTGTTATATTAATTATTATTATATTATATATGAAGGATTATTATTTAAACGAGACTTCTAAATATGTCGTCAATAAATTGAATTATTGTCAGCAAGTATTCCTCGTTACTAAGAGCTTCCTTTAAGTCGGCTGGAATATGGAATTTTTTTCTTACATTTCTTAACGTTGGACAATCTTGACGAATATGTTGAACAGTGTATATCGACGCTATACTGGTGACACGTGTTTGGTGTATCACATGTAGGAATGTCGTGCGTGAGCGAACGTTCGAAGGACGCGTTTTGTTTACACGCTCCTCTGCGGCAACGGACAAATTCGGACAGTGTAAAGCGAGCGACATAGCGTAACAGACGGCGAGAACAGCGAGCGTTAATCAGCGTCTTTTTTGATAATGCATGGAGCAGTCGTTTCATCGTTCGATTATTTTTCTGTTTAGAAAATCGTCTACGTGAAATTGGCAATTTTGTCCTGCGACGATTTCTCGCGAAACAAAAATTCCATCCACTTTGATTGAGGACAACGAGGTTTGTCTCGCCGCGAAATGTTTATCACTGTGTAAACAGCTCGCCTCCTCGAGTAATACCGGAGATAGGCGGAAACCGCCAGCAATGCGGCAGTGGACTCAGCAGAAGTACATAGTCCGTATTATTGCGATCAAACTGTGCATCGCCGTTGCACGCCGAACACGCGGATGCACCGTCAACCCTATTGCCCTCCCCCCCTCGCTACTTGTGCAACGAGCGGCAAGCCAGTGTCAGCTCGTAAATCATATTCAGATTCCGTTGTCGGACTCATAAACTAACCGGGCAACTGGTAAGTTCACGGGGTTGTATCACGTTGTTATTTCTGCATGTTCTATGCTGCTCGGCCGACTGTTATCGCGCGGCATCGACTTCCGTTTATCGTTACTCGCGGCTCTTACAATTTGTTGATCGGACGTTTGTGAAATTGCATCGCGAGTGTCCTGCGCCGGTGCGCGCGCGAGCATCATCCCTCCGGCCATTAATATCGCGACACCGGCGAATAATAATGCGAGCCTCGATCAATCTTCGAAAATTATTAGGCCTTGGAGAATCCTTGCTGGAGGCAATAGTTTTCGACTGTGCATAATTTCTGTGCTCGATCTTCTGCATTATCTTATGCAATCGATCGGATCTTTATTTATTGTGTACATTATTCACTGCATTTGTACACAGATTTCTTTAACAGAAATATAGTTTTAAATTCATAATAAGTTACGTATAAATTTCTAGTGGAATCTCGTGCGAAATAAAAATCATCTTCGTTCAATGCAAAATTCTATATTACATAGGCATTTATTTCCTTTTTAATATTTGATATGTTTACGCGAGGATTAAAGAATGTTTTATGATTGACATTATGCTTGGACTAAAGTATCGATATAATATTAAAATCAGGATTGCATAATATCAATCGATAGACAGACCAAATACTTACGGACGGCGGTGTGCACACAATTGAATTATATGCGCCGTCGATCAAAGCTGAAAATCATTTGGAAATTCTGACCAAAATTCTATCGCATGGTCAATGTTCTCGCCGATACGGTAAACAGATTCGCTGTCGCGTCACTCGCCGATCAACGACAGAGAATTTCCCTCTCGAGTTAGTCGTTAGCAATTAATATTTAACGTGCAATCATGCGTTTAGAAGAAAGGAACAGTCGATTTATGGTTCCGGATGTTTGCGTCGTTATTGATCTATATATTTATTTAAAATAGTTCTATCTAAATTTTCTGATCTGTTATAGTTTACAATAAGTATAGTTACGTACATATCCTAGTTTACAAATATGTAAAATCGTTTTTTTTTTATTTTTCATTATCAATAATGGATTATAAACGGAATTAGGCCCCATTTTAATGTCGAAATACAATAATATATCTATATTTCATAATCTATATTTATCATAATTGGACTACATCATTATATTAATGAAACAGTGAACATTTTATACGAAACATTCAGTTAAAAATATGGAATAAAATCCGTTCAATGGCACTTCAGTTATTTCAGCCTCATCCGACCCTGATTTACTATCTCCGCTAAATGCTCGCTTGTCGACCTCTCGCAATTGATTGGAAACGAAGTCCCGTATAAAAGGAACGTTACCATCCACGTTATTCCGCACGTTATTTTTTTCGCTCGGGATCACCCCGTTGACACAATCTTGCCACGGTTTCCTGTACGCCGGGTCACGGTGAATCGAGTAATCCATTTCCAAGGCGCGCGTCGAGTATTATTAGAATGCAAAATTGCTTTCCACGTCGGTCGAGTGAGTGAGAGAGAGAGAGAGAGAGAGAGAGAGAGAGAGAGAGAGAGAGGG